>NC_091631.1:23774633-24087929 GCF_027580195.1 Bos mutus
ACACAGCCCAAGTTTCTAGCTTCATTGAGGAGCTATGGTATCTGAGGGGTTCTTTGAAGGTTGCATGGCAGATGGAGGAATAGCCTCTGGAGGTAAAGAACAGCTCAGTGTGCACACAGGTACCATTCATGCTCTAGTTTTCCTGGGGTGGAAAGCCAAGGAGAAAAGCATATCCTCACTTTGTACATTTCTGTATATTCTGTCTCCCCTTCTCCTTTGTTTGAAATCTTTCAGTGAGTCGCAGTTATGCAATGACTTGCATGATTTGCCCCCTGCCTGCTTCCTTTTATTTTGGGGTTTACTCACTCTGCTTCAGCCTCACTGGCCTCTCTTCTAATCATCAGATATAAGGTGAATGTGATAACCACTGCATGATGTGAAAGCCTACTAATCCTCCAATGGATCTGTCATTTTGCATGTTAGAGATTCCTGTATTTACTCTGTGCCCTGCCAGTAACTTGTTTTTACCTCTTCCTCCTACAGCAAAGATCAGTACAAACGTCACCACCTCCTCAAAGGCGTTCCTTGTCCCCATAGTTACTCTCATTACGACATTCTGCTTAAGTGTTTCTGGAATAAATAAAGCTATGCATCCTTGCCATGCATCCTTGAATGTTTGCAATTCAAGAGAAAAAAAAAAAGCAGTGTTTGTTATCAACCTTTTCCAAAATTGGTTTGTTTGCAGGTTGATCAGTCCTGCCCCAAATCAGCATTCAGCTGAATCTTCAGATATTTTCAAAGCAGCTTCCTGGCATAAGAAGTTTTAAACTGACTGCAGTGGTGATGAAAACCAAAAATCAAGTGACAAACCCCATTAGGAGAAGGTGATTGTGAGAGTTCAGGCTTTAAAAACTTGTCTTGATGGATGAGAAAGACAAAAGAACTCTTTGCCCTTTAACCTAAAATTGATTTGTGCTGCTGCCCTGAAATCATAGCCGATAATTCCAATAGTCTGGAACAGCCCCCAGGGCTCCTATAAGAACAGATTTCACAGACTCCTGTGCTAGGAGACAAAAGGACCTCTTTCCTGTGTGTGGTTTACATTGCAACACAGGCTAACATTCCCTGGCTTCTTTCATTTATTCCAAGTCTTCTCCTCATTTTTGAATTACAGTAGGAGAAAAAAGAGATTTTTTTTTCTGCCCATAAAACATAAAGGTTATTATTGGCCAGTAGAGCATCCCCCAACTTCTCAAGGCAATATTATATTTGTATGAAATGAAACACAATATCAATCCTTCTAATTAATATTCAGGATTGATTTCCTTTAGGATTGACTGGTATGATCTCTTTGGAGTCCAAGGGACTCTCAAGAGTCTTCTCCAACACCACAGTTCAAAAGCATCAATTCTTCAGTGTTCAGCCTTCTTTATGGTCCAACTCTCATATCCATACATGACTACTGGAAAAACCATAGCTTTGACTAGAGTGACTTTTGTTAGCAAAGTAATATCTCTGCTTTTTAAGACACTGTCTAGGTTTATCATAGCTTTTCTTCCAAGGAGCAAGTGTTTTTTAATTTCATGGCTGCAGTCACCATCTGCAGGGATTTTGGAGCCCAAGAAAATAAAATTTGTCACTAGTTCCACTGTTTCCCCATCTACTGGATGGGGACTGGATGCCATGATCTTAGTTTTTTGAAAGTTTGAGTTTTAAGCCAACTTGTTCACTCTCCTCTTTCACCTTCATCAAGAGGCTCTTTAGTTCCTCTTCACTTTCTGCCATAAGGGTGGTGTCATCTGTATATCTGAGGTTATTGATATTTGTCCTGGCAATCTGGATTCCAGTTTGTGAGTCATCCAGCCAGGCATTTCACATGATGTACTCTACACAGAAGTTAAATAAGTAGGGTGACAAAATATAGCCTTGACGTACCCCTTTCCCAATTTTGAGCCAGTTCCATTGTTCCATGTCTGGTTCTAACTGTTGCTTCTTGACCTGCAAACAGGTTTCTCAGGAGTCAGGTAAAGTGGTCTGGTATTCCCATCTCTTTAAGAATTTTCCATGGTTTGTTATGGTCCACACAGTCAAAGGCTTTAACATAGTCAATGAAGCAGATGTTTTTCTGTAATTCTTTTGCTTTTTCTATGATTCGATGGATGTTGGCAATTTGATCTCTGGTTCCTCTGCCTTTTCTAAATCTGGCTTTAACATTTGTAAGTTCTCAGTTCACGTACTGTTGAAGCCTGGCTTGGAGAATTTTGAGCATTACTTTGTTAGCATGTGAAATGAATGCAGTTGTGTGGCAGTTTGAACATTCTTTGGCATTGCCCTTCTTTGGGACTGGAATGAAAACTGATCTTTTCCACTCCTGTGGCCACTGCTGAGTTTTCCATATTTGCTGGCATACTGAGTACAGTACTTTAACAGTATCATCTTTTAGGATTTGAAATAGCTCAGCTGAAATTCTATCACCTCCACTAACTTTGTTCATAGTGGTGCTTCCTAAGGCCCACTTGATTTTGCACTCCAAGATGTTTGGCTCTAGGCGAGGTGAGTGATCACACCATCATGGTTATTTTGGTCATTAAGATCTTTTTTGTATAGTTCTTCTGTGTATTCTTGCCACCTCTTCCTAATATCTTCTGCTTCTGTTAAATCCATACCATTTCTGTCCTTTATTGAGCCCATCATTGCATGAAGTGTTCCCCTGGTATCTCTAACTTTCTTGAAGAGATCTCTAGTCTTTCCCATTCTATTGTTTTCCTCTATTTCTTTGCATCGTTCACTTAGGAAGGCTTTCTTCTCTCTCCTTGCTATTCTTTGGAACTCTTCATTCAGATGGGTATATCTTTCCTTTTCTTCTTTGCCTTTCACTTCTCTTCTCAGCTATTTGTAAGGCCTCCTCAGACAGCCATTTTGCCTTTTTGCATTTCTTGAAGATGGTTTTGATCACTGCCTCCTGTACAATGCCATGAACCTCTGTCCACAGTTCTTCAGGCATTCTGTTTATCAGATCTAATCCCTCAAATCTATTTGTCACTTCCACTGTATAATTGTAAGGGATTTGATATAGGTCATACTTTAATGGTCTAGGGGTTCTCCCTACTTTCTTCAATTTAAGTCTGAATTATGCAATCAGGAGTTCATGATCTGAGCCACAGTCATCTCCCAGTCTTGTTTTTGCTGACTGTATAGAGCTTCTCCATCTTTGACTGCAAAGACTATAATTAATCTGATTTCAGTGTTCACAATCTGGTGATGTCCATGTGTAGAGTCATCTTTATTTAAAATTATGTATTAATATATTCATTTTAAGTGATAATTATAGACCCATTAATATTTACAAAATAGCATATTTTATTGAAAAATATGAATATTGAAAAATAACTGTATTCCCCTCAAATAGATAAGTCATATCATTTCATGTTTTTATAAATCTCTTCAATGCCTCACTTAATGGAAGACAGCTGCATCCTCATATCTCTCTCTACATTCAATCAACTGCACTATCAAATATAATTTAGCCCCACTACACACTCTTAAGGGAATTAGACTGAAAAGGACAGATAGCATCTTATTTTTATGAAAATACTTTAAAACTTGCAGGCACCTGAAAGAGTCTTAGGGGTCCTCAGTCTTGGGGACCCTGCAGCTCTACCTCTGACTCTTTCACATGGTGGATTCGGTCATGGCTGAATTTCATGTGTGCAGGCTGAATCCATGAAAATCTGCCTCTGTGTTTTGGTTTGCTTTGCCCTGTGTGGCTTTATTCTTAGGCAGATTTTCTCCCACTAGCAACAAAGATGGTCACCAGCAGCTCCAGCCTTATGTCTGAGTAAAAAAATTAGCAACTCCAGGGCAAATTCCACTTCTTTCCCTATAGAACTAACAAAAATCTTAGGTTTGACTCTTACTGGACCAATGTGGGTCATGTACCAGTACACCAAGCACAAGGTTTTTTGTTTGTTTGTTTTTTTAATTTTATTTTATTTAACTTTACAATATTGTATTGGTTTTGCCATATATCAAAATGAATCTGCCACAGGTATACATGTGTTCCCCACCCTGAACCCTCCTCCCTCCTCCTTCCACATACACAATGGAGTATTACTCAGTCATTAAAAAGAATACATTTGAATCAGTTCTAATGAGGTGGATGAAACTGGAGCCTATTATACAGAGTGAAGTAATCCAGAAAGAAAAACACCAATACAGTATACTAATGCATATATATGGAATTTAAAAAGATGGTAACAATAACCCTGTATACGAGACAGCAAAAGAGACACTGATGTATAGAACAGTCTTTTGGACTCTGTGGGAGAGGGAGAGGGTGGGATGATTTGGGAGAATGACATTGAAACATGTATAATATCATATATGAAACAAGTCGCCAGTCCAGGTTCGATGTACGATACTGGATGCTTGGGGCTGGTGCACTGGGATGACAAGCACAATGTTTTAAAAATGAATTCTCATTTAAGAAAACATAACACAATGCTAATATTGGAAAATATTAAATAACTTGAAATCCTAACTGTACTGGAAAATCTGGGCTATGTCTAAAGCAGACACACTGGTATACTAGCTTCCTCCCAATTAAGCCAGGGAAATGTGCTTGGCTGGGACTTCATGCTTACAGAAGAGTTCTCTCCCCCTTCTTTCATTCAGAAATGACACAGTCAGAGGTAGTTGCAATCTTTGATCAACAGTGAGAGAGGCTGTCTCTGGAAGTTAAATTCAGAAAGAGTAAAGAATGAAATGTCTTAAAATTTTTGAGCTAAATCCATCTTGGAAATATAATACCTCTCTATTATGTCTATGGTAACTTACAAAGAATATATATTTCATTCTCATCATAAAATGAATCCAATATAAAAGGCAAAGATATTCTATGGTAGATGGGCCTGGTGATGGGGGCAGTTATAAAAGGCTAAGAAGTAACTAAGAATGGATGAAATAAAAGATTTTTGAGGAATGGTGGGCCAGAGGATAGAGAAATAAGATCTCAAATGTAGGGCTAGCTAGTTGATTAAGGATTAATCCAAATGTGCTCTTTATTTTAAAAGCAAAGGTGAATCACTGAGCTGTTTTTTAAAACATAATATGAATTACAATCATGGAAATCCAGGGCACCCTGAGAGCTTATAGCTAACATCTCTACTGGATGGGGAAATAAGGGTAGGTCTTACAGAGGAAGTGACAGTGAAGTTAAGAATCAAAGGGGAAGAGCTAACAGGGAAAAAGAGGATGACGTGTGCTAAGCAGAGAGAATGTAAGAGACCTGCACATTCAAGGAAGTGAACAAAATCCTGAGATGGCTGAAGCATGATTATGGAGGTGTGAAAAGTGAGGTGGCCAGAGAAATAAGCAGTGTGTAGACCATGGAAGGCTTTGCAAGACTTCAGAGCTTAAATTTAAGCACAAGAGCTGTGAGCATTCACCGAAGGGGTTCACCGTGATCAAATTCATGTTTAAGAAAGACCATTTCTTGGGCTCCAAAATCACTGCAGATGGTGAGTGTAGCCATGAAATTTAAAAACACTTCCCCCTTGGAAGAAAAGCTATGACAAACCTAGACAGTGTATTAAAAAGCAAAGACATTACTTTGCTAACAAAAGTTTTGTTAACAAAAGTCCGTCTAGTCAAAGCTATGGTTTTTCCAGTAGTCATGTATGGATGTGAAAGTTGGACGATAAAGAAGGCTGAGTGCCAAATAATTGATGCTTTTAAACTGTGGTGTTGGAGACAACTCTTGAGAGTCCCTTGGACTGTAAGGAGACCAAGCCAGTCACTCCTAAAGAAAATAAACCCTGAATAGTCACTGGAAGGACTGATGCTGAAGGTGAAGCTCCAGTGCTTTGGCCACCTGATGCAAAGAGCTGACACATTAGAAAAGATCCTGATGCTGGGAAAGATTAAAGCAGGAGGAGAAGGGAACGACAAAAGATAAGATAGTTGGATGGTATCACCGACTCAATGGACATGAATCTGAGCAAGCTCTGGGAGATGATGAAGGACAGGGAAGCCTGACATGCTGTAGTCCAGAGGGTCGCAAAGAGTCAGACATGACTGAGTGGACAACAGCAGCAATTTTGGCTGCAATCTGGGGAAAGAGCTGACAGCCTCTGGTTGTGGTCCTTATGGCAGCAAATGCATCATTTCTACGGGATAGCTTATCTCTGCTTAAACTTACCTAACTGGAAAGGTAAGGAAAGGGAAATATCTTCCTTTCTCTGCTCATTTGTTTTTCTTGATGGGATTAAAATAAAAGGGGTCCCTCAAAACTCCCAAAGCAGGAAATAGGATTACTTGTGCACAAAAGATTTAATTGTATGATCAGGGCATGCTGAATCAGAGCGGAGATGGACAAAGCTACCTAAAAATGAAAGGACTCTGGTCAGAGCAAACATTTGACTAAATGCAAAATCGTATCTAAAAAAAGAATTGTTCATCCTGGTAACCCCAGGCAAAGGGAAATAACAAGGCAAATCTTGGTGTTATGACTAACCACCAACCAGGAGAGAGTGAGTCTTCCCCCTGGGGACTGGATAATATGGCACCATGACCAAACCATTGCTCTTGGGGAAACAATTGTGTGTCAGACTGAAGGTCTCAATCATGAATGACCAAGAAAATCATATGCAGAGTTTTTAAGAAAAAAAAAAAATGCCTGACCCTCATTTTAGGTCTGAGGTGGACCCCAACCTCCTAAAAATTTTGTAAATGCCACTGGTTTTACAAAAGAGACGTAGCCTGTGTAGGGAACCACCATTGTGTCAGGTAATCTTAGCCTGATGCTGGAATCAATTTAATCTCCTTTATTCTGATTCTGTGCTTATCAAACAACCTCTCATTATAATTTGGTGTCATAGGTGGGTCTTTGTACAGAGAAAGAATATGCTCGTTCTTACCATACATGTATTCCAGTTCAAAGGGTTATTATATTTCTTCTCATGGCTTCTCAATAACAATGGCTATTTATACAGCAATCTTAATATACCTAATTAATATAAAACTGTCTTTGAGAGAATAATACTTCTCTTTGGGTGATAGTCTCAGGGACTGTAAGCCTTGAAGATGGTCTAACTTCACCAAGATAATATCATCATTTGAGCCTTTGATCAGCTCAAAGATGTTACTGATTTTTCATTAACCTTAATACAAATGGTTTATCCCTCCACTCACCCTTCAAAATTATCAAATAGCAATATTTTAAACTCAAGCATACGTAGTAATAGTTTAGAAGCAAAAATCCAGGTACTGGGATGTAGAACACATTCCTTAATGAGTCCCCTGATTATACTTAAACTAAAAACCCCACTTACCTTTAAAAATATTGTTTTCATCATCAAGGGAAAGTGTTCCCTGCAGTGTATTAAGCTGCTCGGGGGAGAGAGGGAAAATATTAAAACTTAAATGTGGAAATGAATATAAAAGATGCATCATAAACTTCACAGACCCAGCAGTAGATACTAAAGGAAGGTTTTTATTTTATTAAAATATTAAACGACTGTTCAGCTGAGTAAGTGGGACTGAAGCTGAGCTTCTGGAGGTATTGTTCCAGCTTTACAACAGAGTCGCTACCCTTTTTCAAATGTAAATGGAGGGTATCTTTTGTCATCAACAAAAGTTGCAGGGAACAATGGAGAATGGAAGAAATGTCATAAAAGCAAACGTAAGAAAGCACAGAGGTAGATAATTCAGCAGCAACATCCTTGAAAACGTGCCAAAAATCCTTATCTATGGAGGGAGCTTTGGTGGGGAATGAGAAATGGCATGGGGCCAGAGTAGCCATTCAGAGGAAGTTGGAAGAATAAAGTTTCCTCTAAGGAGGCCCAGGTGAAAACAGAGTTGTGAGTCAAAGGGAAAAAAACAATTGCTCACTGTTTGCTGTGGCCGCCTAGGGAAGCACAGACCTGGATGCAATCTGGGTGTCCCTGGATCCCTGGGGCTTCTGTAGGAGACACTCCTAGAGATAAAAGAAGAGCTAACACTTCTGCACGGGCTACATAACAATAGGAAATTGGGCCTCTTAACTACCTGTGCACTCTGAACCACACAGTCCAAGCCTGAGCCAAAAGGAAAATTTACCCAACAGCACCAATGTTCATGAGTGTATATCGGGGCTTCCTTGGTGGCTTAGATGGTAAAAGAATCTACCTGCAGTGCAGGAGACTGCGGTTTGATCCTACGTGGTCCAGTAGCACTGATGTTCATGCATCCTCAATTTACCAGGATATTAGAAACAGAGAAATGAGATAAAAGAGAAAGTACAGCATTGTATCAATGCAAGGACTAGGGTTCAATCCCTGGTCGGGGAACTAGATCCCATATGCCTCAACTAAAAGCTGACATGCCATAACTAAAGATTATACATGCCTCAACAAAGAAGCTCCTAAGTGCCACAACCAAGACCCAGCGCAGCCAAATAAATAAATTTTTTTTTTTTTTTAAAAGAAAGAACTTTGGGCTATTCTAGAGAAAATAGGAACACTGATAAGCAATATAGAGCATGCGTCGTGAAGGCAGGAACCATATCTGTTTTGTGTACTACTAAACCCATGGTGCTGACGTCAGTGTCTGGTTCATAGTAGATGCCTATTCATTCATTCCTTCATTCATTCAGGAAGTCAGCCATTCCACAAGTATTTGTTGAGCACCAACTACATGCAAGATACTGTTCCAAGAGCTTGAAATACAACAGGGAATAAAATAGGTAAAGTCCCTGCCCTCACTGAGCTTACATTCTGTTGGAGCAATTTAAACAGTAAAAAAAATAAATAAATAAAGACATAAAGACATAATAAATAAAACATAAAAAAAACAATCATTGATAAATGCTTTAAAGGAAAATAAAGCAGAATCATGTCAGGGGAGTATAGGCAGTGAAGAGATGGTACATATTGTTTGAGATGGTTAAACACCTCTCTGACAAGTGTTCTTTACTAAAGAACTGAAAGACTCAGGGAGTGAGTCATGTGGTTGTCTAAAACAAGAGCATCTAGGCAGAGGAACAGCAAGTTCAAAGGTATGAAAGAGGGACCATCTTTGCCGTGTTTCAAGAACTGTCAGGAAACCAGTGTAGCTGGAACAAAATAAATGACCAGAGTGGACAGAGATACAGTCAGAGAAGTAGTCGGAACCTTCAGAGCCTTGAGGAGGAAGAAGAAAATGTAGAGCTCAAAAGTCCTTTAAGGGCAAAGGATAAGTCTGTAAGAATATCAGCTTTTGTACCAAATAAGGCTGGAAGCCCTTGGATTGTTTTGATCAGAGGGGCAACTTGACCTGACTTTGATTCTACCGTGATCTCTCTGAGATAAGGGGAGACTGGAGATGCAACACAGAAATGGGCCAGGGTGGGAGCAGGTAGACCAATGAAGAGGTTGATGAAATAACCCCAGTAAGAGGTAATGATGGCATGAATCAAAGTAATATGGGAGAGTGGTAGGAAGTTGTAGGTTCTGGTTATGTTTCAATGATAAACAGCTGAAAGGATTTGCTAATGGATTGAAAATGGGATGTAAAAGAAAAATAGGTGTTAGGGATTATACCAAGATTCTTACCCTGAGCAACTTGAAAAAATTAAATTGCCATTGAAATATGGGAAGACTATGGGAGAAGCAGATTCTGAAGGTGGGGCACGAGTTTGCAGTCCAGGCTGGGACATTTAAATTTGAGGTAGTTACTGGATATCGAAGCATCTATCAAGTAGACAATAGGATATATCAATCTAGCATTAAATGGAGTGGTCTGAGATGGAAGTCTAAATTTTAGAGTTGAGTTATTTAAAAGATTTAAAGTTACGAGATTTAGTCAACTGAAAACTGATTATAAATACAGAAAATCACCAAAAGCTAAAACTGAAAACTGAACCCCATAATTTAGAAGTCTAGGTGCAAAGAAAAAAATCAGCAAACTGAGACCAAGGAGTAACCACTGAGAAGAAAACCAACACAGAGAACTCCAAAAATTAATTTTTATTGAAGATGAATGATAGGAATAGGATCATGGATTTGGGAGAAAATTCCAAGTCATAATCATCCTTGCATTCCTACTTGCTGCTGCTGCTGCTGCTAAGTCGCTTCAGTCGTGTCCGACTCTGTGTAACCCCATAGACGGCAGCCCACCAGGCTCCGCCATCCCTGGGATTCTCCAGGCAAGAACACTGGAGTGGGTTGCCATTTCCTTCTCCAATGCAGGAAAGTGAAAAGTGAAAGTGAAGTTGCTCAGTCATGTCCGACTCTTTGCGACCCCATGGACTGCAGCCTACCAGGCTCCTCAGTCCATGGGATTTTCCAGACAAGAGTTCTGGAGTGGGGTGCCATTGCCTTCTCTGGCATTTCTAGTTACATGTAGTTAAAAGCAATAGGCTTTCCTGGTGGCTCAGACAGTAAAGAGTCTGCTTGCAATGCAGGAGACCTGGGTTCAATCCCTGGGTCGGGAAGATCCCCTGGAGAAGAGAATGAAAACCCACTCTGGTATTCTTGCCTGGAGAATTCCCATGGACAGAAGAGCTTGGCAGGCTACAGCCCATGGGGTTACAGTTGGACACAACTGAGCGACTCGCATGCACACACAAAAGCAATATAATTGTGAAGGTAAATAGCCCTAATAGTAATGTTTTGAAGTAGAGTTAGCTCATGAAACCCAGACTACCAATTTGCAGCCTCACTTTCCCCTCTGAGGCTGTAAAGCATTCCAGTTAAGAATGTGGGCACAGGGACCAGGCTATGAGGGTTCTCATTCCAGTTCTATTACTCACTGACTGCATGATTTTGACCAAATTACTTAGTCTTTCTCTACCTCAGTTTCACCATCTATAAAATGACAATAACAGTACCTATCTCACAGGTTTGTTAAAGATGAACTGTTAAGACATAAACTCTCTGAACAGTCAGGAAGAACTCAAGTAACTATAATCATGTGGCTCATGATAGGTGATCAGTGACTGATCAAATTTGTTTTAAGCCAAGAAATCCCTCAAAAGGAAAAAGAATGGACTAGAAAATAAAGTTATTGTGGGACATTCTCATGGGGCCCCAAACTTTCTGCTTAGGTATATGCATGTCTATTTTATTTTTTAACACATTTTTAACATACCTAAAGTTCTTTGGTAATGTAACATTTCTCTTTGTATTGTATGTATGGGGGTATGTGCTTAGTCGTATCTGACTCTTAGTGACCCCATGGACTTCAGCCCACCAGGCTCCTCCGTCCATGGGATTTTCCAAGCAAGAGTACTGGAGTGGGTTGCCATTGCCTTCTCCGCCTGCAGTAGCAGGATTCCTTACCACTGTGTCACCGAGAAAGCCTTTATCATCTTTTAATTAATTTACTTTTAATTGAAGAATAATTGCTGTACAGTATTGTGTTGGTTTCTGCCAAACATCAACATGAATCAGCCATAGGTATACATATGTCCCCTCCGTCTTGAACTTCCCTCCTACCTCCCACCCCATCCTACCCCTCTAGGTTGTTACAGAGCTCTGTTTGAGTTTTGCTGAGTCATATAGCAAATTCCCACTGGCTATCTATTTTACATATGGTAATGTATGCCTTTATCTTTTTAAAATCTCGTGTGAGTTCTTAGGAATGTCCCCGAGTCTTAGTTTGTCCCAGCTGCTGGAACAACACAGCATAGATTGGGTGGCTTATAGACACAGACATTTATTTTTCACAGTTCTGGAGGCCGGGAAATCCAAAGTCAAGGCCTCCGTATATTTGGTAGCTGGTGAGAATACACTTTCTAGGTCACAGAGAGCCATCAGTCATCTTCTCCCTGAATCCTCAGATGGAGGAAAGGGTTGAGGGAACCCTCTGGGGTCTCTGTTATAAGGGCATTCACCCCATTCATGGGGACTCTACCTTCACGACTTAATCACCTCCCAAAGGTCTCACCTCCAAATATTATACTGTGGATTAGGTTTCAACATATGAATTTTGAGAAGACACAAGCATTCAGTCTACAAGTCCCAAGTGAAGTTGCTCAGTCGTGTCCGACTCTTTGCAATCCCATGGACTGTAGCCCACCAGGCTCCTCAGTCCATGGGATTTTCCAGGCAAGAATATTGGAGTGGGTTGCCATTTCTTTCTCCAGGGGATCTTCCCAACCCAGGGATCGAACCCAGGTCTCCCACATTGTAGGCAGATGCTTTTACCGTCTGAGCTACCAGGGAAGCCCCAGTCTAGAGTCTACAGACCTTGCTAAATTGATGTCTTACTTTAAAAAATACTCTACGCTTTGTTAACATATTAAGGATTAGACTTTGCTATAAAAGCTAATCTAATAGGAATCAGAGGGTTTTTTTTTTTTTCAATCAGGAAACAAAAGAAAAATGAATATTTTTTTCCTGTGTCAAATGGAGGGTGGAAGAGATTTGTTTAGTAATTTTAGTTTCCATATTCTTTCTCTTCACTTTCATTGAATGCTTTAATTTCATTTTCCTACTCTGAATTGTTTTTCCTTGAAAAACCACGCTTCCCTATTTGTTCTGCTTTATCTCATAGTCTGATGAAAGAGTTTAATTGAAGTTGAACATTTCGTACATGTGTGATACATACACAAAATCCTATACATAGTTGATCTTGTCAAGCAGGTCAATCAGAGGATGATAATCTACTTTTGAAGTATATGTTTTTGTTTTTCAAAAGATGATCCGAATAAGATTTCCTTTAAGTCATTTTCATCTTTGGGACACAACTACTAAATCCATTGTTGAGAATTTGCCCCAATATGTAGTAAATACTTAAGGAATATCTATTTTTGTTAATGATATGGTCTACCTGATAACAGGCATTTGTGTATATATCTGTCCATCCACTAGAATCAGGATGGTAAATGGATTTTCTTTCTTGTTCCAACTTAGATGGATTGGAAAGAGCTGCCTAGAGCATCAGGTTTAAAAAGATTTTGAGACTGAATCCAGATTCAGACAGAAAGAGCACCATCATCGATTAGAAATGTCTGATGTGGGAGCAGGAAGGGACAGTGGCTATCCATGTGCTTCCCACCCTTCACTAGTAGTGTCTTCAGAGAAATTATGCACTTTTTAAATTACTCAGAGAACACAACACAATTTATGGCATGTGTAGACAGTTTATATTCATTAATTAAATTAAATGGAAGATTAGTGACTTTCAAGACTATTTGCAGTAAAGCAAGTTCCATCTTTATATATGTCTGGTACTTTTGTTACTCAATCAGTCCATCTATTGAGCATTTACCAGCTGGAAGAAGTACCTCTATAAATAGTCAAATTCCCTCTCTCCCTCCTTGAAGAAATCAGTGTTCACACACACACATACATACACACACACATGCACACACACACAGACACACCTCAATCATAAACCCATGATAAGAGAGATTTTGATTCTGTCTGTAGAACCCAAGTACCCCCAGAACCCTTCTATAGTTACCAACCCTAAGTCCATGATCATCCATGAGCCTTTTTAGTCTGCTTCTTTTTGCTAAAGTCACGACAGAAGGCAACTAAAACATAGATAAATGGGTCTGTCCTAGAAGTTGTGTAAATACCATGTCATACTTTTGACTTCAATCTCCTAAATTAAAGGGTAATGTTGACACTCCTTTAAACCAGATCATAATCACTAAAAAAGTATATAGTCCAAAGATTTTCTATGCTATGCTAAGTCAATTCAGTCTTGTCCGACTCTGTGCGACCCCATAGACGGCAGCCCACCAGGCTTCCCCAACCATCAGAAAAAGGGTCAGAAGATTAAGAGAATGTTAACTGATTGAAAATTAACTGATATAAAAATGATATAATATTATTATAACCGATTATAATAATGATAATAAATTTAAGGTCATAAAGACAATCTGGCCTTTTGGCAGGAAACTTCCTGTCTTGAGTGACAAACTTCCTGTCTTGAGTGTTGAGCAATGCAATAAACTCCAAGGGGAGATCAGCAATCATGTGAGAAATCTTACAAGCAGCACATGACATGCTTTGGATAGCAACACAAATGTTTACTCAATTTCACCCAAATATACTGTTATGGAGCTGGGTCACGCGGAAAAACTTCTGTGAGTCTGTAAATACTCCAAAATTCCAAGCCAAGCTTGGAAATGGGTCCTTTTTCTAAGAGATTCCAGAAAAAGTCCAAACAGAGTTAGAGGACCCCCTACAGAGACTTCATTTCGTAATTCATTATCAGCACTCCTTTCCTCTTTCCATGCCTTATCTCATTCATCCTACCTACAGATACATTTAGTGAAATTGTTAGTTTTTTTCCAACATGTATACTATCCGTGTCAAGGAGGAAATGGGTAACAGGGTCATAGCGGTACAGCAATCGTTTCATCAGTCTCTTCCTACTTAGCCAAAGGAAGTGCTCAGTAAACATTTGGTGATGAAAGGGAAGAATCATCTATTTATAATAGCAGAGTCATTGAGCTGTTAAGATTATTACAGGCCTCAAGTTAGGGTTTGATTCGGTGTCATTGTGTTCACAACTTGACTCTTTTAAGAGCTACAGATGAAGGAAGAAACTCATTCTAATTCTGAATTTAAATATTACAATAGATAGCAATTAGCACAGACATCAAAGGAGTGGAGAAAATTTCATCATTAAGAGGATAAGGATGTTATTATTATAACCAAAGAAAGATGATCAGATGGAACCTATTATAGCAGCTGCTAATAAAATAAAGCTTCACAAAATGGGTTAAATTACCTCCTTAATATTAAACAAATGATTTTACAGAGGTATCTTGCTGGAACTGAATATGAGGGCAAGTTACAGCACACTGCCTCCTCTGTTTCTGCATTCCATGACGAAGACAGAAAATAAACCAATAAATGTAATCATGGTTATAGCAATATTAATGGAGCCACCATAATTTCCAATACCTTTCACATGTTCTCGTTCCTTTATTAGATTGGGAGGTATATCAGGTCAGGTTAAGGGTGTTTTAAGACACAACTATATAACACGCTGGAATCTACAGTTATCTTATTAACGAAGTAACATATGTGGCCCCTGGCAATTTTTAGAGGCAAGTCCATGCCTCTGTCAGAAGGGAAGTTCGACTTCTCATGGCATTTTATTCTCCTCCCATAAATACCTGGATCAATCACTGTGAAAGAATTTTCATATTGCAGAGTCATTCTTTAACACTGAAGGACAACTAACAAGGTTTTAAAATATCCCCAATATAGTATGTAGACACAGCCTTTCATCCATGGTAATAACCCAAAGCCATACAATATTTTTTGTGGTCAAAATTGTTATTAAACCTTAGCAAAACTACATAGTCCTTCAAAAGAAAGAATAAAATGGCTTACAAATTATGTGTTTAACAGCCAAGGACAGCAGTGCAAAATAATTTGAGAAGGGAAGCGAAGTCTACCTTAACCAATTGAAGAGTGCAGGGAAACTTGAAGTTGTCAGAATGCAATTATCCCTGTTGGAATTTGGGCAAGCCAGCATCTGACACTTCCAAGCAATGCCGTAGGCCTTTTTAATGAACATGAGCCCTCTAGATTGGATTTCACCTCAATTCAAGGTATAAAGCCTGCACCCTGAGAATAAAGAGTGCGGAGATGTTAATTAGTTCACTGCTGTCAAGTTCAAAAATGCCTTCCTAGAGATCAATAGGTCTAAGTCCATGATTTCACAGAAGGAAACTGAGGCCAGGTCAATACCACACAAAAAAGAAATAAGTTAGTAACTTGGTGGGTTTTTTTAAGCATTAAAAATATATATATATTTATTTGCCGGCCCTGGGTCTTAGTTGCAGCACGTGGTGTCTTTGATCTTCCTGGCAGTATGCAGGATCTTTAGTTGTGACATGTGAACTCCTAACTGTGGCATATGGGACCTAGTTCCCTGACCAGCGATCGAACCTGGGTCCCCTGCACTGGGATTGCAGAGCCTTAGCCACTGGACTACCAGGAAAGTCCAATAACTGCTTTTTTTGTGTTCTTTTTTGTTCCTCTGAGTCCACAGTTTCCTCAATTCAGTTCAACAACTATTTATTAACTCCTCTTTGCCAGATCTCTGGCTGGGGTATAAGGACAAAGGAAACCTGATTTCTGCTTTCTCAGTGCTGCTACTCTGGATGGAGGGACAGACATCGACAGAAGTAGTTCTATCAGAAGGCAGAGTGTGCTATGGACTAAAGGACTGATAGGGCCTTGGGAATACACCAGAGAGAAAGAGTTCCTTCCCTGGAGGAATCTAGGAGACATTGCTGGGGAAAGCCTTCCTTTCTGTGCTTCCAAAACCCCACCTAACTTCCCAGTGGGTTTGCCCTCCTGATTAGTCTCTTCTCTGCCGTTTCTCAGACCTGAGCTTTCATTCCAAACTTCTCTGGAGGATTTCCCTCGTGGTCCAGTGGTTAGAAGTCTGCTTGCCACAGGGGACACAGGTTCAATCCCTGGTCCAGGAAGATTCCACGTGCCTTGGGGCAGCTAAGCCCATGTGCCACAACTACTGAAGCTTGTGATCCCTAGAGCTGTGCTCTGCAACAAGAGAAGCCACTGCAATGACAAGCATGCACAGCACAACTTCAGAGGAACCCCTGCTCGCCGCAACTAGAGAAAGCCCACATGTAGCAACAAAGACCCAGCACAGTCATAAATAAGTGAATTGTCAACGGTGGGATTTTGACTCTGTGGCAGACCAAAGAAAGCGGCTCGTTTGGAAGATGCATTTCATCCAACTTCACTGGCAGGTATAGGTAAGTGCACCTGGTTTCATTATCATAACTGGAAGCAGAAGCAGCATTACCTATGAAGGAATAGTGGTTACCATCTACAGGAGGCTCACTATCTGCCTAGCAATGTGATATCTAACACATTAAATTCTCACGAAGCCTCACACAGGAGGGGTGATTATCCCCATCTAACTGATGAGGAAACTGGGATCAAAGATGCCAAATGACTTTGAAATAAGAGAATTGTCAAAGGCAGAACTTATCAAAATCCAAATCTTAGCCCAAAACCTTTTCCCTTAATAGTTGCACCTTACTTCTTCCCCCAAAGTGAGACTTTGTAAGAGAGGCTTGTATAGAGTTGATAGAGCTATATCCAGTAAATCAGTTCAGAAATGTTCATTATATCATTGTAGCAAACTAACAAGAACCTTAGTGGTTCACTTATATCTGCAACCTTGTTATAACTGATGATTTTGTGAGATAATAATTCAGACAGGGCTCAGCCAGACAATTCTTCCACTCTACAGGGTCACTTGAAAGCCTTCAGGGGTAGCTGATGTGGTCTGGAGGTTGTAGGACAATTTCACTCATGTGCCAACTTCTTGGCAGGACATACTGGAAGGTTAGGCACCACTGGCCCCATTCCTTCTCTATGTAATTTCATGGCTTTGCACATGGTCTTTCTGACATGGCAGCCTAAGGCTCCAAGAGCAAGCATTCCCAGAGACAGGAAGAGAAGCTCGGAACCACTTAAGGCCTAAACTCAGAAAGTGTCACAGTGTCTCTTTTGCTATATTCTGTTGGTCAGAGCAGTCACAGAGTCCATCAGGATCTGGGAGAGGAGCACATTGATCCCACTGATGGGAGAACTGTCAAAGCATTTGCCAGTCAGCTTCGATGGATCCCAATACTAAGTGTATTGAAGGAACTTTCACAGAAACAGGAAGGCAGAATACTTGGCAGTTTGAAATATGCATTCATTTTCTGGGCTGCCGTTATAAAATAGCACAAATTGGGTGGCTTTAACAAGAGAAATTTATTTTTTCACATTTCTGGAAGCTGCCGAAGACAAGGTACCAGTAGGGTTGGTTTACCGCTGAGGCCTCTGTCTTTGGAGTGCACATGGCCACTGGCTTGCTGTGTCCTCTTGTGGTCTTCCCTCAGTAAAAATGCATCCCTGGTGTCTTTCTTCTTATAAGAACATCAGTCATATTGGATTAGAGTTCCGCTTCCCTGGTGGCTCAGATGGTAAAGAGTTTGCCCGCAATGTGAGACTCAGATTCCATCTCTGGATTGAGAAGATCCCCGGAGAAGGAAATGGCAACCCACTCCAGTATTTTTGCCTGGAAAATTCCATGGATGGAAGAGCCTGGAGGGTTACAGTCCATGGGGTCCCAAAGAGTCAGACACAACTGAGCGACTGACACTAACACCCTCATTTAATTTAATCACCTCTTTAATGACCCCATCTCCAAATATGGTTACATCTGAGGTACTATGGAGCAGGATTTCAAAAGATGAATTTTGGGGGGATGCAATTCAGCTCAAAACAAATGTCAAATCGAATGCCATTATATGAGTAGAAAAACTGAGGCCCAGAGAGAGAAAATGATTTGCCAAGGTCAGAGAATACAGCTGGTAAGAGAGTCTGAATGAAAGTTCTTTCCAGTGCGGCTCTTTTCTAAGACTTGTGTCCTGCCTTACAGGAGGCAGGAGGCAGAGGCAGAAGAACCAAGAAAGGCCCAGTGTGGGGGCCAGAGATTCCTCTTTTTCTCTTGAAATTCCAGGCTTTTCACAATTATTCTATTCGTACCCAGATCTCTATCCTGCTCATTCCTTTTCCTGTCTCTTGGCTGACATTTCTGGCGTTCAGGTCACTATTTAGATTCTGAATCACAGTAATATTGGAGAATATGATGTCCTTGTTTCTGCCTTAACATAGATCTGTCAAGACTTTGGGAACATCTCTTCAGTGATTTGCAAACTCAGACCCATTCTGGGACTCTGAGTCATCACATTAGTGCCCCCTAATTTGCAGTGTATACCCCATCTTTGATTTGTAGCTCTTGGGTTTCAAGAATAACCTGCATCATAGAAAGGAGTTGACCTACGTTTTGGCGAAGCTTCTAGGGTGCATCTGCTCCCTTCTAGGATGGAGATGGGGGAAGGGGTGACTCCAGATGTGGCTTAAGGCTTCCTGGAACGGGAGACCATTAGTATTCCATGCTCATCTTCTGGCCTTACCTTGCATTTCAATCTAGCCTTCTGTGTTGTATGAGGTTAGAAAACTAGTCTTCCCAGAGATAAAAGGATCAGTTTAATTCTAATTCACATAACAAAATTATATTAAGCTTCAATTATATACCAGCCACTGTGTGTTGTGGGGGGTGGGGGGTGGAGGGAGCGGGGGGGGGTGGGGCAGTATAGTTAATTAAAACTGGCTTGTGGCAATATTCTAACACAAACTACAATAAAAACAAAAATGAACAAAGAGCATATGATATCACTTACATGTGAAATCTAAACAATGATACAAATAAACTTATTTACAAAACAGAAACGGACTCATAGACAAAGAAAACAAACACGCTTTGCCAAAGCGGAAGGGGGGAAAGATAAATTAGGAGTTTGAGATTAATATGTACACACTACTATACATAAAATAGATGATCAACAAGAACCTATTGTATAGGTCAGGGAACTATATTCAGTCTATTTTAATAACCTACAAGGGAAAAAAAATCTGATAACTGAATTACTTTGCTGTATACCAGAGACTAACACAACATTGTAAACCACGTATGCTTCAATTTAAAAAAAAAAAAAAAGCTAAAAAACCCCAATAATGAATGTATTAAAAGAGGGGAAAGACAAGGAGAGATAAGTGTAGTCTAGGACTTAAAAGCACAAGCTCTAGAATCTGAAAATCCTGAGTTTTAATTTCTATCCTATCACTTACAGGCTGTTTGACTTTGGGAGAATTAGTTAACCTCTCTATGCCTTTACTTATAATAGTTTATTGAGAGGATTAAAAAGATTGTAGGTAATGTCCTGAACACACTGCCTGGCACAGAGTTAGTGTCCAGTAGATGTGGCTATCATTTTACCTTGTCTCTCAGTTGGCTATGAAAATTAAATGACCTAGACCCTTGGTCTCTCCTTCCCCTAACCTAAATTGCAAATCTGCTTTTTCTCCGATCTTTTCCACTCCATAATAATTCCTTCAAAAGTGCCCATTGTTCATGCCAGAACCCTCTCTCCTCCTCATTCCATAAACTAATCAATCACCAAGTCCTTTGATTTACCTCCAAAATATAGCTCATATCTACCCATGTTTCTAAGTCTAAGCTACTGTCATCTCTCACCTGATGCCTGTAATAGACTCCAACCTGGACTCCATACTTGTGTGTGTGTTAGTCTCTCAGTCATGTCCCCCTGTTTGTGGCCTGCCAGGCTCCTCTGTCCATGAAATTCTCCAGGCAGGAATACAGGAGTGGGTTGCCATTTCCTTCTCCAGAGAATGCAGTCTTCATAGGGCAACCAGAGTAATCATTTTAAAATGTGAAACCTGTCATGTAACCCTTTCCACTGAATGGTTTCCCAAAGCCCTGAGAATAAAAATCCAAAATATTCTCCAAGCCCTGCATGATCTAAGCCGCAGACTTGTTTCTCCAGCCTCCTTTTGCACTCTTCCCGCCCTCTTTAATCATGTCCCAGTGGCATTGCCCTTTGTGGTACCATAAGGCAATGGCACCCCACTCCAGTACTCTTGTCTGGAAAATCCCATGGACGGAGGAGCCTGGTGGGCTACAGTCCATGGGGTAGCTAGGAGTTGGACACGACTGAGTGACTTCACTTTCACTTTTCATTTTCATGCATTGGAGAAGGAAATGGCAACCCACTCCAGTACTCTTGCCTGGAGAATTCCAGGGACAGAGGAACCTGGTAGGCTGCTGTCTATGGGGTCGCACAGAGTCGGACACGACTGAAGCGACTTAGCAGCAGCAGCAGCATACAAGTTAGAGGTTTTCCAACTGTGGTGGTTTTAAAAAGTTATACAATTCTTTGACAACTTTCCATTTAATAGATGAAGTCTAACTTTCTTCTCTTTGCATGTAGAACGAGGCAAGGATTCACTTCTAACATAGAAAGTGACAGAAGTGACGTTACATGACTTCCGAGGCAAGGTTACACAGAGGATGGTGGCTACCTGGCTCTGTTTCTGGGATTGTTGCTCTGTAGGAAGCCGACTGCCATGTTGCAAGGACACTCAAGCAGCCTGTGGAGAGGTCCACATGGGGAGGAACTGAGGCTTCTTGCCAACCAGGAGCACCAATTTCCTATCCATGTGAGTGGCTTAGAAAATTAATCTCTCAGTCTCCACCAGGTCTTCAGATAATTGCAGCCCTGGGCTGAAATCTTGACTGCAGTATCATAGAAGTCCTGCCCCAGGGTCTTCCCTGGTGGTCCAGTGGCTAAGACTCCATGCTCCCAGTGTAGGGGGCCCAGGTTCCTTGGTCAAGAACTAGATCCTGTATGCTGCAACTACAGATCTTGTGTTCTGAAAGGAATATTGAAGATCCTGCAAGTTGCAACTAAGACCCAGTACAGCCAAATAAATAAATAATAAATAAATAAAAGGCCTGCCCCACACCACCTCCCCACCTACTTCCTTCCCTCAAGCCAGAACTACCTAGCTAAGCTCAATAAGAATTCCTGACCCACAGAAAGTATGGGTATAATAAATGTTGATTTTAATTTTAAGCTACTAAGTTTTAGAGTGACTTGTTACACACACTAATTAAAACACCACCTCCGGGGCTTCACAGAGGCTAGTTTCTCTTCTTGGAACACTCTCTCCCCATCTCTTCCTCAGGTTAACCCTTATTCAGGACACAGAGGAGGGCAGGGTAGTATAAAAGTGGGAATAGAGAATTCCATGTTGTCTTGGTGGAGGAAGAGGCAGGAAGAGAGAATAGCATCACACCTTTGCAAGGAGAAGCTAGAGAGAACTGCTTCCTTCTCCCAGTGACTTCCTGAACTACCGACCATTCACAGCAGTTTGAAATCACTTAAAGCAGCGGAGTGTTTGAGTGTTAGTCACTCACTTGTGTCCGACTCTTTGTGACCCCATGGACTGCAGCCCTCCAGGCTCCTCTGTCCATGGGGGTTCTCCAGGCAAGAATACTGGAGTGGGTTGCCATTCCCTTCTCCAGGAGATCTTCCCAACCTAGGGATCGAATCCAGGTCCTCTGCATTGCCGGTGGGTTCATCATCTGAGCTACCAGGGAAGCCCCCAATATATTTGAAGTGTTTATTTAATGCTGGAAATTCACCCTAGGGGACAGAAGGATGTGAAAGGAAAAGGCACTGTAATTAAGCCATTCTTGGAAATGATGAGGGGTTTTTTTTTTTTTTTTTTTTTTTTTCCCAAATACCTTCACATTAATGTAACTTCAAGCCCAAACATTCTGGGAGGTAAACAGTCTGGTAGCTACAAGGGATGAGAGGCAGGATGTGCCCCGGGAGGAGGGGAGCACTGGTGTCTGGCCACTCCATTGACTCTACAGCAGGGCCTCAGACACGAAAGCCCTGAGCAGCTGGAAGACAAAGGACTCCTCAGGTTCCCACATGAAGGCACTGTGCGACCTAGAGTAATTTCTCTTGCATGGGTTGACTTATTGAAAAGACAGGTCATGGTATGACTAATATTTTCTGGAGAGTTCACTGGGGAATTTTCAAAGTTTCTGGAAAGTGTATATGCTCTAATACCAAATAGACAAAATTGCATGATTATCAACTCAGTGAGTTCTATATTCCCCTGCTATAAAATGATGGGGTTGACAAAAGTAGCTTGTAAGTGCTTCCATCTCTGAGTTTCAGGGATCAGATGAAAATGTTAGGATCTCATATGCAAAACCATGGACAGTACTTTTCTCCCAACTGAAAAAGAATGTTTTCCAGGATTGATAAAGAGGAAAAAGTAAATTAGAGGAAGAGCCTTGCAATTGTAATTGATTATTTACCTTTTTTTTGCTGAATTTATGGAACCACTTGAGGGTGAAGAGGAAGCAGAAATGTGTTACAGAAGCAAAGCCCTTGAGCCTGAAGAGTGTCAGAAAACTCCATCATGGGCTATGAGTGCAGTGCTTCTGTGGGATTAATAAATGCCCATTTGAAAATTTTCTCAATGAAAAAAAGAGATAAGATGCCTCTTTGTCTCCTTATTTTACATCTCTCACTTATTTCCTGATCTAAATTCAGTGTTTACCGCTCCTTTTGTGACCAGTGGAATTTTGCCAGTAGGAACACTGCTAGCTGAAGGCCTTTAGAAAAGCTAGAGCCATTCTTCTGGCCTTCATTCCTTGCCAGAAGCCTTCTACTCTTGTTTCCATAAGGCACTCTTGTCGCATCCTATTACTTCCACTACTTTCAGAATGATATCACCTCAGTGAGGTACCATCTTTTCTCTCCTTACAAAAGAAAACAGACCTAGTTTCTTTAACCTTTCAGCAGAAGCAAATTCCCCAAATCCCTCTGTCATTCTGGTTGCCTTCTGCTATGCCTTCTCTAGTTCCAAAATATCCTATTTATAGAAAGAAACCCAGAATGAGCTCAGGACTCAATATGACCTAACCAATCCTCTTTACATGACTAGAATAATTTTCTCTGACTGCTTTTCAGTTGTGCAATGTGCACAATACATTCCAAGCTGATTCTCTTTTCTTTTATTCCAATACATATGAAATGACAAACATTCAAACTACGGCAGTGTGACTGATTGATGTGAGAGGCTGATGCCCATTATATTCAGGAACTTTCTGGAATTAATGGATTGAAAA
This sequence comes from Bos mutus, assembly GCF_027580195.1. Taxonomy (NCBI): domain Eukaryota; kingdom Metazoa; phylum Chordata; class Mammalia; order Artiodactyla; family Bovidae; genus Bos; species Bos mutus. Next base: position 23,798,106 of record NC_091631.1, read on the forward strand.
GTAAGCTAGACTTTGTGATTTGTGTAACATTAGGGTTAAAGGAACAGGTCTCTTCCTTGAATTATTTCTTGTTATTTGGTATTCACTTCAGTTAATAAAGAGATAGCTAGTTTTCAATGAAGTCATAATGCAAACAATACCATAGGCTGAAGTAGCAGTCACAAAGAGTCATCCAACCTCATCACCAGGGGATTTGTTAAAAATGCCAAAGCTTCATCTTCAGGATCCACTTTTAACAAACTGCCCAGAACACTCATATGCACACTAATTATGAGAAGCATGTTTTAGCATCTACGAACATTTCTTTCCAGATACTCTAGGCAAAGTTGATTTGAAACATACCTTGTTAGGCCCAATCACAGTATGGACCCTTTTACTAGTTTTTAATTGCCTTTCCATGGTCCTAAGTTATATGAGGGTTTCCCTGGTGGCTCAGTGGTAAAGAATCCACCTGCCAACGCAGGAGATGCAAGTTCCATCCCTGGCTGGGAAAGGTCCCCTGGAGAAGGAAATAGCAACCCACTCCAGTATTCTTGCCTGGGAAATCGCAGAAGAGTCAGATATGACTTAGCAACTAAACAATGACCACAAAGTTATATTACTCCTTCGGGATTTGCTTTCTCTTTTTATTCAATTTCTAATATGCTCTTGTGTTCTTTGGAAGGAATGATGCTAATGCTGAAACTCCAGTACTTTGGCCACCTCATGTGAAGAGTTGACTCATTGGAAAAGACTCTGATGCTGGGAGGGATTGGGGGCAGGAGGAAGAGGGGACGACAGAGGATGAGATGGCTGGATGGCATCACTGACTCGATGGATGTGAGTCTGGGTGAACTCCGGGAGTTGGTGATGGACAGGGAGGCCTGGCGTGCTGCGATTCATGGGGTCGCAAAGAGTTGGACACGACTGAGCGACTGAATGGAACTGAACTGAACTGAACTGAATATGCTCTTACATTTAGCTCAATGTATTTTCTCACAAGCCCTGAACTGACATGCTCTTGACCTGTCTTAATCTCCTATCAACTTTTTTTATTAACAACATCACTTCTCCTCTACTTGCCACCCAGACTTCCTCTTATTCATCTCTTGTCTGTAGGATGGTTTAGACAGCGTCATTCAGTTCTTCCTCAATATTCCATGTGGTCTTGCTTTGGCCTCATTATGGGGTTGTCTGGTTTTCCTGAAATTGAGTTAAGACATATCCAGATCTTCTGTCTCATGCTTACTTGTCAGGCTCAGGAATGCACAGAGGTTATTGAAACTACATCATGACTTTTCTAAGGTTTTCTCTTGCTTGCTTTCTTTTTGATGCTTGGATTGTTTCCTTTCTAACTAAACTAGGTTTGTAGATGGAAGATTCCTTGAGTTCTTTTTAAATATAAGCTCAACACCAGGTTCTTGGCAATCGCTGCCTATTCTTGTTTTCAGAAAGCCTTCCAAATTGTGCATCATGATTCTTTGCTTCTCCTTCTATTGCCTGTGGAGAATCATTAGAGATCAGGAAGTGACTAAGAGAGCCAATCTTTCTTCCTACCTGGTCAGAATCACTTCTTATATCATGAGAAGAACTCTTTTGCTACCTATTTTTTTTTTCCTGAGCCTCCCAGACAGTAGCTATGTCACTATCTGAGGCCTTTCTGTGAATACTTTTCTTCACTGATTACAACTGATCCTTAGGTAATGGCTGGGAGAAGGCAACTGTTGACATCTTGGCAATAATTAACCATGTGCGATGCAGCTGTATCATCTTCACCTGACTCATTGACTCTTTATAGATTAGATATTGGGTCTATTAGACTCTGAGATTCTTTAGGGTAGGCAATTATTAATACAGGGATCATCAGCTTCTATCAAAGTACCTGGCATAGAACAAGTACTGAAGGGGAAGGAGAGGAAATATAAGTAAGGGTGAGGAAAGGAAATAATCTATCCAACACATGATGAGATGGAAAGCTCAGTAATTAACTACTAACAGATTTAGGAGGGAAAGCTGGGAGAAAAGAATAAAGTACTCTCGTCAATTCCACCTTGACACAGGGGAGGGAGTACCCAAAATATTCTTTTGAATGTGGCTTGCTGAATTTCCTTTTAGAAATTGAGATAGAGGGGACTTTGTCTCAAGAGATATTCCAAGCATCTGCTAATTGCCTAAACAAAAGAAATCCTTTTTCATTTCTGATTTTGTAGACTCCTGTTTTGTTACCTCTCTCCCATTAATTCCGAGACTCCTGACACATCGACTTAATGATATTTTTGTGCCTCCTAGTCTTGATAAGCTCCTTCTTATTAATTTTTGTACCATTCTTCATAAAGGTACAGGCAGAGGATAAACTTTATGGCTTTGATAGAAAACTGCATGTGAACATCAGACCATGCACTGATAAAGAACACAGTACTCCTGGTCTGAAAACAAAAATCCTTCCTTCTAGGTTGTATTAATACACTTGCCTTTAAATTTGGCTACACTGTTGCATTAGTAATCTTTAAGAAAGCAAGCTTTGTTTACTGTTCAGTTTGAAATGTTCTTACCAGTACTAAAAATGAATGGGGTCAGATGAACCTAGAGAGGTGTGATATTCATATCATAGTTGACCAAGGCTTTGTGGAGAAAATGAGATGATCTCAGGAATAAGTGCTCCTGAGATGAACACTGTGGAAGGTCCAGTGCTTGGCATCTATCTTAACAAATTAAATGAATGCAACTTTTGCTTATATTAGAAACTGGATTTTTTTGCAGATGTAAAAAAAGAAAATATGTAAGTGAGTGGATGGAGAATAAAAGGTGGAAAGCTGATAACATATCAAGAGAAGAGAATTCTTCTTCAGATCACTGAGAAATCAAGAGAGGAAAATATATGTATGTCAAACACCATCTCTTAACTCCTTTCTCCAACTCTCTATAGCAACTCTCTTTATATAACAGCTCCTGTCTCTCACCAAGGGGTTTCCCTGGTAGCTCAGACAGTAAAGAATCTGCCTGCAATGCAGGAGACACAGGTTCCATCCCTGGGTTGGGGAGATCCCTGGAAAAGGGAATGGCTACCCACTCCAATATTCTTGCCTGGAGAATTCCATGGACAGAGAGGTGGTCACTAACAGTTGGACATGACTGAGTGACTTTCACTACTTTTTCATCCCTCATCTTGATCTATGAGTTATAGGTTTTAGTAATGATTCCGAGAAAGAACAACAATAGTCAAAAATATTCCTTGGGAAATATTTTCAGGACCATCATGTGTTGTCTAAATCATTTCAAACTAATCAGTCATTCATGCTTTGAGTCCCCAGGAACCCAAGCTCACAATTCAAAATATCCCACGTAGTATCATACAAAATATGACATTAATTTTCAGAACAAGGATCCATCAGAGAAGTAACTTAATAGTCTCTATACAGACCACAAACTGTTGAGGAAAAAGTCGTATAAATGTATCATAGATGATGGGGAATAATCATGTTTATACAGTAATCATCGCCTTGGGTTATTTCAAGATTTCAGATCTGTACATGAGATATTGAATACTTAATAACAGTATTATGAATTGCATTCTCAGGAAACTGGTTTTGTCCACAAAACCTGTACCCCAAGACCTCTGAGGATGGCGTGTGCCAGCTGTTCTAGTCTTAGGGCAGCATCTGCTGGCTAATTCATGGATCGACAAAAAGTGGCAATTTGTGGACAATCTGAACAGTCCTTTTAGTTGGAGGGAACTGTTACACTGGCGATTGTGTAGATGTGTGGCATCTTTTTATAATGACCTATTTCAGGTCTCCAGGAGCCTGGCAAGTCTAGAACTGTCCCTAATGAGGTCTGACAAGCATTTGTAGAATATGTACTTTGGCTGGATCCAAGTATAAGCTAGGTTGGCTCTGGAAACATCTCTTGAGCCATCATCAACTCAACACTGGACTTACTTGTAGTAATAACAACGCAGTACCAATGGAGACTCCGTTTTCCATAATGAAGGCATTTCTGGGATGGGAGGGGGCAGGGGAGAGGACCTTGAAGCAGCCACTGAATGCTAATTTTCTCTTGCTTCTAATCATCCTATCGTGTAACTGAGGTTTATTCACCTAAGGAAGCACGAATGTCATTCAGACACAGCACTTTTGATCGGCATAAAGAAACTGGAAATTGGAAAAGGTTGGATGGTCTGAAACTTAAGAGCTATCCACCATCTTCTGCAGCATCTCTCTGCCTCATCCCTGCAGTCGATAGCGCCGCGGTCAGGGCCTGCGACGCCGTTGGTGGGCTTCCCCTTCCTGGGAACTCTGGGTGGAGAGTAACATCTTGGTGTTGGTGCCAAATCGACGAAACCTGAAATGCGTCTGGGGACTTTCCAGGGCACTTGCGCTCCTCAGAGCGACCAGCATCTCCATAACAACTGGTTTACAGTCGTCTTCCGTTCCTCTGCTCGGCTGTGGAGGCGCCGACTGGGGGTAGGCAAAGGGCAGCTTCAATGGAAAGCTACCTTGGGTTAGCGCCTCCCTAGGCCCGGGGGACGCTGCGGATGACCGGGTTATACGGCTCGTTGCCTGAAATTTCGCAAGCTCTCCGCAGGTCTCCAGCAGAGAGCCGCGCCCCCTCCCACCTCTTCCTCCTTTACCTTTATTTTACACATGGGGGGGGGGGGGGACCGAGGGAGGTGCGGGTGAGGGGGTGGGGAGGTGGTTTGTTTTCTTTTGCTTTTTTCTCTTCTCCTTGAAGTTCGTTCTATCCCTCCTAAGTTACTTTCCGCCAACACGTGACCTCTCCAGCGGGAAGCGCGGGTGCTAACCGCGGGGCTTCCTGGGAGAGGCCCCTCTCGCGGAGCTCAATCCCATCTCCGGCTTCTCAAGCGCCGCTCCGCTTCCCCGTCGCTCTCACCCGGACACCCTGATGGCCCGGGAGCCCCCGGATGATGCGGAAGCGACTCCGGGGAAGAAGCACCGAGCGGACGCGGAGCGTCAAACCGCTGCGGAGGCACCCCTCCCTGCCTTTGCCCGCGGCTCCACACTTCGCGGTGCGCCATGCCGACCTAGCTGCGCACCCGCGCTGTTAACTCACATTGGAGAAGCCATAACCATTAGAGCAAACGCAGTCAGAACTTCATTCAACTCGGCCGCTCGAGAGCTCGATTTACACAGGTTCCTGTGGGCAACTAGTGGCTCGCTCGGGTGCCTCTCGCCTAGTCATCAGTCCCTAAGAGGGAAAGGGAAAGTTGCCGGGCTCATGCGCGCTTCCACGCATGTGGTTGTTCCCAAGGACAAGTCACTCACCCACACCCCCTCCCCGCTTATCCCCCCATCCCCCCACCTCCGACTTGATCGTCACTCACGACCTCATCAGCTGGGGACCCTTAGTCATTGGGGGAAGGGGGAGGGGTACGAACTTTTCTAAGAAGTTTCCTTTTTACCAAAGGAGTCACAGTAAGTTGGTCACGTAAACAACACGGATAGTCGTCGTCGTTGCCGCCTCCCCCGCTTTCGCCCCCCTCCCCCTGCGTTTTTCTGGTATTATTATTAAAGCGGTAGCCTTCTGGCGCTGATAAGCAACAAGTTCCCCAGCGGTCTTCCCGCCCTAGCCTGTCTAGGCGAAGGTTTTCTTACCTGGCGACAGGAAAATCTCCCGAGCCGAGCTCAGCTATGCCAGAGCCCCAGGTGTGACCTGAGCAGTGGGCAAGGGAGCGGTGTGCAGGCTGGGTTATTTACATGAGGGTACCCTGAAACTCCCCACTTTCCCCGGGAACTTTCTGTGCCAGGACCCAGTGACCGGCGGTTGGAAGGCAGCCCTGGGAACCACTGCTATATAGCAGGGCACTTGGGCAGTCATTGGTAACCTCGCTCATTCATTAGAATCACGTAAGAACTCAAAAGGAAACGTGTCTCTCGGAGTGAGGGCGTTTGCGTAAATCTATAGGTTTTTCAACATCGATGCGAGTTGCTTTGTCTTCTGTAGTCGCCAAGGTGGTTGAGAGTTTAAGCTTGCGGATATTGCAAAGGGTTATTAGATTCATAAGTCACACCAAGTGGTGGGCGATCCACTGAGCAAAGCCGAACTTCTCACATGATGACTTCAAACAAGACACATTACCTTCCAGCATCTGTTGGGGAGACGGAATTTTAAGACACTTGAGTCTCCAGGACAGCAAAGGCACAATGGTGAGTAGCAATAAACCCTGCATTATAATTGAAAAATCTTGACATGTTGCTTAACAACGGGCATATCACAGCTCTTCCTAGCACTTCACACGCCAAAGAACAGCAGCTACTCAGGCCAGGAGAATCGGGTTTTTACATAGTGCAACTTTAATTGGAATCATTTGAGATTTAACACAGCAATGTGGAACTGCGTGGAACAAACTTGGAGTTGGAGGGAGGGTGTGTGTGTTATATTGGCTGTTCAAGGCTGATGCTTCTCTCCCAGCCTTCTTGCATTCCATTCTTTGCTTCTATGTGTGTGATATATGAGCATATTCTATGATTTATATGTGGGCATGTAATTGACATTCGCAAGAAGATTAATTTCCGTCTTAAAACAATAATGCTATTAGAGTTTGGGGTCAGGGGGTGGAGTGGGGGTAAGGATAGGATAAAGACTGGGAGTTTGGGTGCAGATGGGGGTGGGGTTGGTGGGAGAGAAATAAGTCAGAAGGGCATATTGCCGGTAATGAAATGGGTAAGCCTCTCATAGGAGAAAAGGGTCTCATCAACATGTGATCAACTATTAACAGGATGGCTTTGGCAAAGCCATCCGCACGTGACAAAACGTAAGGAAGTGGAAGAAACCGTCTAGAGCAATATCAAATATCACTTAATTACAGATTTTTTAGTCTTTTCCTCCCGCCGCGCCGGGTGTGTAATCCTGGAGATACGAGCCCATTCAGCACCTTGGACAGAGCCGACGGATTTGTCTTAGGTGGTGGTACCTCAGGTAGCTGTCTCGGCCCCGCAGTAAGCCAGCCCTGTGTCGCCCTTAAGAAGCGTCTTTTCGGAGGTTCGGCTCACACTGAGATCGGGGCTGGAGAGAGAGTCAGATTTTGGAGCGCAGCGTTTGGAAAGCGAGCCCCAGTTTGGTCCCCTCATTGAGCTCGCTGAAGTTGGCTTCCTAGCGGTGTAGGCTGGAATAGACTCTTGGCAAGCTCCGGGTTGGTATACTGGGTTAACTTTGGGAAATGCAAGTGTTTATCTCCAGGATCTAGCCACCGGGGTGGTGTAAGCCGCAAAGAAGGTAAGCACCGGGGCGGGGACCCCCTGCAACCCCAATTTTTGAGCTATTTTGATACTCGATCTTCCCGAGAGGACGCGCGGTGGAGGGGAGGAAGTAGAAGGAGAGTATGAGAGGGGGGTTGTTTCTTGGTATTTGCCCAGTTTGAATTGCCCTAGGTGAGAGCCTTAGGGTAAAGCGAGAAGGGGGGTGGGGAAGCTCAGTTTTCCTGCGGATATAATGAGTTTAGTTAACTTGGACCTGCAAATGTCTGATTCAAATGTAAGATTTCTCTTTTTCTCCCCTTCATCTCCTTCTTTTCCGTTCTCTGCTGGTGTGTGTGTGTGTGTATGTGTGTGAGTGTGTGTGTGTGTGTGTACAGTAGGTTCATTACTAATTATGAAGCTTTTACTCAACATTCGATTTCCTAAATTTTGACTTTGTACCATTTAGAATTAGGCGGTGGAGGTGGTGTGCGGTGAGGAAAGGGGCGGTGGAGGTTGGGAGAGGGTAGGAGGTAACGCTAAATCTCCAACACAAAATGCATCAAGGTAATTTCAGCTCTTCTAGGCAGAAGGATTCATTCTCTCTGTATCCCTCCCTCCCTCTCTCTCCCCCTCCCTCCTTCCCGCCCCCCCCTTCCACCCCGCCCCCTCCTCCTGCCTCCGTCCCTTCCTTTTTCTCTCTTTCCCTCCGTCGCCCTCGCGCCTGGCTGGATGTTTCTGTTTTTGTTCCCCCCCACCCTTGCCTTCTTTCCTCCCTCCCGACGAGTTTCGGGTGCTGGCTTAGAAGGCTCCCGCTTTCTCAAGGGAAGGGGAGCCTCCGAGACCGCGCTCCGCTCCCCCGCCGGACTGGATGCCTCTCTGAGCCCAGGTCCGAGTCAGTCGGGGTAACTAAGGAAAAGGGGGCCTCTACTTGGGAGGAGAGGTCCTTTACGGGCCGAAGAGCCAGGGAGCGGGCCGGGGAATGGGGTCTGGGCGGCTGGAGGAGGTGGAGGAGAACACGAGTAGCTCCGCGCGGCGGCTGGACCCAGCTACCAATCAGCTGGGTGCACAGACCGCCCAGCACCGCGAGGTTGCACCCGGAGGCGCGTGTGGAGGGCGGCCCGCTGGCCGCCGCCCGGGTGGGCCAGGGGGCGGGGGTGATCAAAGCTGCTCAGAGCCTCCCAGTCTTCCGTTCCACCTCCCCTCCTCGGTCCCAGGGGGACAGAGAGCGGCCGGAGCGCGCGACAGCGTTGTCTTGCCTCCCCTTTGGGAGTCCAGGGACTTGCGCGCCCCTGCGCAGGGGCCACCATCCTCTCCACACTCCTACAACCCTCAACCTACCCACTTCCCGGCCCCTTTGTTCCGGCCTACGAGCCAAGCCGGGTGGTAATTTTCACCCCAGGGCTTGTGCGTTCTGGACTCCTCCTTCCTGGATCAGCCCTCTTTAATTAAGAGACAAGGCTTGAGGTGGGGGTGGGGGAGCGTAGGGGAAAACCTATTTCCGAAACTCACTGGACTGTTTTAGAGAACGAAAAAAAAGAATTCCAACTCTGCTCAGGTGAAAAGAATGGATTCATAGGCAACGCGAGGATATTGTGGCGATTTAGAAGGAAAAAATAAAAATAAAAACCAGGCACTAGGATCAGATGACGGTGATAGGCTGCTACGCACACAAAGGGAGCGTTGGGCAGGGTTTACGGAGCAAGCCTGCAGCGAATGGGGCACAGATTGTTCCGAGATCCAGTCATTTTCTCAGTCAGATCTACGCGTAGGGAGGGGAGGGGAGGGGCTGGGAGGGGAACGGGGCGGGAGGGGCTGGGCTTGGGGGCGGGGGATTTCTGATCAGTCTGATGCAATTCCAAGCGTGCTGCAAAGGAACTCCAAGGAGTCCGCATCACCGTCGCCGCCCACCCTTCCCAGATGGTGCTGTTTTAAATACGGATCTGCAGGGCTGAACGCAGAACTGGGAGATTTATTGCAAAATCCCGAGAAGGGGGGGAAACGGGGAACGGAGGGGCAGAATTTAAAGGTGCAACACTTGCTTTTCCCCAAATCAAGCGGCAACCGGTCGGCATTTTTTTTTTTTTTTTTCCTCGTCTGCCTGTCTCTGGATTCTAATTCACCAAGGAAGAGGTGTAAATATTGTGACATTTTGAGGCGGTTTGATGGATGAGAAAAAAATCATCTGTCACTCTAAATTGCAGAGTTCCCTGTCTCCTCGAAATGCTTTGCTAGCGAATACTCGCTGCTGCCTAATACAGTTGCTAGGGCTTCAAATGAATGCACCGTTAAGGGAATATTATCCTTTTAGTCGACTTGCCAATTTATCTGACAGTCAAATGGAGAAAATTGTAGATTTCGAGTCTTCGGGAGACAAGGAGGGAAAATGCTTACCTAATTCTTGTAACCTCGGGATCTTTAATAACTTAAACCTCAAAAGTGTCACGTCATCCTCTCTCACACGCGCTCACATGCGTATCCTTGACTTGTAGGTGAAATGGTTTCGCCTGCTGTTGTGAAAATGAGTGTCACTTTAAGAATAGTGCACCTGATCGTCACTGTTTATGTGTATTTACATAGAGCTCTTCAGTACGAACGCAAGAAATTTCAACTGTCCTGTTTGAAACTAAAGAAAACATTAGAAGGTGTTAAAGAGAAGAGGGGAAGAAAGAGGAAGGGGGTATTTTGACCTTAAAAAAAAACGAAGAGTAAACTAGCCTACTTTTGTGCCCCCTGGTCTTGCATGTTAATATTTCTGTGTGAGAGACTTCAGCTTGGTCTAGCTCCCCCAATGGAATATATCAGTATTGATTCAGATGAAAATATATTCATTTTGCCTGTAGCTTTTTCAGTGTCATTGATAGTAAGACCTACAACACAGCAATTTTTGGAGGATAGAAGAGAATGTCTGAAAGAGCTTTGCAAACTGGGAAGAAGACACTCCATAAGGGGGAGGTATCACTATGCCATTCTCTGCCTACAGCATTTCCATCTCAACCAGAGTGCTAGTTATTTTTAAATATCATCTAATATGTATGGTAAGGCAGTAAATGGGATTTGAAAAGCAAGTTCTTGTTGGCTTACAAAATATTGTTTGTAAAATTGCCTATCTGTAAATTGGAAAGAATACCTTTAAAAGATTTAAAATCAACATTCATATGCTGCTTCGTTCATTCACCAGACTCTTTCCCTATTGAATCTGTAATATGTATTCTTAATAAGAGGAGAAGCTAGTGAATTTAGTTTCTTTCCTTTTCCTGGCCTGTCCTCTAGGGGAAGCTTAGTAAGAAACAACATTCCAGTATCAGGCAATGTGAGAGGCAAAGGCCTGGATGACCACAAAATAGATAATAAGCCACAAAAACCAACAAATAGAAATGAGGAAAAAATCATCACTGTGGCATGACTTACAAAGGATTTTCATTTCTAATTCTGTGATTTAGGGACAAGGCTCCAACTTGCTCAAATAACATTCATTTAATCAAACTGCTTACAATATGTCAGTTAAAATGATGTCTAACTGAACATAGTTTTTATTAAATATACTTCTATCAAAAGCCGGGAAAGCTAATTCTTTTCTTTAATTAGGAAAAGCTAATCTAACCATCTAACTGATTCTAGTGAATATGAACTGATATAATCTGATTTTAAGATTCTGCTTAAAACTAAATTTGTTCTAAAAAGCACTGACTTGCCAGAAAAATATCTATTTTTGTAGCTTTCTTTTCACTCTATGGATAATTTAATGAGTTGCCTATTTTAATTTTACAACTGCTACCTCAGAAGTATCTCAAATTATCTTTCTTTGGCTGGTGTCTTTCTCTGCTGATCTGCTACTGCTGTGTATGTGTGTGAGTGTGCACTTGTGTGTATGGGTGTGTTTGTGTGTTTCTAGAGAATTTAACAATCGGTGAGTCTCTTAAATTTACATGCCTTGATCCATGTAAAGGATACTTCGTGGCATTTAATAAATAACAATAAACATTAACATTTAGTGAGAGCTTACTGATATTGAATCCTATGGAAATGGGGAGAGAGGCTGTTACTTTTAAGGGGAGAAAGATTAAATTCCTAAATAATAAAAAGAAAATTTCTCTCCTTTTTGGCCAAAGAGTGGCCATATTTCAAAAATATTAAATCTTCTTTTACTTTGGATGTTAAAGCTACTGCTTGAACAAGTGTGTCTTGAGAGAAACATGTAGTCCCTAAAGACTAATACCCCCAAACACCAGGGTGCAAAAATGAAAATGTCAAATCTTTATCCCTGCCTCCATTGTCAGTTGGCAATTTTTGGAGTGTTCATTCTGAGTTTTCTAAAGTTCAGATTGACGTTTCCCCTTTTTTTCTAACATTCTAAAGGAGTCCTATAAAGAATTCAGGATAATGCAGACTTTATGTGTATTTCTACTAATAATACTTTATACGCACATAGTGGTTTGAAAGTTCTCACAGGTTTCCTAATCTGATCTCAGCCAGGAGGGAAGGGTAGGAATTATTAGTCACCTTTCACAAATGAGGAACCTCAGGTTCAGGGTTTCCCAAGAGCACATTGCCAGTAAGAGGGAAAGACTGACTCAGAGTCTTTCTTCAGATTTCAAGGACCACACTTTAGCTCTCCAGCCCATCCTGCCTCAAACCCCACTCTGGCATCTGAGGGGCTTGTAGGCATTATTTTCTCCTGTTTTGATTTCTTTGATTTAAAAGGGGGAAAAAGTTACCTACAAATCATTCCCACAATTCTATAGGCCAATGAAAAGTTTTTGCCAGTCTATGACCTTTTCTTTCTAAGCCATTCTTTCACTCTCCCATAATTGGAGGCTCAAAGAAGGCAAGGATATTTCTAGGGTTGATATACTGTCTAAGGAACAGGCACTAATTCCCCCCAAAACAACACAGAGAATAAGAACAGCTGAAGACAAAACAGGACTCTTGTGAGTTGTAGAATCTGGGGCCTGGGAAGGTTCTCAGGGGTCGTTTCCGATGTGTGGATTCATGCTGGCATATTTTCTTCTTGTTGTTTAGTTGTCCAGTCGTGTCCAACTCTTTTGCAACCCCATGAACTGCACCCGGTCAGGCTTCTCTGTCCATGGGATTTCCCAGGCAAGAATGCTGGAGTGGGTTGCCGTTTCCTTCTCCAGGGGGTCTTCCTGACCCAGGGATCAAACCCATGTCTCCTGCATTGGCAAGCAGGTTCTTTACCGCTGAGCCTCCTGGGAAGCCCTGTTTTCTTTTAACCCTCTGGAATTTCATCCTAGTGTTGAATGCCTGGGATCTTGCTTCTCTTGGTAGGTACTCTGATATTTATGGGGATCATGAGCTTAACAGGCCATTTTCCATTTGCCCAAGAGGAATGCTTTCTACAGAGACTCTAATGTTCATAAATTTATTTTGTAAGCTTTAACTGACAATCTACTATGTGCCAGGAACTATGCTAAAGTCTGGAAATTCAGCAGTGTGTAAGACTAAAAGGTGCTTAGCTTGGTGGACTTACAGCTTAGAGATCTGATTTGTCCTTTAATTTCCCTAGAAGAAGATAGACTTCTGGATTCTTATCTTTTCCAAGAGAACACAGTGAAGTAGATTAAAAGCCTGAGTTCAAGCTCTGCTCCCAACTAATTACCAGTAGCTAGAAAAATCAATTAATCCCCCTTGATCCATATTTCCTCACACAGAAAACAAGGAGGATGTTCTTAGGATAAACTCTGAGTTCCATTTTAGCTCCAAGTTTGAGTGATATGATGGCTAACTTATTTCTTGGGCCTAAGTTACCCTAATCTTTGATGATGCACAATTTTGGGTGTCACCAATTTTTAACTTTTTTGTTAGGAAGTACATTATGAAAAATCAAAGCAACTTATTTGAATCTAGCATAGAAAGAATCTGGATATTGAACCAATCATTTTTTGAGAAAGAAACTTGGAAAGTTTTCATCTGAATGATGATCTCAAACTTCTGCAGGTTATTTTTTAAAGGGATGGGCTGATGAGAGACTCACTAACAAATTAAATGCTTATTTTCTTTGTGCCAGCAGAAGTTCTCATTTTTCAGGTCATTTCCTTTTAAAATCAAAGATATTACACCCTGAAATTGTCTGGGCCTCATGAATAATGCATTATATACACATGATAATAGGTAATTAGATAGACCAACCAGGAGAAACATGAAAGGGAGCTGGTAGCCCAAGGATTGCAGAAGGTGTGTGGGCATTTTGACATCCAGGAAATGCTATAGGTCTGTCCTTAGCTAACTCAGCCTGGTGGAGATAATTAAGAAAAATGTGGGTGTAGAAAGGCTGCAAGCCATTCCTTGGGATTGGCTAGATCGCTGCAGTAGTTCAAAAACAATTGGCACAGCCACCCACACTGGACATGATTGCCCTTTGATGAGGCAGCTATTGACTTTTATAAAGATGCCATATTTAAAATAACTTCTGATGCACTCAGGATGACATGCATCATTCTCGAATTCTATTTTAGACAAATGGGAAAATATATTCCAAAGTATTAATTTAAAAATAAAAAACTTAAAAGTCGAGTTGCTAAAAATCAACAGTTTAGCAGTGTGTGACCTCCAAATTTAACTTTCGTCTGTAGCTAGGAGAAACCTATGGCCTGTGTGAGGCACTTTTGACCATTTGTGAACATTTTCTGGATCACCCCAGGAGGTAGAAAGTACTTTGCCACTGTTTTTAACCTCTGAGTGAATGTTAAATGCACTTAAAAACCTTCTCACACTGGAAAAGGGAAACCCAATCAATTGCCTGTAACAGCAGAAGAAGATGCTTTGAGATCTTTGTGCCCAGAGTGCATGCTATGATGGTATGGAATTCAGGATTCCTTCAGAGTATGCTAAACCCCATACCCATCAGCACCCGCAGGAGTTGGAACTGACTTGTCGTATCTCCCTCTTCAAGGACAATAGCAACTATTACTATCCCTAGGTAATAACGTGACTGTGGGAAAAAATACCTAAACTGAGGGATTGCAGAAAGGCTCCATAAACATCTGAAGCCTGTGGGACAGGACATTACAGGGCAAGTGAATGGGAAAAAGAGAGGAAACATGGGGAAATTTGAGCAGAGAAGTAGAAAAGAAAACCAAAACAGGGTTAGTATTAGAATACTGGATGTGTTCTTAAATAGATGTGTCGTTTCTCAGGGTAATCTTCACATCCATTTGTCCACTGAGCTAGATCTCTACCATCCTTACTCATTACCGTTCTGGTTGTGTTGATAGGAAACAATGATTTCTTCTACTCTTACCTTCCTCCTCCAGTAAGGGCTTCTTTCTCCCCCTACAACTTCCATAGCCAGTGTTTGAGAATGGCCTTGCTATTACTTCTCCTTCGGGTGTGTTGGATTCACAGCACTTGGATTACCACCAAGTGGTTGGTAACCACTTCTGTGCCATGGACTCCCCTCTTTTGGCAGTTTGGTCAAGCCTATAAACCCTTCTCAGAATGTTTCTAAATGAATAAAACTTAAAAGTATACAATCACAAAGTCAATTACATTGAAATATCGTCATACAAATATTTAAAAAGTCAATTTGCATGATATAGTAATAGATACACAGTGCTGTGCTTAGTCCTGTCTGACTCTTTCGACCCCATAGACTATAGCCTGCCAGTCTCTGTCCATGGGAGTCTCCAGGTAAGAGTGTTAGAGTGAGTTGCCATTTCCTTTTCCAGGGGATCTTCCCAACCGGAGAATTGAACCTGGGTCTCCTGCACTGCAGGCAGATTCTTTACCAACTGAGTTATGAGTCAGATGCCCAATATATGTGCTTTCTTAAAGACTAAATAAGATCACACAGCAAGGTGAATACTGTAGTTTTCCAGGAATGATAAGCGTCTGTGTATTTTGGGATATCTGTAACACCTGACATATGGTGTAAAGGTGACTGATTTCTATTGGTGGCAAAGTCTGGCGAATACTACTGAGTTGCATTTCCCAAACATATTTGACAATAGAACACTTGGGGAAGGGGGTACTTATTAACATGGCATAGATTCAGAAATGTTAGTTTAGTCTCTCCCTGCCTTTCAGTATGAGCCATTGAACGTTCCATCCTGGAAAAAGGAAACTGGCATTTGGAGAAAACTTTTAAAGTTCACTTCTGCCATTTAACAAGTTGCCAAGTGGATAAAGAACCAGCAGATGAGATGGCTAAGGTGTAGTAGACATGTTTCTATTAGCTGAGCTTGCTATTGTTGTTGTTTAGTATGTCCGACTCTTTTGTGACCCCATGGACTGTAGCCTGCCAGGGCCCCTCGTCCACGGGATTTCCCAGGCAAGAATAATGGAGTGGGTTGCCATTTCCTCCTCCAGGGGTTCTTCCCAACCCAGGGATCTAACTCACGTCTCCTGCATTGCAGGTGGATTCTTTACCACTGAGCCACCAGGGATGCCCCTATTACTCTGAGGTTTATCCTTATTACCACTAGCACTACCCTCACTGCTCTAGAAGTCCATCACTACACTGATAAAGAGAAAAAGTTCAGACTCTGGTCATTAACTTAGGGAGCATTGCCTCAGATTCCTGGTGTGGCTTCAGTAACCTCAAGAGGTTATAAAGACTTCATTTCTGTCATTACTACACTATGAGAAAGCATGTGCACATTATGATGGGATGGGATAGCATTCATTTTGCATTTATCCAGTGCTAAGTTGTTTCCTTTGCATTTGACATTTATTATTTAACCCTCAAAGCAATTCTCTGAGACAGATTATATTATTGTATAAGGAAGGAAACTGGAGCTCAGAGAGTGTATTTACCCCAAATTATACAGCAAATCTTAAATGGAAAAGCTAAAATTCAAACCTAATGTTCTCTAGTTCCAAAGTCCATTATAATATTATACTTCCCTATGGAATAGCTACCACACAGATTAGACTTAGATTCCTCATTGTCAGGTTGGCACACACGTTTTTGTCAAGAGATCTTTAACACAACCCTTTGGTATGGCTGAGAATCTCAACCTCAGTGGCCACAAATGCTGCGTTAGAATTATATTGAATCTTTGCTAACTAATGAAAGATTTTCAAACCACTGATTGTCCCCTATCCTTTTTAAAACCCCGTTTTCACAATCATAATATGGAGAAAGTGCTACCTCTTAAAGTGGGGGAGGATCAAATAAATTAATCATTTAATTTAACTTTGTTGAGTTCACCACGATGAGCGTTCTACATTCCCATAGCTGAGTTCTTGCAATGATCTTTCTTGGCAGAGATTATTAGTATTCCTATTTTAAAGATAAGGAAACTGAGGCAGTTAATTCCTTGAGAGAAGTCACTCAGTCATGTCCGACTCTTTGCGACCCCATGGACTGTAGCCTACCAGGCTCCTCAGTCCATGGAATTTTCCAGGCAAGAGTACTGGAGTGGGTTGCCATTTCCTTCTCAAGGGGATCTTCCCAACCCAGGGATTGAACCCGGGTCTCCCGCTCTGCAGGCAGATGCTTTACCGTCTGAGCCAATATCCTAAATTAGCAGAATCAAAAAGTGGTTAAGCTTAACTAAACCCAGGTCTGTCTAATTCTAAGCCCTTTCTTTTACTCAGTAAACTAATCTGTAAGTCCCTACACAATCTTAGTTGTTCTTATTATAATTGTTGTCATGTTTAAAACACTAACGAGAGAAATAAGTATACATTGTCCAGAAATAAGTATATAGTCATCAAAGAGAAAGACTACTCCATGGAATACTTCACCTGCACATTCTTCCTTCCACTTACTTTAGTTTATGAACCCCATGGATGATGTCTGACGCTTTTCTTAACTTGTTTAGGGCAGTTCCAAGATAGTTGACTTCTGAGAGTTATTGAGTAAGAAACGTTATAAATTGTTTAGATTAGGATTTAGTATGTTTAGAAGCCTTTTCATAAATTTGCCTTTTCAAACTGTTACTGGCTATAGCACTGCAGATGCTGTGATGAGGAATGCCTTCTCCAAAAACCCAGTGGATGACAAACTTCCAAAGCTAACATGTTGTTTACAGAGATGGAGAAGAAGGGGATTGACAAGCACAATCCTAAACGTAATTACAAGGCTGATAGTCCCTGCTGGGGACTAAAATGTTTATTGGCTTTTCTTGTGCAATTTAACATTCTTCCTCCCAAAGCCCTACTCCAAACTTGGAACTTCTCTGGAATTAGCATCTCGTTTGGGAGAACGCCAAGTATTGGTGTCTGGGTCCTTTGCATCTTTGCACCAACTCAGAACTCAGAATAGCAGCTCTAGAAACTAAGCTGGGGGTAGTCTGGGTAAAGGAGTTAAACATCGACTTGGGCATCTTCCTAATAAATTTCATCCATCTTCCTTCTGGAAAACAACTCTTAGAAAGATGTGGTCTTTAATGAGGGAATGGATGCAAACTGGTAAGTCCAAGATAGTACAAGTCAGTGGTCTTTGCAGAGTTGCCAAAGTCATATACAGAATCAAGGATCTGGAGGCTATGGAAAAACCTCATCCCACTGCCACTGTGATCTATGCAAGGAAGGATGGCCTGAACTCATAATGCATTTGATATGTCCCAGAGCTAAGAAACCAGCCCAGGGGGAAAGGATGATATTAAAGGACATTTTGGTGTATGAAAAAGTCTACCTAAAACCTCATCAGAGATAACTATGTAGTATAAAATGCAGAAGAGTATGACTCCTTACCTTGGCTCAAGGCTCTAAATTTAGGGGAAATAATTACATGAGTTTCAAGTTTAATTTACCAAAGATATACAGTTCCTGTAAGCAGTTCACATTTATATGGAAAAAAAGAACCTTAAAGATGATCTAGTTCACAAATTTCCTTAATACACTAAAATCACCTGAATTATGTATTCCTTTGAGCTGAAGTCTGAATGTGCCGCTAGACTTGGCAACCTCGGCTTACAGCCTGCTGTCCTGGCCTCATTCATTGATCAGGTGACTGAGATGCACAGTAGTTAACGCTGTTCCACTTATTCAATAAACATTTCTATGAAACTGATAGCATTGATGTGAACAAGCGTGGGCTGGTGAAGTGACTTTCCAGGTCACATGACCAGAGAGTGATAGCGTTTAAACAAGAACCCAAATTCTCCTGACTACTGAAGGACTTACAATCATATCATATGATAATGATACTTCTTCTATTTTCTAATAATCAAACATAAGAAAACAATAAATAGCCTGAGCAAGGTTTTGATTATCTTAATTTTTCAAAATATCTTGATTTTTATGTATATACCTTAATTTCTTAAATATAAACATAATTAACAAAATGTTAACAGCATTCCAATAAGACATTGCTAATTTCAAATTGTTGGGACAAAACTAATTATAATATTTTAAGTTTCTTCAATACTCCATTGATCCTACTGGTGGCTCAGATGGTAAAGAATCAGTCTGCAATGCAAGATACCCATGTTTGATGTCCAGGTCAGGAAGATCCCCTAGAGAAGGGAATGGCAACCCACTTCAGTGTTCTTGCATGGAGAATTCCATTCCCAGAAGAGCCTGGCAGGCTTCAATCCATGGTTTGCAAAAAGTCGGACATGACTGAGTGGGTAACACTTTCACTTTCAGGACAAAACTAATTATAGTATTCTAAATTTTTTCAATACTCCATTGTTACTTTATGATTATTGAGACATTAACTAAGACAAGATGAATTGAAACCTCAAGTTTTCATTGATTCTTATATTATTCCCAGTGTTTTCAGTTGGTTCTAGATTTTTATCTGAGGTTTGGCAACAGCTTTATTTATTTATTCTTGTAGCATACTCCCCTCTTACCCTAGGAAAACAAAGCAAAACAAAAAATTGATATATTTTTCTTAAAACAACAAAAAATAAGGAAAAAATTCTAAAATTCCTTAAAATCCTTTTTCTTAAAAATGCTAGGAAATGTTTACTAATTTAAACTTTATATTTTTTAACTCATATCATTTTCCAAAGAAATATTCTTTGAGACTGTTTCTTTGTACTTCATATGATATTTATACATGTAATTCTGTTTTCAAGATTAATTTTATTATTAAATACTGTCCTGAAGTTGTGCTCTTATCAATTCATTGAAAGGTAAATTAGACACTTTATAAATTTTTCCTAGGAATGGAGGACAAAATCATATCAATAAATAACAATTTGACTTATCAAAAACACAGTAACAAAAAGTAAAATTAGAAAAAATGTTAATTAGTCAAGCAAATAGTCAAAAATATGTCAAACTTTGACATATTTTCTGAGATAAATTGGCATCATGTATGTTAGCATGATTCTTTTTTATGGAATTCAACTTATTTTTACTCACTTTAATTAGTTTTTGTGTGCAGATAAAATGAAAGGCAATGGAAATTTGGCTTGCAAAGTAGTTCTGAGATGATCTACATCCACAATCTGGTTGTAATACCATAAAAATATGTTTATTATGTGAGAATGGTAATTCAAGTTAGCATTCATCATAGACATAAAGCAATGAGCAATGCAAGTTAACTTCAGTTATTTATCCTGGGAACTTTTTTTTTTGCTAAAAAGGCCAGAATGCATGATAGCATTGGCTCATTCTTCCCAAAGCCTCCTGGAAAACATGTCTCTGAAATAAAAGCTTCTCAATGCTAAAAATTTTACTGCATTTGGGAGAAGCATAAAATTTGATAATAAAGAGTTGGGTCTTCATTTTTCTAATTCAGTATGGAGTCTGTTTTGAGGAAAACTGACTGTGAGCTGAATTTGCATCCTAGAAATATATTTAATTTGTATCATAGACTCAAAATCTGACTTCCAAACTTGGGCATCTATTTTCCCCCACCTCTTATATATCACCCCCTCTCCCAGGTCATGACTTCAGTCCAAGCAGAGAAAAATAAATTTCCCTGAAGATATACATAACCATAACTAAAATGACAATAATAATAATAATGAAGAGATCTTGGAATTTAAATGTGTGGCTCTGCTTTTCCCCATTCACTTCCCACTCTACCCCATCTCTTTGTCCTCATGTTTTATGAGCTATTATATTTGTCTTGTCCATCTGTATCACCATCACTCTTTCTTAGGCTCAGCCAGACTTTGCACTTCTTGGTACCCTTCTTGGTAGACTAAAGTTTTAGAAGCAAATCTCTTAGTAATCTTTTGGCCACAGAGTGCCCTGACAGTTTCTCCAAATGATGTTAGGAAGGGGAAGTAAATGTTACCCATTTCTACTCAGTTTCTTTTTAGGGTATTGATTTCATTCCGTGTCTGGCTTAATTTCTTTTACTCCATTGCTGGATTGATTTTGAAGTTACTGTTGAATTCCTTCAACATGGCCTAAACAGACAGCCAGGAGTAGTGGGGATGATATTTATACTAATCTCATGCTCTTCAGCTCTTCAAGAATTAGAAGTCCCAAAATAGTTGGTCACATTAGATTGTGAGATCATAACAGAGGTATTCTTGACAAGTGAAATTATCAGTTAAACTTGATTCTAGGAATCATGTAGGTTAGCTTGATTCTCTTTTATGGACTTCAACTTAGTTTTACTGTATTCTAATTAGGTTTGGAATGCAGATGAAATGAAAAGACGTGGTTTAATTTAGGAGAAAGTTCAAAGTTCAAAAGTCATGTAGTGTTTTGTAGACCTTACCTTCTGAGAGAAATTACTTGAGACTATGAAAGTACTATCCTAATTTATCAGATAAAGTCTACAACTTGGGACATTAAGTGGAGAACAGAAAAATTACTTGTTCTTAAACAATTTTGCTGAGAATAAATAAAAACAAAATGTCCTATTAAAGATCTGTTTCTTTTGAAAAATGTTTCATCTGAAAACTAAGGATAGAATATATAGCTTTGACATAAAGGCTCATCTTTTTATGAAACAACCACTTCTGTCTCCAAGTTGCAAGGAAAGGATTCATCAATCTGGTTGAATCTTCCCTTTAGTTTTTCCCAACAGCTGTGTTCAGATAATTCATGACTCCCATGTTTCCTGAGCCCTGGATAATTTCACAGACATGTCTAATACAGGCCTCTACATTTTCAGAAGAGTATGGAAATCTTGGAGGAGGTCCAGGGTAGACCAAAGAACATGATTAATGGGTTGGAAGTTGGAGTTTATGAAGAAAGGTTGTGAGATCTGATTTCTCGCTATGAGAAAAGCTGAGGGGTGACTTAATAACACAAGATGGTTAGGAAGCAGCTGGTCTCTATCTTCACTAAGGTTGGATGAAATGAAATAAAATATAAATTGCAACAAGAACAAAAATATGTTACAAGTGGGAACTTCCAAGCACTATGATGACTGGATTCTTAGAAAGGTTGTCAGAAGAAGTATGTGTAGTCTATATTCCTGGTCTGTTGTGATAGGCCTGTGAGTAGTGAGGAAGAGGAGATGATCTTGAAAGATCCCTTCTGGATCTATCTTTTTATAAGTCTGCATGTGTACATGCTCAATTGCTTCAGTGGTGTCTGATTTTGTGTGACTGTATGGACTGTAGCCTGCCAGACTCCTCTGTCCATGGGATTCTCCAGGAAAGAATACTGGAGCCAGTCACCATGCCCTCCTCCAGGGGATTTTTCCAACCTACGGTTCGAACCCTTGTGTCTCCTGTATTGGCAGGTGGGTTCTTTACCATTAGCGCCACCTGAGGAGCCCATTTTATAAGTCTACCTAATCATATTTAGAAAAATTATTTTCCCAAGCTATGTCTTATTTTCTCCCTATCACTAACTCTACCCTAATTTCTTATCCTTTGTCTGCCTTCTGTAAAACACTGCTAACCAAAGATGGCTAGGGCACTGATCAACCACGAGCGGCCCTCCCCAGCTGCTAGCTGCCCTTTCAGCTTTGGGAGCAGGTTTCTTGACCATCACTACTACCCCTTGACCACTAGGGTCATGCTGACGGTCATCTTTCTACACAGTAAACCCATGGCAAGGGAAAACTAAACAAAGCATAATTTCCTACTTTTAACTAACTCATATGTGGCCCAATGGATTAAAACACAAACCTTAGGTGTAGAATTTGAGCAGCTGAAGGGCTAAGATGTGTTTTATTCATTTGCATGGATGCTAGTCCATAGAGCATTGTCTGGCAGGAGGTACTCAGCAAGTTTTCATCAGTTGAATGAATGGAACTATGAAGCGAAGGTAGTAAACTGAAGTTAAGAAGATCAAGCGTGTCAGAGGTTTCTAAATGATTCTGTATGTGACACAAATCTAAAACCTAATCCTTGCATGGGTACCACTGGGGACTTTATTCCTACCACATCTGGGTTACCCAGAGGATTTTGACAAGAGTGCTTGAGTCTTTCCTCCCAAAAAATATTCACCATAGACACTGTGTAGATTCAGAATCATGGAAAAATAGGCCACATTCTTGGTGTGGTTTTTCAAATATGACTTTAGGAAGTTCAGTAATTATTTTTTCTAAATTATCTTTTTGCATATGTTGCTAACTTTCTCCATGAAGAATATAAAATTTAGCAGTAGAAAATCTCTCACTCCCATCATCACATAACCTAAATAGTTGGGTTTCAAAAATAAGGTAACCTGCTCCTTATAACCTGATTCAATGTCCTAAAACACTTTGGTTTAAACTTGCTAAAGTTCTTCCTGGCTCTTCTCCCTGCAAAACCAGCAAAATCAGCTACCATTGTCAGTTCTAACTTTTGTCCTGAAGCCCACAGTCAGGTCCCTTCTGACTATCCTTGTAGAAACATTGTAACAAGTAAACCAATTTATTGCTCATTATTGGTTTTTAAATGTTCTCAGAGAACTCAGGTAACTTGGAGGGCTTGGAGTTGATGACTCTCATATGTTTGGAAGTTAGTTGTTTCATAATGGTTTTTGCTTTTTTTTTTTGATCCAGCTAAATATTATTCCCAGATGGGATCAGTTTTTGACCTTTTTGCGCTGCTCTCCTAATCTTGGCCCTTCTAACATTTTCTTACTGTGCTTTTCTTTTGTTCATCACTAATGACCATGCTATGCTAAGTCACTTCAGTCCTGTCCGACTCTGTGCGACCCCATAGACGGCAGCCCACCAGGCTCCCCCGTCCCTGGGATTCTCCAGGCAAGAACACTGGAGTGGGTTGCCATTTCCTTCTCCAATGCATGAAAGTGAAAAGTGAAAGTGAAGTCGCTCAGTCGTGTCTGACTCTTAGCGACCCCATGGACTGCAGCCTACCAGGCTCCTCCGTCCATGGGACTTTCCAGGCAAGAGCACTGGAGTGGGGTACCACTGGTTACATAATTTCTGTAACAGGTGTTGACCCATTTGGATGTATTTCAGTATGGCACACAGTTATTCTTATGGTTCATGAAAAGCTTACCAGTAAGAAGTACACCTCATATTAAGGTACCATCCAGTGAATAGGGATATTATTTCTCCCATAAGATTCTCAGGACAGGCCTTGCTCAATAATTTGGAGGATTATGAGTGACAGTTTCACACTGTATTGGCCCTTTGAAACCATACATCATGAATTTGAAAACATCTTTGCCACTCTGCTCAGCAGGAGAGTTTTCTGTTTACTTATTATTTCCGTTATGCCAATTTTCAGCAGTTTTTGAGGTCAGTTGATTTGATCCTAGACATGTTTTGGTTTTTTTTTTTTTGCAAGGAAGACTGAAGACAGGGGTAACTAGGAAACTTAAGTAAACATAATTAAACACAAAATGCTTATAGTGATAGTAGAATTGACCTCAGCCAATTAAAATTATTAATAGAAAAAAATATGTCAGTGTCACATCTGAGCTTACTGCCTCTGCTCCCACTTGGGTAATGAGGATTAGTTCATATTTCCTGACAAGAATAGATGGGAATTTCTCCCTGACCTTTGTCCTTCTAAATATTCTGTTAGAAGGATTGATTAGATCCTAACCAAAAATAGCGGAGAAGGCAATGGCACCCCACTCCAGTACTCTTGCCTGGAAAATCCCATGGATGGAGGAGCCTGGTAGGCTGCAGTCCATGGGGTCACTAGGAGGCGGGCACGATTGAGTGACTTGACTTTCACTTTTCACTTTCATGCATTGGAGAAGGAAATGGCAACCCACTCCAGTGTTCTTGCCTGGAGAATCCCAGGGATGGGGGAGCCTGGTGGGCTGCTGTCTATGGGGTTGCACAGAGTCGGACACGACTGAAGCGACTTAGCAGCAGCAACCAAAAATAGAGATTTTGATTAATTCAAAATTAATTTTGTAGGTCCCACAAAAGTAGAATCGAGAGCATTTTCTTTTCAAGCAGTGAAATTCTCCCCCGTTTTGGTGACTGAGAAAATATTCAGATTACAAACTTGGAATCTTTGCTCCCACAGCTATCATGTTAGAGACCAATCTTTAAAAAGAATCAGAAATACGTGCTCTATATTTTCAGCATCACCCTTGATCACAATAGGAAAATGATTTTTGTAAAGCATTTGATCTTAGACCTCTAACACTATCTCTATATGCCACCTGAATTAACCAAATAAAAAAATTATTCAGAATTCCAATCAAGACACTGGTACAACTTTATCTTGGCATCATTGTTTTTAATGTAAGATGTATTTTTAAGGCAAATAGGCAAGCATTTAAGTCTGGGTTTTTATTGTTTTGGTAACACCATTATCACAAATCAGAAAGTTGGGAAATGCTCAAAAGTGTCCAGAGGTCTGATTCATCAGAAGGTTTATCTGAATTGGCATTTGATCTTCTTTTATTTCTAAATATTCTTGCCATTTCTGGCTCATCTGTCTTTTCCTCAGTAAAACTGCACCACACACTGGAAAGTAAGGATATATCCATCTGTATAACATAGAGGGAGAGTAGGAATAAGAAGATTGGCTATACATAAAACCAGAAGTGTCAGAAATAAGAACACTCCTTCCTTCAGCAGAAATGCTGACGTGGCAATGTGAATTTAGTAGGTAGATTTGCCATAACTTCTCATTTAGCAACATTGAGAATGCTCAGATTCTTGATATTCACTGATTAGGTATTTCTCCAGAAGGAATGCAATTACAAGTGAGCTTAAAAACCTGGAGAAATAACTCATTTTCAAGCAAATTTAAAGTTGGAAAGTAAGCACTGGTTTGAAGTTATCATAAAGTCATAATATATATATATAGAGAGAGAGAGAGAGAGAGCTTAGGGTAGGGCTCCTCCAGTATTTTATAAAGCAGTACAGTTTTTTTTTTTTTTTAATTTATAAACTAGCCTCTCAAATTGTTTTTCCATATTAAAAGAAATTGTGTCTGCACTCAGCCTACACCCCTAGAAATCAATTTGTTGTTTAGTCACTAAGTTGTGCCTGACTCTTTTGTGATCCCATGGAGCCTGCCAGGCTCCTGTGTCCATGGGATTTCCCAGGCAAGAATACTGAAGTGGGTTGTCATTTCCTTCTCCAGGGGATCTTCCCAACCCAGGGATTGAACCCAAGTCTCCTGTATTGCAGGCAGATTCATTACCATTGAGCCATCTGGGACGTCCTAGGGAATCATACAGAGGTTTTTTGAGGGGGCCAAGCTGGGCTTCATGACCTCTGTCCTTCATTGCTCCCAACTAGCCTGTATATTTCACATACATTAAATATTCCACAATATACTTCACCATCTGTGCTGTAGGGTAGTTTGTGCTGGTCATGTATACTGTCAAGTTGATAGAGGTGCAAAGCTAAATGTGTGACACTCTAAGAATATGCATATATTTGAATAATTTGACTATTCAGTCCAACAATTTGCAAAGAGGCGCTAAAAGATTGCACATCTCGATAACACTTCCAAGAAACATAGCTTCCCTTATTGGGGGTGGGGAGAGGCAGGGATATTTCTAGCTGGAGATCCTGATTTATTAAAGTCTTGTCTCTGGCATTTTAGCTGTGTGAACTCGGGCAAATGATTTCGTGGCACTCAGACTCCGGTTTTCATTTATAAAATAAGAATAGTAATTTCTGTGACTGGTCTTTAGAAGTTCTAAAACAGCTAATATAAGTGCACTCATTTTTTTTTTAACTGTAAACCCTTAGGCAAACTGAACTGAGTATATAATGATATTACATATTCAGTTCAACAGCACATTCTTGATAACCACAGAAGGGTTCAGGGGAGGAAGCTGTTTATAATCTTTCCCTTTCCCCAAATTAATGTTGGAGTGTTTAGAAAAATTCTTAAAGCAATGAGTCTTAGCAATGATTAGGTCAAACTCCTTTGAGATTACAGAAGAAATGCACATACTCATAAAAATGCCTACCAAATTTGGGGGGAAATGAGAGATTCCAATGACACCCAAATATGCATTGCTTAAGAAAGAGTGCTTCTCAAAGCTGACCCCAGATTTTCTGCTTCCCAATCGCTAGGGGTGATTGTTAAAATGCTAATTTCTGGACACTGCTCCGCCCCTACTAAATCACAGTTTCAGGAGGATAAATCTATATTTTAATAGGCAACCCTGGAGGTTTTTTAGGCTTCCCTGGTGGCTCAGATGGTAGAGTCTGCTTTCAATGCAGGAGACCTGGGTTCGATCCCTGGGTCGGGAAGATCCCCTGGAGAAGGAAATGGCAACCCACTCCAGTACTCTTGCCTGGAGAATTCCATGGACAGAGGAGCTTGGCATGCTACCGCCCATGGGGTCTCAAAGAGTTGAACACGACTGACAGGTGGTTCCTATGCTCGGAAGAGGTCCCAGGATTACAAGTTAAATGTCAGGGTCTTTTCCCGTTCCTTACTCTAAAATTTAAGGTCTGTACTCTCGCGCAGGAACTGGTCCAACTAGTGGGAAGAAAATTCCGCCTTCAAGCTGGAACCTAGACAGACGGTTGAAAGCGTTTGTCCGATAGTATATTGAAAGTGAATATGAAGTTCTCTGCAAGAGTCTTGGCTACCTGCAACTAAGAATCCGAAAGACTGCTGCGGGGGAAGAGGGGCGAAGTGAGGATTAATTGAGACAACTGCCCACCCCGACACACACACACACACACACACACACACACACACACACACACACTAAAACAGAAGGCTTTTTATTTATCTTTGCTACCCAGGTTCTTTATTAAAAGGGTTGGTTTATGTGTGTAAGTTTGCTAGGGAGGGAAGTGAAAACATCTGCAGAACCATGCAATGCCCTGGAACGGAACTCTTCTAATAAAAGATGTATCATTTTAAATGCGCTGAATTTTGATTCTGGTAATTCGTGCACTAGAGTGTCTATTTCGAGGCAGCGGAGGTATCATATGACAGCGCACGTCAAGGCACCGTGGAGCCCTCTCGTGGACTCCCACCCACTTTCCCATTCACCCGGAGAAGGCTGCTCGCGCAGCCGCTCCCCCCACCCCCACCCCCCCACAAGCTAGCATGAAATCTCCCAGCCTCTGCCGAGATCAAATGGAGCTCTTCGCTCAGGGGGTGCGAGTATTACCTCCGCCATGCAATTTCCACTATCAATAATTTAACTTCTTTGCTGCAGACCAGAAGGAGTACATAGCGGGCACCAAAGACTCCCCTCAACCCCACCCCTTCTTTTTAACCAAAGGGAACGTGAAAAAAAGAATAGAGTCTGGGAGTTTCGGGGCCGAAGTCTTCCCCAGAGCAGCTGCCTTGATGTTTACTTTGACAAGTAGTGACTGAAAAGGTGGGTTTCTTTTCTTTCTCTCCGTTTTTTTCCTCTTGTTTGGTCGACTAGAAAGCGTGTGGCTTGAGTGAGGTCTGTCATTGCCTCGGCTTCCCGACTGGAGCAAGTAACTTGGTGTAACGTTATCTGGGGGTGTTCATGAATAAAAAATGCCGTTATTATCTTGATTGGATTCCTATTAGGCAAACTCCGGAGAGGTCAGTGCACGAACTCTGTTTAAGCCGCGGCGTGTTTAAGGCAGCGGAGTAAACCAATAGCCCCCCTGCTCTGTGCGATTTCATTGTGTGCTCGCGTTGGCAAGCTCCGTCGTGCGGGAAGGTGCGGGAAGGTGTGTCCGTGGCCCGGGAAACGCACGCCCTCTCCCACAGAACTTAGGTGCCGGGATGAAGCGGGGGGGAGTTGCCACAGAGGGGAGCGAGACCCCGGGGGCGCCCGATGCGCGCTCGCTCCCTTCAGTCCCGGCGCGGACCGCCCGGGTTTCCGCGGAGGGCCCGGGACGCGGGGTTCCCCCGGGCCGGGGCTAGGTCACCCATCGGAGCCGCGGGCGTGGCGCGCGCGTCCCGTTGAGGCGCCCCAGGGACGGGCGCGGGGCTTACAGGGCCACATCGCAGGGCCCCGGGGACTGGCCGAACGGGGGTGCGCGGGTCCGGGGCGCCCGGGCAGCCCGGGGACTCCCCGGGGCCGAGCGGGGGCGAGGAAAAGGCACAGCGTTCCCTTTAAGCGGCCGCCCCGCACGGGTCTCGGTGGCGCGGGCGAGTTGGGGGAGGGGGGCGGGGGGCGGTGCCGTTTGACCAATCGAAGCTCAACCGAAGAGCTAAATAATGTCTGGCCCGAGCTCCAGACGCAGGCTGGAGCTCCGGGTCCCCGTTGCCGCCGCGCCCGGGCGCACCCGCCCGCTCGCTGTCCCGCGCACCCCGTCGCGCCGCGGGCTTCCGGGCGCGGCCGAGGAACCGGCCCGGCGCGCCCCCCACCTCCTCCACGGGAAGCGTTGATGAGACGCTTGAACTGCAGCTGCCACCGCTGCTGTGGGGCCGGCGGCGAGCGGCTCCGCGACGGGGACCTGGGCTGGGCGCAGGGGCCAGGAGCGGGACGACGATGTGACTCCGCCGCCGGGGACCCGTGAGCTTTGTGTGGACCCCGAGGTAGGCGAGCATCGGACCTGGGGCTTGGCTCGAGAGCCGCCGGTCCGCCGGGGAAAGTTGGCTGGGGCGGAGAGGGGTGGGGGCGAAGTTATGGGGAACAGGCCAGAACTCCTTTCTTCCCCTCCAAGAGAAGGGGGCATTTTGAGTTGTTCCTGCTGAGCTTTCTTCTCCCACCGCACCATCCAGAGGGGTAGCCAGGACGCCCGAGAGAGAGCGGGGACCCCGGGAAGCCCAGAAGTGGCGGGGAGAAAGCCAAGAAGAGACGCAGAGCTGCGCGATGGGAGAAGACGGCGCCCCGGGGACCCCCAGCAGAGGAGGGGTCGTGAGAGCGATTTAGGGCGCCAGCTGTGGGGGGCCCCGACTGAGGTGACGGGGTTGGGGCTGAGATATGAATCTTTCCCAAGGGCTGGGTGGCCCCTGCGCAGGTTTTGGGGGGCCGCTTGCTCCTTCAGCCCGCATACCGCGTCCCCGGGGCTTCAGCAGGGCTGCACATTATCACCTGCTCCCCAGGAGCTGAGTTAAAAGCGGACGTATACGGGTCCAGTACGAGTTTATCTTGGGAAACTTGACACACTCCTGCAACTCGGACCTGAAAGGGGCTGAGGGACTCCCGGGCTAGTTGTGCTCACGCCTTTCCCCACCCCGGGCACCTCCCTTGAGGCACCTTGCAGAAAAGTGAAAAGTTTTGGCTTTCAGGGGCTGGGAGGGATGTGTATGTGTGTGTGTTTGGCGGAGGGTGATGTTCTGACTCGGGTAGGTCCCCAGGGATGCCATGCATAGCCGGCAAGAGGAAATGGGTGAATTAGCCGTGCCTGGAAAGAAATAGCTGAGGGTTGGAGGCTCTTTGCTCGACGGGCAGAGAAGGGGACTTCCAGACTGGTGGCATCCCCTAGGGAAGAAAAGCCTTGGGACTGCTGGGGTGAACTAGAGTCACCGTCTAAGGATGCTGTTTGTGTGTTGCGGGTGGAGCGGGGTGGAGGGACGCTGATGGAGGGGCCGCGAAGAGGAGGGGGTGGGGAGAGCGGTGCTAGGGAAGGTAGAGGGTGCCCTCTGCCGGCCAAGCTACCCAGAGCGGCTGCAGGGGCGGGAGGCTGGGGGCTGGGGAAGTGGTAAGAGATGGCTTTGCGGGATCTCTTCGGTAGCTGGTAGGAGGGACTTGTTGAATGACGCTTCTGACTCCCGACTCGGATGAATTTCGACTCGTCGCGCCTCCCTGGCTCCAGTGCAAGTTTTCCTTGAGCTGGGGGAGCTTTGACAGGCTATGGTTGGTGGTGTGTTAGGGATTCCTGGATCTCAGTTTAGGGTCCTTCAGGGATCTTACACTTACTCCTCGATGTCTGCAGTAAACAGCGAATATTTTCTGACAACAGTGCAGGAATGTTCTTGGCCAGAAGCAAAGAAAAGCATATTCCTGAGTGTTTATTAATTTCCTAGTACAGTTATCTTTTTCAAGCAAAGTCATGTGTAATTGGGAACATTGATTTCTTTTTACTGCATATGAAACTGCATATTGATTTTAAATAGGATATAATGTTATTAAATGAGACCTTCAAATTGGTTTAACTTCTGGGAAAATACCCCCTTACCTTTAATTTTACCCCCAAAAAAGTATTTTTATGTGAGTCTGTTATAAAGTCAGAGGCTATTTTGGCCTTAAAATTATATTTGTATATACTTATATTTTTTTCATTTTAATTTATTGAGGTACTGATTTAATTCGTCTACATGTGTTTGTTTACCCATGCAACATTATGATTTTTAGGTTGAAAATTTATGAGATTATGACATGTAGTACTCCAAATTATCACAAGCAATAGACCATAAAGTTTTGACCCGAGGGACCACACCCCTTTAAAACCGTCATTAATCCTGTTTATCGATTTTGCAAATACCTTGCTTAAGGTCATTAACTCCTGTCCCTTGATTTTGCAAATACCTTGCTTAAGATTCTTCTTTTGCAAGTTTACTGCTGGAGGTAAGGAAAAGGAAAGAGACACTTGTTGAAATGTAACCATAACCTTTACTGGAATTTAAAACTCGTTGGTCACCATTACTGGAATTCCCAGGCCATAAATTCGTCTTTTTTTTTTTCTTCCACTTTATTTTGCAAAATGTGATAAATGTTGGTAAATATAGACCTGTACTAAGTATTATGACAGGAGAAGCATTATGTATGTAGAGTTATTTTAAGTCATTACAAAACGTTTTCTATTTATAAATGATATAAGCAGAAAGAAATGATTTCCAGATAAACAAGACTTACGTACATGTTTTGAAGCATTAGAACATTGCAGACACACTTAGACATCACATTTTTTAAAAAAGGAAAATAACAGAGTAATTTTTCACATACCTTTGGAGCCTTTCATTGCCTATTCAGAGCTGAATTAGTAACTGGAAATCTCATTTATTTTAAGATCATATTTAAGATTATTTAAGACTTACAGCGGGTTAACATTTGGGTGTCCAGAAAATAAAACATTTAGGAACTCTGTTTTAGGATGTCTTTTCAATAAGTGTAACTTTTACTTGCAAACAGAAGGAACCAAGAAAATGATCATTTGCCAGAAATACAATGACCTCACCTCAAATGATTCATTTATACTTATCTGAGTTAATTGCCTAAATCTGAAAATAGCCCAAGAGAGGTGGGGAGATGCTGGAATGTTGCTGGTTCATTTGATTCACCTGGAGAGAGGGAAGTTCTGCAAATAATGCAAATTTCTAAAATCCTGGCTCAAAATACTTGAATTTTCGGTTTAATAGGGGCACCATTAGAATGTAAGTTATTCTCTTCCTGGAATCTTTCAAGAGTTCCAGCTTTTCAATAGTCAAAAAGCAGATGATTGATAATCTCATTTCTTTTAAAAATAAATAGCTCTGGTTTGCAGCTCACAGCAAGTTGAGCATGCCCACCTCATAGTACAGCAAAGAGCTTGTTAATTTGGGGTACTTTTGTCTTTAGAACCTGCTGTTAGTATCCAATACCTCCCTCCCACCCTGGTCATACACACACATCCACAGCCCTATATGCAGGTGTGAATTTGTGGAATGTAAGAGCCAACAGCTTTGGGGCTCAACCATAGACTTAATCTTCTACTAAGCTTTAGAATATTGAAGATGTACGCAATGGAAAGGTAATCTACAAGTACTTCATTAACATTTTAGTTTTAGGAAGTTAGTCCCACAGCAGACAGACTGATTTTAGGCTGCTTGAATGAAAACAGAATGGAAAAGTACATGAGAGCTCAACTCTGAGTATCTTTTAAAATGAAAACCATTGCTGTTTCTGATGTCCATAAAACTGAGTTTATTTTAATGGCTGAAACATTTACATTTACATTTCCCTGTGTAGAAGAGTTCAGCTTGTGTGAGGGGGGCTCCCCTAGCCTAGCTCTGCCCAATGCATGTGAATGTATCCCTTTAATAGGGTAATTGCTAACTTGTCTCAACTTGTTGTCAAATGATTGTTATGGTTCCCTCAGTTTCCACTAATTGCAAAATTGCTGCTTAATTGAAGGACTCTCAGCCGTCTAGTGCAGTCATTCAGCCACCAGCAGACTCTGTAATCTCAAGCTGTGAATTGCATTTTAAAAGAGGAATGGAGGAGAAAATTCCGGGGAATTCTAGGTTTCAAACGGCTAGCTGTTGCTTCATGGAGGAAGAAATCATTTGAATGTTTAACTGCATTGTGATGAATTTTCTTTATTAGGATGAATAACATGCCCAGATGGGCTTCAGAATTAAGTGAACTTCTTGGTTACACTCTGCATCCATTTACTCTGTTTAAGATGGAGTCACGTTAAACAGTAAATGATGTTGGCAAATGAAATCCGTATGTCATTTGTACATGGGGTTTAACCCTAGGAAACAGTGGAAGCCTTTGGTATTTTTAAGCTTAGACATGTGCGTCCTCAAAGTCTCCTTAAACTTCCTCTTAAGTCATAAAATTATTTGCTGCTGCTGCTTAGTCACTTCGGTTGTGTCTGACTCTGTGTCACCCTATGGACTGTAGCCCACCAGGCTCATCTGTCCATGGAATTCTCCAGGCAAGAATGCTGGAGTGGGTTGCTATGCCCTATTCCAGGGGATCTTCCCAACCCGGGAAGCAAACCCTGGTCTCCTGCATTGCAGGCAGATTCTTTACCACTGAGCCACCAGGGAAATCCTAGAATTGCTTAATCGTAAATAATGCATCTCTGGCTTTCCAGAATACTCACACCAAAGGCTTAGAAAAGTCATGGACCTAGTTATTAAATATATGGAATCATTATTGATGATAGATATGGAACAGTGGAGTTCACTAATATATAGACTTGGGAAAACTTACGGGGGTGATGGAGTGGTAAATGGGCATGTTTTCTAAGTGAACTGGAAGGTATTCTTGTTTCTGTAAGAAAAACATGAGTATCTTGTCAAAGAAGTAGTGTGAGAGCTTTCTTTAAATGTAAGTACTCAAATTCAAGTACAAACTCTGCGACACTACGCTTTTGGTGAAACAAATCTGACCCGATAACACTGGATGCTAAGAAGTGGCTAATTGCACTGATGTCTCATCTGTACATTGTCTAAAGTTTAAGCATGGGTTTCATTAGATGAATTGGGGGGTGGGTGTCGGACAGCAGAGTGACTGGGGGTGGGGAAGCAAAGTCATTTCACAAAGTTCCATGACAGCCATCATAAAATAAAAGTTTATTTCCAAAGAGCCCAGAGAACAACATGTGTTATGCAGTTTTCCCCAAAGGTTCACTTGAAAAAACTTTTCATTGGTTGTCATGGTAGTAATGTCCTGATTTTGAGAGCTCGCAGAACCTAGTAGCTCTTAAATGTGCTTTCATCTTGGTTCCTTTGGTCTGGCTGAAGCTTTATGATGCCCCTCTGTGTTTCTGACATGCGTCTGCATTTTAAAGGGAGGAGGTCAGGCAAAGGAAGATTCCTTAACTCTAAGACAACATAACTAGGAAATGTGTAACATCAAGTGGTGAAAAAGTCACTTTACTTCAAAAGAGCTTATTGAAATCAAACTGGAAGGCAATCTGTCATTTAATTACAACTAGTACATATAAAATTAAGATTTATATGATGGAAATAGAAAATAAACGGACAGTTGGAAGGAATTTAATCAACTCATCAAAAGTGGAATAGCGCCACCTAGAGAACAAAATCACCAGCTTTACCAGCCAAACGGCTTCTGTGCCATATGAGCCTCTTTTCCAAGACTATGGTTACTAGGATTGCCTTGCCACCCTATTCAGATTTGGTGAGTGTATGTGTTGGTAGGGGTGTGGTGTTTGTGTGTGGGTGGTTTAGGATGCACTTGGGGTTGTAGATGAGATTTTTAAAACAGGCAGATACATACCTCAATATCTACACCAAGTCCTTTTAGTGTTTTAATAGTAGCCAAATGTAGAATAACCCACCAGGAAGAAGAGCTGGCCTCCTTTTTAACATTTTTTATTTTCAACGATATATGCTGAAGCACTGAGTACAAAGGTTCTGATTTTATTTACTTGCTACAGAGAGTTCATTGCCCTTTCTGAGATATAATAACACCAAATAAATTGAATAGAATGACCTTAAGAATGCCTTTGATCTATGATCTAATTTTAACTTTAATGATTTGAGAATAAAAAAAGGGTCATATATGTAGCAAGACTTTAAACACCAAAAAAGTAAGGGGGAAGGTGGAAGACAAGGAGAAGGCATTGTAAGAGCTGCCTCAACCTTAGATAAACCTATACGTCTGAGCCAGCACCAAAAATTTATGGAACCAGGAACCAGTCATTAAAATTAGCTTAAAATTATTTGATGCCAAAATCTGCATTTCCTTCATTTTTGCGTGCTTCCGCAGTAGTATCCAAAATGGTTCTGGTCGTAGAAGAAACACTTCAACAAGTATTGTTGAATGAACAAATAGATTGATTAATAGCTGCCTCAGATTCTGACAGTGTGAACAATGAAGAAACTTTGTAATTACAACAAAAAATATTTTTTGCTGGCAGAGAGGCAGAAATTGGAGGAAATAAGTGTAATATTTTTGTTTTCGTGGTAGGTATTATAAGTGTCCTTCAGTTGGGTGAATTCTGAAGTTGCTTGTGCACAGTTTGGTTCACTCATAAAGTTGTCATGCTTGGAACATATGAAATGTTAAAGCCAATTTAGATAGTAGCAACTATAAACCTGTTGGTAAATTTTCACTTAATGTTTTCAATTTGAGGTACTGGTGGCGATGCTGATCATTGTGCTTCAGGGAACAGAAAACAGTGTATGTTAAGTGAGTGTCAATTTCTGGTAAGCAGATAACCAAAGGAAGGTATTATATTGTCTGTGCATTGTGTCATGCATAGGAGCAATCAGGTGCAGAAAACTTAACTTTTCAGGAGAAAAATCTATATTTCTCACACATACAGAGAGAGCGAGATGGGGGGTGGGGTGCGAGAGGGAGATAGAAAAAGAAGGAAACTCATAGAGTAAAATTTTTGCCACATGGCATTTAGTCTAATCACTCTTGGTTTGGAGCTGTTACCATCAGCATTTGCTGCCTGTTCTGATACTTGCTTTCTGCTTTTGAAAACTGAACCTATGCCCAAACTGAAACAAGTTTCCCTGAATTTTCACATGTTCATTTATTTCTTGAATTATGGGGAGTGTTTTTAAACACAGATAAATTTCTTTTACATCACACAGAATCTGAAGGTCGAGAAATTTGCTTCACGCTGCTGGCAGAGATGCTTGGCGGAGTCCCAGGCCACATTCCTAGACCAAACTGTTGAAGGTGTTCTCTCTTATGCAACATGGTGAAGGCACATTCAGCCTTCTCACGCCGGCTGATAATGTATCTGAAGGCACAGACGATGTGCTTATCATTTTGAAACATAAAGCCAGCAGGCGTTCTGTTGAATGATAGAATCTGGATCAGCTAAATGTAAAATACTATGATTAGTTAGGTTAAAAGTCAACTGTAGAAATTGAGAGAATATGGAGTTGGGACCAGATTCGGGGGGCTGACTTAGACTGCACAAAGGAAACTCAGAAGTTTTAAACAGCCGCCGGCTATGAGTGTGAGACAGTGGTGTGTCTATATGGTGATGGGGGTGGAGGGACTTGGATAGAACTACTGCCGTTTAGGGCCTTCCAGGCAGCTCAGTGGTAAAGAACCAGCCTGCCCATGCAGCAGACCCAGGAGACACAGCTTCAATCCCTGGGTCAGGAAGATCCCCTGGAGGAGGAAATGGCAACCCACTCCAGAATTCTTGCCTGGAAATTTTCGTGTACAGATGAGGCTGGTGGGCTACAGTCCATGGGGGTTGCAAAGAGTCAGATACGACTGGGCGCACGCACGCACACACACACACACACACACACACACACACACACACACTCTGCAGTTTTGGTCTGCAGTTTTAGTTTGGGGAAACTAATAATTTCCCCCCATTTCTCAAGTAGACTATACATAGAATAGCGCAGGGAAGTCTGCTCAATGTTAAGTGGCAGCCTGGACAGGAGGGAGGTTTGGAAGAGAATGGATACATGTGTAAGTATGGCTGAGTCCCTTTGCTGTCCACCTGAAACTGTCACTACACTAATTGGCTATGCTCCCATAAAAAAGAACAAGTTTTTTAGAAAAAGTATTATCTTCAGTTCAAGAAATGAAATAGGTTGCTTTCGGTACAGCACTGACAAAAGGGTATATATTGAGATCAATGTGACCAGGATGCATAGGAAGTTGGAAACCATCGCAAGTAAGCAATGACTGAGGAAACTTGGAATGGGTAGCCTGGGGACAGGAAGACTTAGGCTGGAATGGCGAATGTATTTTTGTCTTCTTTAGTCTAAATTCACATGATGGTAGCTCCCAGAAGTCTGGGTTAAGAAGAATTCTGAACCCAACCCGGCTCAATAAGAAAGAATATCCTGTCGCTGCCCACCATGTCTGGGGGACTAGGGGGCCGCATGTCTGACTTGTTCTTGATGTCCAGTCTAGAGGACCGTCTTCACAATTGTGAAGAACTGGCATACGGAGGAAAGAGAGAATTTACTTTATGTTGCCCCAGAGAGCAGATCTAGAACCAGTGATATAAATTTAAGCACTGTACGTAGTATCTAGAAGAACTTTCAGTTTGATTTAATTAAGTAAATATCACAGGCTCACCACATTCAAGGCATTGAATTGAGTGAATTTATGATTTAACAAAGAAAGAATATGGAATATGATCAGTTTCCTGTTATAAGCACAGACTGAAACCCTTTTAGAAAGGATGGATATTAACGTGGAAGCTTGGAGTTAGGTATATTCTGAAGTACCTTTGTACTCCTAAGTTTTTTCAAATATATTGGTCATATCATCAGTATGCTCCTTGTTTTAGTTCACATACAATCCTGATGACAATCACGTATTTCTTTGGGTCTTCTGCCTGAGATAGGTGCAGCATCATGAACTGAGCATCAGAAATCCTTCCCATTTCTTTGAAAAGTGCTGGACTTTTGCTTTTTTCATACTTTCACGTGGGTTCTCAAAAGTAGTTATTTTTCCTTTGGATCATACAGAATGGAATGTTTTTAAAAAGAGTCCTGATCAGGTTCAGACACCCAAATTGCTTAAGAAATTAGCTTTTGACATTAGATTTTTTTAGAGTTCAGTAACTGAACTCAAAAAAGCCCACAGCACTCACCTTCCCCTTCTCAAAGTATAGCACCCTCGGCTATTAACAGTTTTCCAAAGAGTTTCCTTTTCTAAATGTAAACTGTCCAAGAATTGGCCCCTCCCTCAACCTTTTCATGTTTCAACATGGATAGATTAACTTTCTTTTTTTTTTTTTAATAACTTATTTTGCTCTTCTGTAGAACAGTCAGAAATTAATTAACCCACATTTAATATGCAAGTTTAGACCAGAGGTTACACTCCTAGGAGTCATGACCATTTTATTCTGCATGGTCTCATCAAATATTCATATTTTCAGTCAGCAAAGCAAGCAGTTTACTGTTTACATACTCTTTAGAGCTTCACATATTTTATAGTTCATGTTGCTGCATGCATGTTTTCTCCTGTTTCAAAGCTTTTCTTTAAAGAAAGTAAAGGTGTTATACATGGGGGATGATTCTTTTATTTATTCATTCATCTAGCATTAATTTAGTGCCCAGTGGGTGCCAGGCACTGGTCTAGATGGATCCATCCATCATCAGGTGCTTCCTAGTAAGCCACTCCATTGATTCTCCCAGGTAAGGCTTCCATTACCTCCTTATATACTCACTTCAAAAGAGTATTTTAAAAAGCTGTTGAACAAATTCTCTGAGTCATTTCAGAACTCCCTGCCTGTCCTGTATTTTCAGTTGTAGATTGTAATATTTTGGAAAAGCTTATGTCACTCTTAAGAGAATAATCTCTTTTTTATATATAACAATTGAGTATCATTTTGTGTTCAAATTAAAGCAATGAAAATGCTTAGACATTGCCTTAAATATTTTGCTATTATTTGAGGCTATTTCTGGAGGAACTCATGTTAATGATGCTGGTAGAAGGCACAGTCGAAGAATTTCTGGACTAAAAATGCCATTCATTTCCACTGGTGTTATGATGGAGTTTTTTACTTACTTACCAGGGCATGTTTGGGCCTCTTAGTTTCCAGGAATGTGTCTTTTATTTGACAGTGTTTATAAATCCCATGTGTTTCCCCCCTAAAGGAGCTAAAATGTGAGAATGTTTCCATTTACAAGAATCTGGTTTCATGATTATGCTGAGTAAGAAAAAGAAGGAAAGATCAGTGTTGTGAATATTATCTTTAAATGTTAGTCAATAATATGTTTAAGTTTAGTAATGGTATTTTTTTTAAGAGTTTACTGAAAACCACTTTTCAATCCATTGGGTGGTCTCCTTTCACCATGAAGTCAGAAGGTGTTTTTACTCAAATATATGGAATAAATAAGAATCCGTGTGTGGTGTTCATGGATCGTGTAAATATGTCAGTGGAACTAGAGCATAGTTTGGCACCATCAACTCAGAAATATCTAACCTCTTGATATACAACAAGGAAGCAAACTCTCACATAGTTCTCTTGTGAATCTCAAAACAAAACAAACAAAAAAACCCCACACACCACCCAACCCAAAATTAAAAACAAAAAACCCACAGGACCAGGAAGTGGTAAGAAATCCCATTTTCCTGCTAATACCAAACCTACAGCCGTGTTTCTAACCTTCTCTTTCACTCCTGAGCAGGGCAATCAGATTAAACTGTAAATCC
The DNA here is from genome assembly GCF_027580195.1 of Bos mutus. NCBI lineage: Eukaryota > Metazoa > Chordata > Mammalia > Artiodactyla > Bovidae > Bos > Bos mutus. Next base: position 23,837,225 of record NC_091631.1, read on the forward strand.
TTAAATACAAAAGAATAAGCCGTAAGTACATAATGACAGAGACCTTTGCTTGCGTTCTTTGAGACAAAACCAGAGGAGTAGACACAGATCTTCTAACCTCCAAATTAGTAGTATAGGTGTAAATAAGTAAATTGTAGGACTGGATTTTTCTCCTTCTGACAAAATCTCCAGTAGAACCCCAATGTATAAAACAAAATAAACAGTGCTGGGCTAGTTGAACTATAAGTGGGAACAGCAGAGTCCTGCCTCCTTGACCTTGACTTTGCCCCTTGCAAGAAGCCTCTTGATACTCTTCTCTGCAAAACCCAGTTGGAAAACTGTTGTTCTTGAGAAAAGTCAATAAGTAGAAATCCCCAAGTCCTAAATCTTTCTTCCCTCCTCATGGAAATGACTGTCCTGCCCATTCTTGCAGCCATTCTCTCAAATTCAGGATTGTGTTCATCCACTTGTTTAAATTATTCAGAAATGGTAACTCGGTAACTTAGATATGGATATGTGAAATTTTCCCTACTGGATAATTTTTGGAAATAATCATAGACATGTAATGGCTGAGAAGCAATGCAGGATGACCTTATCTTAAAGATTTTAATAATCATTTAAGTTTATCATAATTAATAAAATTTATCATTAATAAAATGATAAATTAATTTTAATGATTTATTAATTTATCATTAATAAAATTTATAAGGAATTCCCTGGAGGGCCAGTGGTTACAGGCTTTCACTGCTGGGGCCAAGTTCAGTCCCTGGTCTGAGAACTAAGATCCCCGAAGCTATGTGACACGGCCAAAAAAATAAATAGAATTTATTTTAAAATGTTCTTCCTAAAATACAAGTGTATTTTTCTGGTTTTCACATCCCTGGCAATGATTTTCTTAAAACTTGAAAGTGTCTATTATTCCAGAGTATTTGATTGTTCTTCAAAACTAATCTCATGTTGAAATTTAGGGGAACCCTCGCCATCACTGCTTCAAGCAGTATCCGAGGTTTTGATAGCTTGTCCTAGTACAGTGCCCCGGTAGGCATTGGTACTGGCACCAAAATGTAGTTGACTTGGCATCATTAACATTCCTACATGAATTTATTGTCATATGTAGGTAAGATTGTATGTACATTAAGTCACTTGGGTTGTGTCTGACTCTGTGACCCCATAGAAGGTAGCCTGCCAGGCTCGTCTGTCCATGGGATTCTCCAGGCAAGAATACTGGAGTGGGTTGCCATGCCCTCCTCCAGGGGATCTTCCCGACGCAGATATCATAACCCACATCTCTCACATCTCCTGCATTGGCAGGTGGGTTCTTTACCACTAGCACCAAGGTTGTACATTTCAGTAAAAATCTTGTCCAAAGGTATAGTGTTCCATACATTAAGAAAATGCATCCACATGTTCCACTTGATCCTATAAATAACCCTTTGAAAAAAACTGGGCACATCTTATTCCCATATAACAGTTGAGGAAACTGAAGCTTGGAGTAAATAACTTGATCTAAGTGGCACAGCTATAGAACCAGAGCAAGGATTACAGCTCTGTGATCCTAATCCAGCCCTCGTACCATCACACAGGCTCTCTAAACCATGACCTGCAGAATTCAAGTAAGACATCATATTTCACCCTTGTTAATGTGAGTGCTTGGCACAGATGGAGACCAGTGTCATCACCGTGACCTCGTCTCTGCTCTCTAGAGAAGAGATTGGCAAAAAGTGATGGTGGGAAGATAAAAAAATGTTTATTTTAAGGACTTTTTAAAGTTCCTTGTTTTAAGGAAATTAAATACTTGAAGAGAGAAAAAGGGTATGTCTTGTTCTTTGAGCTCCTTAGTAATCATTTTGCTTAAAGCTGAGGATCCTATAAGTGAACTATTGGAGAGCATAGCATGGAGCAGTGGTTCTTAAAGATGGTGATCATCAGGGCCTTTCCTTGGTGGTCAGGTGGTTGGGAGTCCGCCTTGGAGTGTAGGGGACGCTGGTTCAATCCCTGGTCCAGGAACTAAGCCTGTGTACCACAACTACTGATCCTGTAAGCCCTAGAGCCTGTGCTCTCCAACCAGAGAAGCCACTGTGATGAGATGCCTTGCTGCTGCTAAGTCACTTCAGTCGTGTCTGACTCTGTGTGACCCCATAGACGTCAGGCCACCAGGCTCTCCTGCCCCTGGGATTCTCCAGGCAAGAACACTGGAGTGGGTTGCCATTTCCTTCTCCAGTGCATGAAAATGAAAAAGTGAAAGTGAAGTCACTCAGTTGTGTCCGACTCTTAGCGACCCCATGGACTGCAGCCTACCAGGCTCCTCCATCCACGGGATTTTCCAGGCAAGAGTACTGGAGTGGGGTGCCATTGCCTTCTCCAGAGATGCCCTGGCATCACAACAAATAGTAGCCCCTGCTTACAGCAGCTAGAGAAAGTCCGCGAGCCACAATAAAGACCAAGCACAGCCCAAACTAACTAACTAAATAAAAAAAAATTTTTTTAAAAGGTGATGATCATCAGAATTACCTTTGAAACTAAAAAAGAAAATTCACAGAGACTTCTCTGGTGGTCCAATGGTTGACTCCGTACTTGCAATGTAGAGGGTGCGAGTTCAGTTTCTGGTTGGGGAACTAAGATCCCAAATGCCACCCAGTGTGGCCAAAAAATAAACATTAAAAAAACAAACAGATATCAGGTCCTAGTCCCTGAGATTTGGAGGTTTGGGCTGCGGCTTGGGCATGTGTTGTGTTTAGAAACTTCCACAGGTGGTTCAGACTTGCAGGAAGGTTGAAGAATTGCTGAGCTTGAACCCGAATACATTTTAAAAGACCCATTTACTTCGTCATCCAAATACTTGGATTTGAGCATGGTTAGAAGGGATTAGCAGCCTTGTAAATAATCAGAAACTCCAAAGCTTTGAAGTGGGAAGCCTGTTGAAGATAATCTCCTGACTTGAAAGTTGTTTCCTAATCACAGACTTCCATACGGCAGCAGAAGGCCTGGCCCAAGGATGGAGTAGGATTCTATGGCCACCACTTACTTACAAGGTCTGGGACCTTGTACAAACTACATCTAATCTCTGTGCCTCAACCTCCTAACAGGGTTGCTATAGGGATTGTTGTTGTTTAGTCACTAAGTCGTTGACTCTGTGTGACCCCATGGACTGCAGCATGCCAGGCTTCCCATGGTGAAGGATTCTTCACCATCTTCCAGAGTTTGCTCAAACTCGTGTCCATTGAGTCCATGATGCCATCCAATCATCTCGTCCTCTGTCACCCCCTTCTCCTGCCCTCAATCCTTCTCAGCATCAGGGGCTTTTCCAGTGAGTCAGTTCCATCAGATGGCCAAAGTATTTTAGTTTCAGCTTCAGCATCAGTCCTTCCATTGAGTATTCAGGGACATTTGACCCATGTCCTTTAGGATTGACTGATTTGATCTTTCTGTCCAAGGGACTCTCAAGAGTCTTCTCCAGCACCACAGTTTGAAAGCCTCAGTTCTTCAGCGCTCAGCCTTCTTTGTGGTCCAACTCTCACATCCATGCACGACTACTGGAAAAACCATAGCTCTGACTATATGGACCTTTGTTGGCAAAGTGATGTCTCTGCTTTTTAACAATCTGCTTATGTTTGTCATAACTTTTCATTTAAGGAGCAAATGTCTTTTAATTTCATGGCTGCAGTCACAATCCGAAGTGATTTTGGAGCCAAAGACTTATTATTGAGACTATTAAAAATTTTATCAGTGGGCTTTCCCGTGGTCCAGTAGTAAGAATCCACCTTGCAATGCAGGGGGACATGGGCTTAATCCCTAGTCCGGGAAGATCCCATGTACCATGAACAACAAATCCCACGTGCCACAATTCCTGAAGCCCGAGCGCCTAGAGCCCATGCTCTGCAACGAGAAGCCACTGCAATGAGAAGCCTTCATAGCACAACGAGCAGTAGCTCCCGCTCTCTGCAAGTAGAGAAAGCCTACACACAGCAACGAAGACCAGTAAAATTAAAAGAAAACTTTATTAGCATGCTCCAGGTCTAAATCTGCTTCACTTTGTTCCTGCGGTAACAAGACCAGAACCCTTTTGTTGTCATCTTTGGAGGCTAATTTACTTACTCATTGACTTTCTCTTCCTTTCATCCATCTAAATCCGACTCATTGTTTAGACTCATCTCGAATTCGACTTCCTCTGGAAAGACTTCTGCTCAAGAGAAACCTACCCTATTTGGATTCCTGAATCATTCACAGTCTCTATCTTACAATAGTTAATTATATAAGCAATACTTGTGCAACTGTTAAACATTGGGTACCTTCTCTGTATCAGGTTCTCTGCTAGGAGCTGTGGATGTGAAGTTTAGTCTAGAAAAACATTCTAGAATATCCTGCTTAGGATAGTCTGTGACTTTAAAGAAACATTTCTTTCTCTCTCTCTCTCTTTTTTTTTTTTCGGTATACCTTAAAGGTACATTGTGTTTTTATTTTTAATTTTTTTAATATTTATTTATTTATGGATTTTTGACTGCGTAGAGTCTTAGTTGTGACGTGCTGGGTCTTCCTGCAGCCTGTGGGATCTTTCATTGCCGCACACAGTCTTAGTTGCTTCATGGCTTGTGGGATCTTAGTTCTCCCACCAGGGATTGAACCCCTGTCCCCTGCTTTTGGAAGGCGGTTTCTTAAACAAGGCCACTAGGGAGGTCCCTAAAGAAACATTTCTTAAATAGAAAGTTCATGAAACAGTCTCAGCCTGGGACCCTGCATCTCTGGAGCTGATGATTGAGTTTCATTCCATTGCTCAATAGATCTGTGATCTTGGGCAAGTTACTTAAATTCCTTGTGTCTAAAATAATGAAGGAAATCCTCTTCCCTCTCCTGTGTTTCCATGAGGGGACTTGATCTGAGGTAGACTTCACTTTCCCTTTTCACTTTCATGCATTGGAGAAGGAAATGGCAACCCACTCCAGTGTTCTTGCCTGGAGAATCCCAGAGACAGAGGAGCCTGGTGGGCTGCCGTCTATGGGGTCACACAGAGTCGGACACAACTGAAGCGACTTAGCAGCAGCAGCAGCAGTAGGAAATAGGCCCCACTGCATTTTCTAACACAGCTTTCCTAACATGACTCTGACCCTGTATTATTCCCATTTGGCATCTTATTTCTATTCTGTTCTCAGCAGAAAATCCCAAGGGGATGAGGTGTGGTTAACCCAAACATGTACTAGTGGGAAGTTGAAAAGAAGTGGTAATTTTTTCAAAGTTGAATGAGCTATATGTCCCAAGGAAGTTGTGTTTTAAGTTAGGTTTTTTCTTTTGTGTATTTTAATCAAAAACTTTTAAGCAAAAGCTTTATCTCTTATATTGTCTTTAGTCTCCATAGCGCATAGCTGACTGATGTGCACATACAAAGTAAGGGGTTCCACAGCTATTTGCTAAATAATTTAGCATGTCTTTTTCCCTGGAAAAGATAAAGATTCCAGCATTGTGATATTCAGCTAAAAAAGCACTCTAAATGGGAAATTGGTTCTATGTAAATATTCATAAATGAGCCTTTTGGTTTCCAGTTTATAAAGCTCATCAACTCTGGACTTTTCGTGGGTCCTTCATGGGTAAATCCCAGAGATTCACCTTCACTACATTACAAGCAGGTAATACAATCTTTTAGTCTCTGAAACATGGTCTATTGTAAACAAAAACTTGTACTGACAATTTCCTATTCTCTCTCACCTTACCTTTCTTTACATTTTCTCTTCGGGGAATCCCCATGTGCATACATCAATTACAGTGTGTTCTACATTGAACCATAATTGTCTGTAATGTGTCTAACCTGTTCTCCACCCCTCACCCTCCTGCCCTGCACTTTAATAGTGAAGTCCTCAAAGGCAAGGATTCTGTCTCATTCCTTTTGGTGTTCCCAGTATCTGTGCTCAGAGAATGTCTAGTAAATGAACAAAAGTTAAAATGTCGATTTTAGGAGAATGCTACGTCATAGTCATCCTAAGTTATAGTCACCCTAAGCTATAAATTTGACAAGTTGACATCCAAATAGAAGATAATCCAGCCATAGAAAGATGATGACCTTTGTAGCTGTGAAGGGAGAAGAGGCCAAAATGTAGCTTTAAAAATATTTGTAGGTTTTTTTCCTCATGGAATAAACATGGAGTACAACTTAGTTTCCTTCTCATGAGGAAATGACAGAAACATAGCCTGTTATGACCTTCAACTTCAATCAAATGACCAGAGCTCTGCTGATGAAATATGAGCTTGTATCCTTGACCCTGACATATACCTTGGAGGTGTTAACGCATTGTCCCTGTGTTTCTATGAACATTTTTTTAAAGAATTGTTTTTGATCTAGTGAATCTCTAACTCAGTATTTAACCATATAGACCATTTAGGGGTAACATTGAAACACCTCCCTTGAAAGCTATTGAGTTAGCTGGGAGTGCACCCACTTCCATAACCAATTTTTTTGTTATATTTGAAAATCAGTGAGGATTTAAACTCAGGATTCAGTCACTTGAAGAATCTATTAAGAGTTACCAAGTTAATTATTCCTACTTTACAAGAAACTTACTTGAAATGGTTTTCCTAAAACAAAGTACATCTAAACTTTGTAAGTTCTTAATAACCTGTGCTGAATGAATAAATGAATCCTGAACTAAAACAGAACACATTCTGATTCTTAATCAGAGGTAGTTTAAGCCTTTTGTGCAAGAGGGGACTCTGACTTGAAATAATACAGGATAGTAAGCCTCCTAGAGAAATTTCTGTAAGGAAACATGGTTGATTGTGAAACATGAAGCTGAAAGTGAGAGGAGATGGCATTTGACCCCAAGCAGCCTGAGAACATCTCAGCAGGGTTCATCGAAGTCATTAAGTGGTGGTCTCAGAAAGCATGGTACTGTTTAGACCACCTAGACCCAGCTGGAATCAGGAACTTGCCCAAAGACCTTCCTTAATCAAAGCAGAAAGGAGTTCTTCACTTTCTTCTGAGTTCCAAAGAGGCTTCTGGTTTCCAGGCATCTAGATGGCAGTACCAGGTTAGGGCACCACCAGTGAACTTCCTCCTGTGGTTATTTCCTACTTCTTGGAACGTTTTACTTCAGGAAGGTAAAGGAAAGCAACCTTGGGGTTTTCATGATGAGTTTAACACTGTGGTGCAGCTTTGGCCATCCATTTCATAGGAGATCTGCTTTCCAGATGATGTTCAGATGTACATATGGAGATGAGTGTTTTTTTTCTTTCTTGCCTTTTTAAAGAGTTTTTTTTTTTTTCATCCTGTTTCTAAATTTGGGGTGTAAGGTCCTCCAGGGAGCATTTTTAAAAGTATCTGAAGTTTGCATCTGATTTTGGAGGAAAGTTGGAGGCCTACCTGCATGTGACAGACACACGGCTCCAACAGCTACACTGATTGCAAAGATAAGGGCCATCCTTTTGAATCATTTGTTTGACATTGATCATGCGTCTGTATTCAGGTCTGAAAGTTTGCTCCATATATGTTTCCCTGATTTCCCTGTTGAGGCTTCTGGATTTTGCAGTATATTCTGTTGCAGATGACCACATATGGAGTCATTTAACCACGTGTTTTTCTCTTCAAAGTCTTTCTTTGGCATTCTACTCTTATGTTCCGTTTAATTTAGGTTCCGTCTTTTAGAAGTTTTCTTTCTTCGCCACCATCTGACTTTGGGGAATGGGTCTCATTCTCCTCCTATGTTTGGCCATGGTCACCACTCAGCTTGGTGTTATGCTTAACTTACAAAGGTTCTTTATAGGATTGCCCTTTGTTGGTGACCCTTGGCATGATGCTGTGGCAGGTGGGGTGAGAACTCTAACCCTCTGCCTGTCACAGAGCTGAGGCAGCAGAATCCTTGAATGGGCTCACTCAGGAAGGTTCACCCACAAATTTGTCTACTTTGTTGGTTAAAAAAAAAAAAAAGGCCAGTTATCAGCCATTTCATAGGGTCAACTTAATAGCAAGTGGGAAAAGTAGGACCAGAACTCAAATCTTCAGCCCCTAGCCCCAGAGACTGTTTTCCACATCCAACCATTCTACTTTAGACTGGTTTCTTCCAGGGAAATGTCCCCAAAGTTGATATGGGTTGCCCCCGCCACCCAGAGTTTTTCTTTAAATATATATATGTTATATGGACCATTTTTAAGATCTTTCTTGAATTTGTTACAATATTGCTTATATTTTTATGTTTTGGTTTTTGGCCACGAGGCACATGGGATCTTAGCTCTCCAACCAGATGTTAAACCCCCTGCACTGGAAGGTCAAGTCTTAGCCACTGGACCACCAGGGAAGCCCCCCTTCCCCCGACCCAGACTTTTTATTTTAGTTACCACCAGGCACCAGAATTCTGAATCTCTGAAGTGTCTGTTGCATCAGAGCATTGTAAAGGATTCTTTGGGGCCAAAAGTGAAGCCTCTAGGTTAAACATTTTTTTAATTGGTTATTTTTTAAAGTTTTTGATAATTTATTGACATGATTCAAAAATCAAAATAGTATTAAAATGTGTGCATTGAGAAGTCTTGTCCCACCTGTGCTGTGCTCACTTGTAATCCCACCTGACACATACTTCCTGAGGGGTGGTTATTTGTTTCCATCTCATGTGAATCCTTTACAGTGTGTTTATATGGAAATACAGATAAATATGGATATTATTTACATTACCCCATTTTAAAGCAAAAGATAGTATGTATATGTATACATGTGCTGATCTGTATCTTGCTTTTATTTCCATTTCAGTATATGGAAGCTAACTTGTTCCTTTCAATTGCGTGAATTTATTATGAATATGTACTATAGTTTATCTATTTTCCTTTAGCTAGAAATGGGGCTTCTTTTAGTTGCTATTCTGTGCTTTATTGCAATTAATAACCTTGTGTATTCATCATTTTGTACATATGTACCTACTTGTTGCTGCTGCTGCTGCTAAGTCGCTTCAGTCGTGTCCGACTTTGGGCGACCCCATAGACGGCGGCCCACCAGGCTCCCCCGTCCCTGGGATTCTCCAGGCAAGAACACTGGAGCGGGTTGCCATTTCCTTCTCCAATGCATGAAAGGGAAAAGTGAAAGTGAAGTCGCTCAGTCATGTCCAACCCTCAGCGACCCCATGGACTGCAGCCTTCCAGGCTCCTCCATCCATGGGATTTTCCAGGCAAGAGTACCTACTTGTTACTGTAGATTTATTCTCAGTAGACTTGCTGGATCCATAGGGAAATTCATTTAAAATTTTGATAAATATTGCCTTATTGTACTGCAGGAAGGTCTTGAACTGTTTGTGTAGCCACCATTGGTAAATGAGAATGCCTGTTTCAGTACCAGCCTTACCAACAGAGTGCATATTAGTCTGAAGGATGAGAAACAGGAGGGGACCTTATAAGTGAGGTCTCTGTCTCTTCCCTGGCCCCTGGTTTGCAGTGGGGATGCTGCCCAGTTCCAAGAACTGGTGCCGGCATCAGTTCCAATGGAAATAATGCCTCGCCATGGCCGTGGGTTTGGGCGGCTCTAGTGACACACGTGGAATGGACCCACGTTGCCACTTGCAGAATTTCCTGCAGTGGAAAGTTACACCTGCATTCATTATTCACCTAATGGCAATACTGGGTCGAAAGAGCCCAGCAGTGTCTGCTGGGGCAGAAAAGGCAACTGTCCCACTGCAGCGTGCTGCGTACCCTGCTTTCAACACTTGTTTCCCAGCTGCTAACCTTATTTCTTGGAGAATGCAATGGCACCCCACTCCAGTACTCTTGCCTGGAAAATCCCATGGACGGAGGAGCCTGGTAGGCTGCAGTTCATGGGGTCGCTAGGAGTTGGACACGACTGAGCGACTTCACTTTATTTTTTCACTTTCATGCATTGGAGAAGGAAATGGCAACCCACTCCAGTGTTCTTGCCTGGAGAATCCCAGGGACAGGGGAGCCTGGTGGGCTGCCATCTATGGGGTCGCACAGAGTTGGACACGACTGAAGCGACTTAGCAGCAGTAGCAGCAGCAGCAGCAACCTTATTTCTAGGAACTGAGTTCAAGAGAGAGATCCCAAATCACAGTGGAAGTCTCCCTAAGCTTGAAACTTTCATTCCCACGGGGACGCTCTTTTGAAAACTAATTTTGCACTTCCCCTGAGAATGGCAATCCACTCCAGTATCATTGCCTGAAGAATCTCATGGACAGGGGAGCCTCGGGCTACAGTTTATGCGGTTGCCAAGAGTCAGATACAACTGAGCAACTAACACTACTAGTACTAAGTCCTTTATAAGATAAATTAAAACTATAGGATACAATGTTACAGTATTGCTAGACTTCTCCAGCTGTAGGGAGTTTCCTGCATGATGCAAATAGACTATCCTGTAAATGCAAGATTTATACCCTAGACAACATCTCCAACTGTTGAAGAACATACATATATTCCATGTCATCTTCGCAGGACTCTTTGGCATTTTCACTGGTAAGATTGATTCTCCATTAATTTTCTCTGTGAGTTCCTGAGTTTAGGGGAAAAAACTCCCTTGCATTCCACTGCATAGAGAAGTTTGCCAAATGAAACTGGCAGGATGGTTATTCAGTCCAAATGAACCTTCTTCTTTCTCATAATTTGTGATGGGGCCACTTTAAAGCAGAAAGCCACTCCTCTTCCCCTGTGAGGACCAGTTGCACTTGGGGAGTTGATTGATGACTGTATCTGGCTACACGAGAAACACGAAATGATTCCTGGGCATAAGGGTGGACTGCCAGAAGCTGGCTGACACACCACTGACAAATGTAGATACACATTTTCTTTTGTTAATACCTGTCAAGGCTTCACAACAGGCATTTCCAGTTTTGTTCTCAGGTTCCTTACGGCTGCTTCTCTAGAAGCTTGCTCTCTTCTGAGGGCTGACTATTGCCAGAAGCAAAGTGTTGTTTTATGCCATCAACATCTGACCCACCACACACATTCAGGACATCATCCCAGGTATATGTTCTGCATCCGCTCTGTGGAGCCATGGGGTCTGTTTTGCCTAGTCATTCACATGGAGGGCCTCAGGGTACCAGCTGGGTGGCAGAGAAGATGCATGAGACCTGCATTCCATTACCCTTGTTCCTTTGGCTTTTTGACACGATGGTTCCTATTAGCACAGTCTGAGAGTCCGCTGTTCTGTCTGCACTGGACCATCTGGTCTCCTGTCTTTGGGGCCCTAACTTGTCTGAACTGCTCCCTGAGGATAAATTTAACACTCTCTAGCCTTACTTTCACTCCTGTCTCAGACCCTCAGCTCTACTCTTTTTTTTTTTTTTTAAATTTTTGACTTCACTGGATCTTTGCTGTGGTGCTCAGGCTTTCTAGTTGTGGAGCATGGGCTTGGTTCCCTGTGGCATATGACATCTTAGTTCCCAGACAAGGGATCAAACCCGTGTCCCCTGCATTGAAAGACAGATTCTCAACCACTGGACCACCAGGGAAGTCTGCCCTCAGCCCTGTTCCTGAAACAGGAAAAACTGCATGAATCAGAAACGGGGTAGCCTAGTTTGCCAGGTCTCTACACTTGGAAGGGATCAGGTTGAGATACTAAAAAGAAAGGTTTTTATGTCACAAGTATTTTTTAAAGGCACTCGGGTGCTTCTTGATTGAAGTCATTCTTACTCATGTGGAGTTGACAGGCGTGGCCTTGGTAGCTGTGGCTCCTAGTCTGAAAAGCATGTGGTTCTTTTCCAGTGCCTGAAGAGACCTCAGGGGGAAATGTCCAGCAAATTCCTGCAGAATTTTGACACTCTGCCTTGTTAAGTATGCATGTATGGTTGGTGCCTTGAGGGATAATTCAATATTGGGAAGAGGGTAGCGAGGAGGAAACCTTAGGCTTATATTCAACCTCTGTGGAATTAGCATGTAAACAAACTACTTATCAGGAATGATCACATGGGGCTTTGCTTAAATAAATAAGAAACTGGGGCAATGGACCTCCCTCAAAATATAAGACACCACATCCACATCTGACCCCGTATGGATAAAAGCACGCGAGCCAGCCGGGTTCACATTCCATTTCCACCACATGCCGGGCATATGGTGTTAGGCAATATGATTTATAAATCTCTCTGAGTCTCAGTGTTCTCAGCTGTAAACTTACTATTCATAATTAGATTACCTCCAGAACCAATAAATGTTAGCTATTATTTTAAGTCACTTTCTAATTCGAAGAGAAGTTTGACATTACTTATTTAATGTAATGTCCCAGAGCATCTTCCCCAAATCCCCACTATATACACCGCTACCAATACTGTATGTCTTTATGGTACTGTGTGGAAACACAGCCTTCCTTACCTTGCTTAGATTAAATATATTAGTGTTAAGAGTTTGCATGTCTTATGTAGGAGTCAATGTTGAGTGAAAAGGATTGGAGGCAAGCAGATGTTCTCACAGTCCTCATACTCATGAAACCACAGACTTGAATGTTTCCTATAGGTACAGTCTATGATGTGGGTATTTCCTGACCAGCCATATAGATCTTTTGCCATCTGAGATGTTAGTATTTTCCTTGTATCTTATAGTAGCTCTGGAGCACAGCCAGTTTCTAGAATAGGTCCACACCTGGTTCATTATGTTTCGGGCCCACAAACTAGATTCCTTGTGCTCTTCAAATGAACGGTGACACACAGAAGGGTTAGGGGCTGGGGTGAGGGCAGTGGGCGGGGGACTGCAATTATTCTTGCTCCTGCATTAAGCTACAAATAATGAGCACTTTCCTGTGCTTTACAGTAAGCAATTAAAAGAAATTATAGTTAGATGCAAAAATAACCCGAAGGACAACTCTGTGTGTGGAGCCACCAGTTTGCACCGTTTGTGGAAAAGGTTAATCCTCGTGAACGCGCGGAACACTGTGTTGCTACAGAAAGGGTGGCGTGTCCACACACGTTTCGGCCTCTACCCACACGCTCCTGTATATGACTGTGCATCCCAGAAGAAGGGCTGTGGAGTGTGTATTGGTGCTGCAGTGGAATTTAACAAACTGATTCCTGAAAATGGTCTCATAAAGGTGAGCTTTTCTTCTCTTGCTCACTTTATCTTTCCCCTAGGATTTCTTGGTAGTGGCTTCTAAAGGAATGTTATTCTTTTGATTCTAGAGGCAACTTATCCGTCCACGTTCTTCCCCTACCTGTTTTCACCTCCTTTGCTTTGTTAAAAATTAAAATTTTGTGTATTTCCAAGGATGGGGTCTAATCTAGAGGGAGATCTCTTCATCCATCCTATTCTCTTTCCACCCCTTCTGACTTAATGATGTTGAAGCCTTCCGGTTTGGACCTAAAATGGGTCTAATTGTGTGCAGATATTCTTTATGGGAATTGCTCAGATAACTAATTAACCACAGGCATACATTGGGTATGGAAATTTCCAGGAGCACCATCTGTGGAAACACTGAGAAGGGCATGCCTTTACCGCAGCTCTGGGGTCCATTAAGAGCGTGTTTGTGTGGCGACGGTGTCGAGTGGGTGTTGGCTCACAGCTGTCAAAGTCCCCGTAGCATCTCCTGGCAGAAACTCCAGAGTGTCAGTCCAACAGCACCCTGAGAGCAGCCTGTCGATGTGACATTGCCACTTCCGAAGAAAGAGGCAGAAATAGGACAGACGGGTCTTAACTTTCTTCTCTGCTTTTTTTTTCCAATTGTTCTGGCATGTTCCCAGTCTTCACATTGTGGCAAACTTCTTAAAGAGGGCTTTTCTTCATCCTCTGGTTTGAGTTACTGCATGTTCTCCCCTTAGGGACAGAGAATGCAGTTGTGTTACCCCTGCATGTTTTTTTAGTTAAAGCATGCTCCTTCCTGGATCCAGAAACTGGAAGAAGATCCGAGTTCTGTGCTTTCACGACAGCCCCTGTCAGTAGGTGCCACCGCCTTGTTTAGGGAGGCAGTCCCTAACAGTGCTGACATCTGTGTCAACTCTGTGGGGCTCAAGGTGGATCTCCTGGGAGAACAGGGTCTGTGGCATCTCAGCCCCACCCATTCGCCAGTGATTTAACAGCCACATTATCGGGGTTCTCCGTGTGAGTCATTTGCATTTGTACCGGTGAACTTGGTGACTTCTTGGGCTTTGGAAATTAGCCATCTTTTCAGTCCTTTGTAAAAAAAAAAAAAAAAAAAGCCTGAACAGTGGACCAGTCTCCAGTTCTGTTTATGAAACTACCCCATCAATTTCCTGATAATGTCATTCAACTCAAATTTTTTACTTTTCTTTAGAAATCTTTTTTTTTTTAAATCATTTTTGGTGCTTCCATCTTGAAACAAATGATCCTAGATGCTGGAACTCAATTGAGAAATGGGTTGCTGCTGGGTACCTTATTGAAATAAAGACCGACTTGAGTTGTGGAGGGGATTTTGATGCTTTATACTTTGAGTTGGACTATTTGCTGCTGCGGCTGTTGTTTTTGTTTGTTTGTTTGTTTTAGTCTCACCATTTGGCTTGCAGGATCCTAAGTTCCTCGACCAGGGATTGAACCCTGAGCTTGAGCCTCAGCAGTGAAAGTGAGGAATCCTAACCACTGGATTGCCGGGGGATTCCATGTTGTAGTCTTCTTTTGTGAGTTTTTGTTTTAATTTCATAGTACTTGGTAGGAGAGAGCTGGATCTGTTTGTTTTAGGACAAGCCTAGAAATAAGACATCTCCATTGAGTGGGTGAGTCTGTTCTTTCTGCCTCTGTTCCATTATTTCAAGACAGAAGAACTTAGAAGGATCAGAGACATCTGGCTGAAAATATTTGCCTGGAAATCTACTAGCTGCTGTAACTAGTCATATCATTTCCAGTGTCATTCTGCTTGAGTCACTGGTGTTAAGGTTGCAGTGATTAGGGAAGCCAATTATGCTTGCCCTTGCCTTGTAGCATTGAGATAAAAATTAGCGACTGAGTGGAAGTCCAGATTTAGGTCAGTAGTGCTCTATAAATTTTCATTCAACCTGTCACATTTATAGGTATCCTGCACTTTATGGTATAAACACAATAGTGGAAAAGCCAGTTGACATAAAGGGAACCCAAATTTTACTTAACGTTACAGAAGCAAAACTACTTTCCCACCTAATAAATGTCCAAACAAAACAAGTTGAACCAAGGAAGATACTTAAGTTGATGTTAACCCTATCATTTCTGTGTCTTATCACTTAGTCCGGTGCTTCTCTACTTTTAATAAGTATGTGAATCACCTTGAAGTTTATGAGCCTTGTTGAAATGCAGATTCTGACTGAGTGGGTGTGTGGATGGGATGGAGGCGGGGAAGCCGAGAGTCTGCTTTTCTTACTAGCTCCCAGGTTTTGCTAATGGTATAGGCCTATGGATTCCACTTTGGAAAGCAAGACTTCATTTAATTTCAGCCCGTGGAAACTGATCCCATACCTCTATTTCCTAAAACTTATTTCAGGCTCCACAGGTTTTTCCTTCTGTTGTAACAGATTGGAATTGCATTAATACACTTAGCTTATAAACGTAGCACTAAAAAAATTATCTGAAGTTTGAGACTTTAGGTTGCATGAAATAAATTTTATGAGTAAATTTTTTCTGTAAATTCAAAGCCTGTGTGATTAAATATAACTTAAATGCCTATGTTATAATGAGGTTTGCATCTCCTTATTTACTATCTCCACAGTCATTTCCCTTTGTAGGATAATTTTCCCTATGATTTCACAGCATTTGTAGAGATCAACACTTGATAATTTTTTCAGGCCCTTCCTTACACAGTGGATTACTAAAACTTCACAGCACCAGGTAGACAGTGTCTTCATAATTAATATTACTGTCTATCCTGTGTGGAAATTTGATAAATAATTCCTTGCTTTTGGCCTTTTAATAGTCAGAACATTATTAAATATCAACTTTATTTTAGTTCATTATGACAAATTCCACCAGAAATTCTAAGGAAAACAAAATCCTATTAATAATTAAAGAGGTTAGTTTTTTAATTGAATGTTAACTGCCATTTGGTTCTTATAATCTAACAATTGGTAGTTTTTTAAAAGCATTTTTTAAACAGTCTACTTACTTGATATGCATGTGACTTGCATATGCTTGAGACTTCTTTATTAGAGGCTAGAGATGTGCCCTGTTGGGGCAGTATTAGGGTGCAGAGCATGGGTAAGACTGCCAGCTCTGGGCGGCTGTGGCTTTCAGGGATGCTCCCTTGGTTCTAGTAGAACAGCAGGTTTCCCAGCGCAGTAATGATGGGAGCTCTTGGAGACCTTCACACGGTGACAGCTGTGCCCGGGGTTAGACTGCCAGGTGGGATGTTTTCTGCCCAGACTTGGTTCATCTGCCAGGCATTTTCTGTCTCTTATTCCAAAATTCATTCCATCGTTGTCACTCACTTGAAGTCTTACTGCTCTTATTTTAATTGTGCTCAGTCGCTTCAGTCCTGTCCAGCTCTTTGCGACACTTTGGACTGCAGCCCACCAGGCTCCTCTGTTCATGGGATTTTCCAGGCAAGAATTCTGGAGTGGGTTGCCATGCCCTCCTCCAGGGGATCTTCCTGGCCCAGGGGTAGAATCTGAGTCTCCTCCATCTTCTGCATTGCAGGCGGATTCTTTACCTGCTGAGCCACCAGGGACGCCCCTTACTTTAACTGCACCTCCCTACTTTACTTGTGCCTCCCTAAAAACCACGCAAATATTGCCAGCACAAAGGGAACGGAGTCATTTAGCATGTGTGAGGACATAGTTTGTGCAAGGTACTGTACAAATTGCATTCTTTCAGAAAATGCCTAATCCTTAGCCTAATGGAGAATATGATCTAGTTTGACTCCTGGATAAGGTAGGTCTCCAACCAGTGGAAAAAAATCATTTTTCAGAAATAGGGTGGTAAATACAAAGAGTGAATAAAGGACCAGAGTTATACGGCTTTCTATCAAAGAGTACATCTACATATTAAATTTATGCTTCAGGGAAATATACTTTCTTTTCACGGTACTCACATGTATGTATCACTCTGGGTTTGAACTAAGAATCAGCAGTTTCTCTGGCACTCCTGGTGAGGCTAATGTCTCCAGGTGTCACTCGTCACCATGGGCATCCTTGGGGATCAGAGAGTAGTGTGAAGGACTGTGTTTCATAGGAAGTATAATCAGGTGCTCTTGGACGTTAACTATGTTTTGGTTAAAAAGAACTACATTTTTAAAGGAACTTTCTTCACAGCTTTGGAACATATACATTATCAGATATCATTTACTGAAATATTTATTAGTTTCAATTGATTGGTCATTCAGGTAAGTAGGTGAACGTCTGAGCTTTTCCCTCTCCATTTTATTTGTGGATTCCAGCGACCCATTATTTTAGTTCAGGAATGTGAGGTATTTCTGTTTTTAAGTCTTCTGGGCTAAACAACATGTACCTAATGGGCAAACGATACAAAAATAATGCAGAGGGATGGAAGAGTCTAGTCCCTGTAAGTGAAAGCCTGGTTTTCCTTTGGAATCTGAGATTCTGACCTTGTTCTATCAGGGGACCCGCAGCGAGTAGATGAGTTGATTAAAAACTCTGGTTCTCTTTCCTCTTAGATGAAATGGGGATAATTATAGTTACCTGCACCTCTAGGGTACTATGAGTCTTAATTACTTAATATTTGCAAACCATTTAGAGATCTTTGAATTGAAAGTGCTGAGCAGTAGAACCCAACTTCAGTGTAATCATAATTGGAATGAGAGTTTATATTCTCGCCTTCCCTCCATCTCTCTCTCTGTTCTGTTCTTTTGACCAAGACAGACATGGCTTGTGGCTACCACCTAGCTCTGCATACTTCTCTCTAACCCCTTTGCTTTTGGCAACTTAAGCCTAAAAACACATACATAGAATAAGTTAAAAGATATGTCCAGACTTTTAACCCCTACTCCATATGTACTCCTTAATATTTATTTTCAAAGCTCAATAGCCACTAAGAATAAAATCAATTAATTAACTTGTCTCTTCCAGTGCATCATTTCTTTCAGTTTCTCCTACATATGGTGATAAACTGAACTTCTCAAAGCATTCCTCCCACTCAGAAACTCTGGTTGATTCTTCCATGCTTGTTTGGCAGGTTCCAAACTCTTGAGCATCACCCTAAAAGAGCCTTTCAAAACCTGTCAGTCATTCACTCTTATTCCTCACTGTTCTAGAACTCTTCTCCCCAGAAATGTTGTTGTTGTTCAGTTGCTAAGTCATGTCCAGCTCTTTGCAGCCCCGTGAACTGCAGCACACCAGGCTTCCCTGTCCTTCACTATCTCCCTGAGTTTGTTCAAACTCAGATCCATTGAGTCAGTGATGCCAACCAACCATCTCATCCTCTGTTGCCCTCTTCTTCTCTGGCCCTCAATTTTTCCCAGCATCAGGGTCTTTTCAAATGAGTTAGCTCTTCGCATCAGGTGGCCAAAGTACTGGAGCTTCAGCTTCAGCGCCAGTCCTTCCAATAAATATTCAGGGTTGATTGCCTTTAGGATTGATGTTTTGATCTCCTGGCAGTCAAAGGTACTCACAAGAGTTTTCTCCAGCACCACAGTTTGAAAGCATTAATTCTTTGGCACACAGACTTCTTTATGGTCCAATTCTCTCATCCATACATGACTACTGGAAAAACCATAGCTTTGACCATATGGACCTTTGTCAGCAAAGTGATGTCTCTGCTTTTTAATACATTGTATAGGTTTGTCACAGCTTCTCTTCCAAGGAGCAATTATCTTTTAATTTTGTGGCTGCAGTCACCACCCGCAGCAATTTTGGAGCCCAAGAAAACTGTTTCCACTGCGTTCCCATCTTTGTGCCATGAAGTGATGGAACCAGATGCCATGATCTTAGTTTTTTGAATGCTGAATTTTAAGCCAGCTTTTTCACTCCTCTTGCGCCTTCTTCAAGAAGCTTTTTCATTCCTCTTCACTTTCTACCATAAGGATGGTATCATCTGCATGTCTGAGGTTGTTGATATTTCTCCCTGCAATCTTGATTCCAGCTTGTGAGTCATCCAGCCCAGCATTTTGTATGAGGTACTCTGCATATAAATTAAATAAGCAGGGTGACAATATACAGCCTTGATGTACTCCTTTCCCGATTTTGAACCAGACTGTTGTTTCATGTCCAGTTCTAACTGTTGCTTCTTGTCCTGCATACAGATTTCTCAGGAGGCAAGTAAGAAATGTACTCCATGCCTCTAACCCAGCTGCTGTCCATCAGTGGGGTCCTTTCTGGATATATTTAAATCCTTTCTATCCTTTGATATCTTTGCTCACAAAGTATTCTTCATTCTCTAGCTAGAAGTAACCTCTTTCTCTTTATAGAATTGTACCTGTAATTTCCTGGGTCATTTCTACCTTTATATCTTAGTTACTTTACATATATGTCCTACTTCCCTCCTAGACTGTAAAGCTTGAAAACAGATCCATGTCTGATGAATGAACAACAACAGTAAGCCTAACCTATGCATGGAATGAAACTGGATACAAATTAAAGATTATTGATATTGACTTGAAAGATTTTGTTAAGGTGGCTCTTAATTGATTTGCATCATGTATGTTAGAAATTAAATATTAGTTGATAATTTTGCCAACATTACCATTATTGTTGCTTATGGAACTAACATGAGCAAGTATATCTTTAAACTGTGTTTTCTTTGTCTACATGCTCATAGACAGAACTCAAAGGGATTGGGGAACAAACAAAGCTTTGTAGTTTTCTCCCTGTATGCCCAAATTATCCATATTATTGTTTGGTTCCCCTTCTTAGCTCTGGCATGAAAACTTGGCTCCAGCATGCATAAATTTTTGCAAAGCTTTCTTTTAGAGGAGGACTGAATTGTCTGAAATTCCATCTGCTGAACTAATCAAGCCTTAAAATTGAAGGGTCTTGAAGGTCAAAATATCTTAATGGTGCTGCCTTTAGAAAGTTGGACCCCAAGATATATATAACCAGAGAAAATTGTGTCCACACTTTATAAGCTTCTTCTTTGACCACTTTTCATAGCACTGCCTCTCCTCCCTGCAGTTAAATATTTTAAATTAAAACAATATTTAGAAATGTTTTTTTCTGCCTCCTGATGGTAAAAATGTAGACAGTGAAACAGGTAACCTTTTATTAATAGCTTTATGATGTCTGATAGGCTACTTGACCTCTCTGAACAGTAATTGTCTCATCTGTATAATGTGGATCATAACACCTGTTCTATCTCCTTGTGACAGTCAAATGCTGATTGTGAATATTCCATAGTCTTTTAGACAAATAAAAGCTATTACTACAGCATGCTGTCATGGATATTCATCTGGTTGAATGTTTAAAACTTGTGAGTAAGGCTTAAAAGCAAACCTCATTTCTATTTCATTAATTTTCTTTTTAGCCCTGTGCACTATGTTTAATTTTTCAAGAATGGGGCTAAAAACAACTTGCCTAGCATTTTATAGATGTGGTTGAGTTGATTGTTGTAAGGCTTGGAACAGAATTAGCAGCAGTGAATTTTGTTGTATATAAATAGATATATAGACTAAAAATCTACTTAGTAATTTTGCATAGCCTCTTTTGTATCTTGCACAATAAAGGCTCATCTGAAGACATTGTCAGAGAAGAAAATTGTCACGGAAGCACTTACTTAACCTTTTATGATTTGCTAATATGGTATATAGAATTACTCATTAAAGAGGTAAATAGAAGAAAGGACATTAAAAGACTGAAAGTTCTAATTTTTGCTATAATTATTGTTACTGCCCCCTTTTCAAGTCTTCTCTTAGAAACAGCTATACAGGAAGTAGTGGGGGCAGTTAGTGTGTTATAGTACTATTTGTTTTTAAAAATTATTACTCAAGTAAAATTTTATCCTATTAGAGAAACTCCATGGCTGATAATTACCATCTATCAAATACTTTAGAGCTTATAATTTGAGATTAGCACAGCCTGTACTTGACCTAATAATTTCAGTGAGTTCACTGGTATGTGCCATGTAGAAAGACTTCCTATGAAAATGATGTCAGAACTGTGTCTTCTCATGATTTAATAAAATCGTCAGTATGTTTTGACTGAGTACTACTGTATTATTCTGTATATACTACTGTATATATGTTAAGCATTATGGGGGAATCACCTATGATTCAGTGAGCTTATCATCCAACTGAAGACTTAGCATAATTAACAAACACTGTTAACAATTAACAAGTGAGTACGGAATGAAGTACTAAATGAGACGTCATGTGGAATTTTATTTATTTTTTAAAATTTAAATTTATTTATTTTAATTGGAAGCTAATTACTTTACAATATTGTATTGGTTTTGCCATACATCAACATGAATCCGAGAGGCAAAGAAGGTCAGTGTGTGCTGGAGCAATTAGAGAAGGTGACACGTGTGATTTGATGCTTGAAGTGGGTCATGAAGAATAAGCAAGATTTAGTCAGATAGAGAAAAAAGAATTTGCCAGAAGAAAGGAACAAGTCACTTCCAGGTAATGATGTGTATGGGACTCCCAAGGACACTGGCTTGATCAGAGCAGAGGTGATGGAGCACTGAGTAACATAAGAAAGTCAGCTAAGTAGGATGACGCCAGGTTTTGGAAGGTGTTGAATACCAAGTAAAAAAAGGTTGGATTTGATCTGGTGGAATAAATAGTCATTGCACGTCTTCATATAAGAGCCTAAGATGAGAGGTTAGTCAGACAGTGGTCATCAGAGTTAAGTGGAGCAGAAAGGATGTCCTGCACACTGAAGGGGATGAGAGGATTATAGTCAAAATAAGATGGTGAGGGCTGTGTGCCGAGAGAGTGGCAGTGGGATGGAGAAAATAGGATGGACAGGAGACATATTTTAGAAAAATGAGCAGGGTTTCTTCATTGACTGGATTTAAAGGCTTTGAAAGAAATACATTATCAGAATTGATTCCAAGATTTCTAACCTGCACCCTGGGTGGTCCAAAGTATCAAGAAACCATTGTCAGAAACAGAAGAGTTAGAAAGGAACATTGTTCCTACAGGAAATATTGACCTTATAAGCCAGCAGGCAGGCAGCATTGTAGAAATGTGTTGGGGGGCGGGCGGGGGGGTGCTGGGAGGGCTTTATCACCAGGTAGGTTAATTACTGAATGTCTACAGATGTTCTGCTCTAAGGAAGGCCCATGTTTGGGCTCAGGGTGAAAGCCAAATTATATTTACTCAGATGCCATTTGTTCCTCTGAAGTACTTGCTTGTGGAACTGATGAGAAAGTGATATATTGGCCACCTCATGCGAAGAGTTGACTCATTGGAAAAGACTCTGCTGCTGGGAGGGATTGGGGGCAGGAGGAGAAGGGGACAACAGAGGATGAGATGGCTGGATGGCATCACTGACTCGATGGACGTGAGTCTGGGTGAACTCCGGGAGTTGGTGATGGACAGGGAGGCCTGGCGTGCTACGATTCATGGGGTCGCAAAGAGTCAGACACGACTGAGCGACTGAACTGAACTGAACTACTTTTATAAGCAAAAAGTTTTTAATAAAAAGAGACAAATGAGACAAGTGAAAAGCAGTAACTTTACAGTGTCAGCTTCTTTAAGCTAAGTATAGAAAAAAGGATCATTTAAAGACTCAGTATGATAGTGATAATAAAATAATTTTCCACCTGTATAGTTTAAGATATCTCAATACCTTGGGCCATTTTAAGCAGCGAGTGTGGGCACTTAGTAAACACGAAACTTACCCATTTTGTTAATTCTAAGATGCACATTTTCTTACTAATTTCTTTAAACATCCCTGAATTGGGTCATGTCTTACAGTTAATGTCATTTTATTGTCATGGGCTGTGCAGCAGTTGCAACATAGTTGTCATTGCCTTAACCAAGTTATTTTGCTTAATTTTCTTTTTTACATTTGTACAAAAGTTATCTATGATAAAATATGTCCAAATAAGTCTAAAAGAGCTCTTTTCCATTCTAAGTGGTAATGAAAGCGATAGTTTATCTGGCTGCATTTTTTTGTATTCTAGTGGTACCTAAAATGATATGTTTTATGAGGATGGCAGCTTAGATTTCAGGGAATATGGTACTAAAAGATAGCTCAGGGACTTTCTGGTGGTCCAGTGGTGAAGACTCTACACTCTCATTTCAGGTGACCCAGGTTTGATCCCTGGCCAGAGAACTAGATCCCATAAGCTGCAACTTTGACCTGGCACAGCCAAAATACAATTTTTTTAAAAAAGGTAGCTCATCACAGCAAATCTCAGCCAGTATGATATAGAGGGCAGGAGTAAAATATTCTAAATTTGTCTTTTTTTTCAGTGACCTGCATTTGAAGTGCCCCTCGGGTTGCTTTAATTTGGACAGGGAATGCTAGGAGAAAGGGTTTTCATTCAGTGTGTAAATACCGCCTGCCAGGAGTAGAAATCTCCTTGGAGGATCCAGTTCTTTGATGGTGTAGACTCCAGAATCTTTCCAGAAGTTCAGGTATTAGCAGAATGGATATCTGTGTTTTTTTTCAAACCTTTGTGTCTGTGCTAATCTGAGACTGTGCACTCCAAGGAGCTCCAAGCATGCTTGCTGTTTGCACAAAGCAGGATTGAATCTGCAAGGAAATTGGTTGGTGTCTGGGGACAATAATTAAGCTTCATAGTAGTAGAAACTGTGATTTCAATAAAAGTGGAGGACAGACACCTTGGTTCCTTATGCCCAGAGTTTCAGCTCTTTCTGCAGTATGACCTACTGACTGGAGGTAGGTTACCTTCCCTGGCAAGTGATACTTCATGGGCAGACAGGCAGTCCCCTTTCCTACTGATTGACAATATAACAGCTATGGCACATGAGTGTCTTTTTGTAAGTCCTTGCTCCAGAACTGAGGAGTAGGAGTAAGTTAGAGTGTCCAGGTGGGGCGGGAGGATGCTTCTCGTTACTACTCAGGGACGCGATGCCTCAGGTAAGTGACTCTGATGTCCTCTACCACCCGACGGTAACCTTGTGTCTGTAGGTATGTCCTCACTTCACTTGTTCGCTCATTCTAATTGGCTTCCCAGAGCATGCTTGCAGAGAGAGAGTCAAATTTAGAGTATAGCTACCCTCTGGCAAACAGGAAAAGATTAATTTTGTGGTGTGCTCTTAAGGGACTTCCCAGAAAACTTCAAAAGCCCAGAAAGAACCACCAGCTGCCTGTACCAAAATGTATACAGTGCTACTCGGCCTTTTAAAGGTACGATCAGCTTAGGGCTTGCACGCACCCACACGTGCACACCGGCCACATTCCAATAAAAAGAGGCTACGCTCTCTTAGATGGGTCTGCATATGCGCCAGAAAAGCTGAGGGGCAAGGGGCCAGGGGAGCTGACATACACATGGATGTGCATATGGCAGGCACTGGAAATTGCCTTCCAAGCTTTTCGACGCCTCCTTCTTCAGCTCTCTCTTAAGCAGACACGTTCCTTTCATGATATCAGCCCCAGGCATAGACACGTCATTAAAATTAACATGTAGAAAATGACTTCTGTTTGGGAATAAGCAAAACTTATATTCATTACGGCCACCCAAAGTGTAGTAAGAAAAATAAGTAGAAAGACACTGGAGCTTGACTTGGGAGCCCTGAGTTCTAACAGAAACTTTCTTCATGATGGGAGGCAAGTCCTCCGTGGCCTTTGGTTTTTTATCAGTAAAACTGGATGGCTTGATGAAATGATCTTTCTCTGTTCTGGGGGGTTTTTTTTGGCCATGCCACACAGCTTTGGGGACCTCGGTTTCCTGACCAGGGACTAAACCCAGGCCACAGCAGTGAAAGTGCCAAGTCCTAACTCTAGACCACCAAAGAAGTCCCTCCTTTCTTCTAATGTATTATCTCCGTGGGAGGAAAGAGAGTCAATGGGAAGCCTCCTTGTAGCTCCCTGACTCGTTTTCTCGTTCATGCCTGGATGGTCTGTAGGTAGAAAGGCCCACCCCCCACAGGCACTACTGGTCCCATCACACATTCCTGCCTTAGAGCCATGCTGCCAAGTTGAGGGGGGAAAATTACTATTACCCGTGCAGTTGTTGCTTGGTAACATTTTTGATGTGTTTCTTGTGACAGCCTGAGCAGAGATCATTAAAAATTAAACTTACAAAGCTGCTCAAGTGGGAGAAAGAAAGCACACTCGAAGCCATAGTTCTTTTTCACTTGCTCAGGAGCCATCTAATCTAGGGTTTACATGCTCAACCTTGGGACCAGGGCTGCACAGCTCTGGTTTATATTAAAGCCTATTGGGCACACTACTGACATTAACCCGTGCCTGGTGCAGCTGCAGGTTTATCACCAATACAGCAGAAACCTTGACCTTGCAGAATGGCCTGGAATTACAATCAGATGGCTGCCCTGCCTCCCAGCAAAAGAAAGCCCTAAACCGTCTTTGTGTCCTGTTTCTGCTCTCTCCCCACAGTTCCACCAGGTGAGAAGAGTGATGACCATCCTTTTCCTTACTATGGTTATTTCATACTTCGGTTGCATGAAGGCTGCCCCCATGAAAGAAGCCAACCTCCGAGCCCAAGGCAGCTTGGCCTACCCAGGTGTGCGGACCCATGGGACTCTGGAGAGCATGAATGGGCCCAAGGTGGGTTCAAGAGGCCTGACGTCCTCGTCGTCGTTGGCTGACACTTTTGAACACGTGATCGAAGAGCTGTTGGACGAGGACCAGAAAGTTCGGCCCAGCGAGGAAAACAATAAAGACGCGGACATGTACACGTCCCGGGTGATGCTCAGCAGTCAAGTGCCTTTGGAGCCCCCTCTCCTCTTCCTGCTCGAGGAATACAAAAATTACCTGGATGCCGCAAACATGTCCATGAGGGTCCGGCGCCACTCGGACCCCGCCCGCCGCGGGGAGCTGAGCGTGTGTGACAGCATCAGCGAGTGGGTGACCGCAGCGGATAAAAAGACTGCAGTGGACATGTCGGGCGGGACGGTCACGGTCCTTGAAAAAGTCCCCGTCTCGAAAGGCCAGCTGAAGCAGTACTTCTACGAGACCAAGTGCAATCCCATGGGTTACACGAAGGAGGGCTGCAGGGGCATAGACAAGAGGCATTGGAACTCCCAGTGCCGAACTACCCAGTCGTACGTGCGGGCCCTCACCATGGATAGCAAAAAGCGTATTGGCTGGCGGTTCATACGGATAGACACTTCTTGTGTATGTACACTGACCATTAAGAGGGGAAGATAGTGGCTTTATGTTGTATAGATTATATTGAGACAAAAATGATCTATTTGTATATATACATAACAGGGTAAATTATTCAGTTAAGAAAAAAAATAATTTTATGAACTGCATGTATAAATGAAGTTTATACAGTACAGTGGTTCTACAATCTATTTATTGGACATTTCCATGACCAGAAGGGAAACAGTCATTTTTTGCGCACAACTTTAAAAAGTCTGCTTTACATTCCTCAATGTTGTGGTTTGTTGCCGTTGCCAAGAATTGAAAAACGTAAAAAAAAAAAAAGTTTAAAAAATACTACTAATAAATTGCATGCTGCTTTAATTGTGAATTGATAACAAACTGTCCTCTTTCAGAAAACAGACAAAAAAAGAAAGAAAAAGTCTAACAAAAATTTGAACCAAAACATTCCGTTTACATTTTAGACAGTAAGTATCTTCGTTCTTGTTAGTACTCTATCTGTTTTACTGCTTTTAACTTCTGATAGCGTTGGAATTAAAACAATGTCAAGGTGCTGTTGTCATCGCTTTACTGGCTTAGGGGATCGGGGATGGGAGGGGTATATTTTTGTTTGTTTTGTGTTTTTTTTTGTTTGTTTTGTTTTGTTTTTTAGTTCCCACAGGGTGTAGGGATGGGGAAAGAATTCCTTCCATCTATATTCTGGTTGATAAAAGATTCATTTGTCAAAGATTCATTTGCAGAGATGTTGGCAGTATCAATCAGATGACTGGAAAGTGAATAAAATTATGACAAACAAATGAAGTGCTCACTCCACTCCCCATGGCGCACCACTTAGGCGCCCACTCACCCTCTGGGCCTTGGTCGGTGGGTGGGGGTGGGGAGGGCATCTTCTTTGGTCAGAAAGATCTTCATTTACTCTGAGCACATTCTTTCCCCCCCACCCCCTCTGGTCCCCTCCTTGTTTTGTTTCCTCTTAAGGGAGAAAAACCAATCGCAAGCCCTGAAGTAGTTTACCACTGCTGCAAATGAGTAGACAGGTTTGTCACACCATGGCACTCAGAAGCCTAGAGAATAGTGATTTCTTTCTTTTTCTTTTCTTTTCTTTCTTTCTTCTTCTTTTTGTTTAGAGGAGAGAAAAACAACAAAAAATAACTCGAAGATGAAGATTCTTTTAGATGAGGGGTAAACATTTGGGTCAGTCATTATAAGGATTAAAAAAAAATCATGGTAAAGTTTAAAACTGCCTTGGAAGCCAAAGGAGAGTTCTATACAGACCCAGAAACACCTAGATAGAGCAGGAGTCCACACTGCCAGTGAAATGAGACTAAACAGCCATCTGGAGGCTGTGTGGAGCGGATGTATCCTGTCCAGGTGGTGCAGGAGAAATTTCTGAGTGGTCATGCTGAGGCCTAGGTGGGGGTGGGGAAGGGTACTTGAGACATTCCAGAAGGGAGACCTCTAAAGGACTCATCAGGGGTGGCTCTGGCATGACACGTGTCAAGTTGCTTGGACCTCAAGCTTTAAGTGCCTACATTATCTAACAGTGCTAAGAGGTTCTCGCTGGAGGATCCCGCTCAAGCTGATTATACCCTCTGCCCCTGAATAATTTTGCGTAAAGCTGGATTAGCCCGGAGCATTTTTGGAACCACATGGGTGGCATTGTGATCATGAAATGGATTCAATGAAATGGGAGATGTTTGCTACATGAACATTGATTGCTTTGAAATTAGACATGAGGAAACCAGGGTTTTGTTTTTTGAGAACTCCGGTAAAGGGGAAGGAAAAACAGGAAAAGGTCCCCCCAAAACTCAGGTTGGATGACCACAGTTACCAATAGAAAATCTTGTCCAGGGACAAGACTTTGGAACAGTGTCTGCCCATCCAAGATACCAAAGGCTTAAAGGCACCTTGCTCGGTGGGAGAGACCAGGACAAGCTGACAAAATGTTGCTCCCTGGTGAAATGATGCTCCCCACCTCCTGACCACCCTGTCTGTTCATGGAGAGGGTCCCTACCTTCCCTCTGCCATCTTGGGTTAGGAGAAATCAAGTTGGGAGCTGGAATAATGGTCCTGGGACAAAAGGGATCCCAGTGAAAATTAGTGCTAAGGTGCATTTAGCCCATCATGTAAACTTGAAAATCTCCTGGGCCAGTTCTGGAGTATCAGAAAGCCTCAAGAAATTTGCTGCATCTTAGGGTAAGAGATAAACAAAAGAGGCTGTCTACCATGACCCAGGGAATGAAGATACCATCAGCAAATAATGTGTAACTTGTTCAGTCTTTCATTTAGAACAAGCCTATATTTTATGGTACCATCCGAATACCTGTCTTTAAAAGAAGGGATAACTTTATGTAGTATAGTTATGTTTTGTGCTGTTTGAAATTATTATCTTTGTAATTATTTTTAACATGTAATGAATTCTCAGAATATCTGCTGTCAGTTTTTCCCAGCCTCCTTTTGAGGGGCAAAATTCTAAAACCAGAAAAAGTCCCCTTCACAGTTTCAAAGAGTATTGCAAAGGCCGAATCTGTGGCTGAGTAGGAGACGTTTCAGCAACCATGTGGTCAGTGGCAGTCTCTTACTCAACAACCTACATCACAGTCACATGCTTGGTGGTTTACATTGACCTAAGGTTGATTTTGTTCAAATCTTTCTCTGTTGCTGTTCATTTGTGTTCCGTTTTGTTTGGTTTTGTTTTTTTTAAAAGTCTTGCTGTGGTCTCTTTGTGGCAGAAGTGTTTCATGCATGGCAGCAAGCCTGTTGCTTTTTTTATGGTGATTCCCATTGACAATGTAAGTAAATGTCTGTGGCCTTGTTCTCTCTATGGTAAAGATATTATTCACCATGTAAAACAAACCAACAAAAAAATATTTATTGTATTTTAGTATATTTATATAATTATGTTCTTGAAAAAAATTGGCATTAAAACTTAATCGCATCAGAAGCCTATTGTAAATACAAGTTCTATTTAAGTGTACTAATTAACATATAATATATGTTTTAAATATAGAATTTTTAATGTTTTTAAATATATTTTCAAAGTACATAAAATCTGGGGGTTCTGGGTTTTTTTCTCTTCACTGTAAAACAAACATGAAAACGTGTTTTGTTAAATACGTGTGTTCCTTGCTTTAAGATCAACCTGACCAGTTTCAGCAATTGCACAGCCCTCCAGAAAGGTTGCTTATTTCAAAGCATGGGAGGCCAATCCTGCAGTCTGCAAGCTTTCAAGAAGCTCTAGGATTGGGCCTGTCTTCCACAGTTGAAGACGGGGGAGTGTCATTTTCTAGGACACTTGAAAGTTTTCCCCTTTGAAGTGATATACTTTCATCAAATACCAAGCCATGTATCCTAGCAACACCAGGATCCATGAATCAGGGCTGGCTGGCTCTATTTGATTATAAAATAACTGTTTAAAAAAATCAAAGTAGGTTTACTTAGGGATAATGAGGATAAATTGGCCCAAATTTAGAAAGTCAATGACTGAAAAAAAACATAGAAATTCAATATTTAGAGGCAGGTCATGTACCCTTGGTTTAGAAATGGTGCCATTTGCATTATGTGCTCACATCAACTGCACTGATTTAATTTTTCTACGTGGAACATGCAGATTTTATATCACAGTACCCACAGTCTAACAGATTGCTAGGATTTCTAAAAAGATTTTGCCTCATTCATGGCTGCCAAGCCACTGGGTAATTTAGTTAAAGTGTTTAAAGTTATCACTAAATCTTAGGGAAATAAATGGAAGGATTTTACATGAGAGAAAGGGCCATTAAGGGAAAAAAGCATCTGTTCCTACTCTTTAGACTCCCCGTTTGAACACTGGCAACCCACCCCAGAACGTGGTGAACTATATCTGTGCAATGTATCATTTCTATTTCAAACATATACACACATGGTTTCCTCTTGTGTTGTCTTATAAATAAGGATCAAGGAAGTCATAACAAACAGACCTGTGGATTTGGAAGAGCAGATCCAAAGATAGAATTCCTCAATCCTAAACAGTCCAGTGAGTTTGCAAAATACTCTAAATTCTAGAAGTCCCAACAGCCAATGAAGCCAGGAGCCCAGCCATGGAATTAGAAGTTTGGGAAACTTTGAATCTTGAGTGAAAAGACATGAGAATTCAATGTGACATTCAAACTCCTTAAAGGAGTTTGGTAAACATGATGGGAAGTTTTCATCAGAAGAAGAGGTCCAAGGAACAAACAAACAACAAAAGATGGAGACATCAAAAGTATCCAACTTGAACATAACAGGAGTAGTCAATAGGTACTCAAGTCACTGGGTAAGAAGGTAAACCTCCTTCATCACAAAGATGCCTGGAAATAACCCAGACCATTGCTGTTGTTTATCACCTTATTGATAAGCCTCTTTGGTCATAAGCAGTGTCCATGAAGTCTTTTTTATTAGCTATACTGATTCTGAATACTGAATTCTGTCACAGTTCTGAGTGAGAATCTGAATTCTTAGAATGGATCAGTGTTAAGTTTTCCCTGGTTCAGTGGTTATTAAACTCTGGATAAAATGTCAACACCTTATGAACTGTAACAGAAGCCTTCATGCCTGGCTTCAGCTCAGCCAGTACCCCAGCAGCATTAGGGCTTAGGCTTAATTAAAACGTACATGTCTTCTCCATGTTCATCAAGCCTGTCCTGTAAGTCAGCTAAAGTGGAGGTGGCTGCATGTTTTGGTAAGCCATGGTTAAATAAAGGAAGTTGATAACTCGGATAAGAAGCAACTTACGTACATAATGTAGGTAGATAAATTATTTAGCTTGGAAACAGTGATCCACAGATTTGCGCTAACCTTAAAATGTTGAGCAGCAAAATTAGTGATGGAATCTGGGCTTTTTCTTTTTTAAGCTGTGGGTTGTTTTAACTTGTTTTAAAGATTAGGTGGTTGGTTTTGGGGGAGAAATAATTGGGAAACTGACTGCTGTTGGTTACAATAAGCTAACTGGTGACTGGGGCTATGAACTCCCCACCTAAGAACCAAACTCTGGTTAGAGTAGATGCAGCCATTCCAAACCAGCCAGCCTTTATGTACATTTCAGCTAATAAATATCTGACCCACACCTCTATCCCTTGTTCCTTCAGTTCTAGCCACTGTTTAACTTGCACAGGGTATGTGGCGTGGTGGGAGAGGAAGGAGGCAACCTCCTTGCTTTTTG
The DNA here is from genome assembly GCF_027580195.1 of Bos mutus. Classification (NCBI taxonomy): domain Eukaryota; kingdom Metazoa; phylum Chordata; class Mammalia; order Artiodactyla; family Bovidae; genus Bos; species Bos mutus. Next base: position 23,868,403 of record NC_091631.1, read on the forward strand.
ATGTGTGAGTAGATGCAGTAAATTGCCTGAAGAATGTATTTAAATATTACAAAAGTATGTGGTTTTACCCATGATGTTCCTCATTAAGAAAAAAAGCCATTTATGTGGCTCTATAGGATTTCCATAGGCCTTTACCTCAATCCCTCTAATTATTTGCTAGGCACAAAATCCTAGATCAGGACCTGTGCAACCTGACATGTGCTTTTCTGATAAACAATCCTGTGTGCTTAGTAATGTCAGTAGCATAGACTTGTAAAAGCTGGTCTTCCAGTTCATTAAATCTTATCCCACCCATCACACACATGCAAAATAAACAAATAGGACCTTTGCATTCATTGTATATTTAACTGTGAGCTGCTGATTTTTGTATCTGGCAAAACAAAAGTACTTTTCCTTTGCAAAAATAAGCCCTTCCATCCTAAAACACCGCAAACAACACTGTAGTTAATGACAGGGTATTAATAATCATAAGCCTGTAAGTGACAAGAAAAAAATGTTGGTTGAAAGACTGAGCTTGGGGTGCATGTTCTGCATTTAGAAATCATCACCAGGATGCTTCTGCAGCATCGCATTGTGGTGCTGTATGCTGTTCAGATGGTTCCTTAGGAACCAGGAGCTGGTCTGCCTAGAATGGCTGAACTCAGGGGAAATATTTTTGTCCAGCTTAAGTGCTCACATTTTGGAAAAATCCATATCACATACCGAGGTACACAATCAAATTAATTTAGTCTACAGTCTCCATTGAGCCTTAACATTAAAAAATAATCACAATAGTTTCTAAACTCTAATTTGGTGCTTAGTGTCAGGGGAAAAGCGAAAGACACAAAACGAAATAAAAATCCTCAGACAGTAAAGAGTCTGCCTGCAATGCAGGAGACCCAGATTTGATCCCTGGGTTGGGGACATCCCCTGGAGAAGGGCATGGCAACACATTCCAGTATTCTTGCTTGGAGAGTCCCATGGACAGAGGAGTCTGGCGGGCTCCTCTGTCCCAGAGTTGGACACTACTGAGTGACGAACATCGGACCTTCTTCAAAAAGTACCGAGCTGTGTTTACTTGGAGATAGTTCTACCTGTTGTAAAGTCACTCGGTCGCCCCACTCTCTGCGATCCTACCTGTATGTGCCTCTCATTCAACTAAGCAATGGTTCTCAAGGTGCGCTCTCCAATCAGCAGCAGCAGCACCCCCAGAGACTTGTTAGACATGCACGTTCTCAGGCCTTACCCTAGACTTACTGAATCAGATGCTCTGGGGGCAGGGCCAGAAATCAGAGTTTTTAACAAGCTCTCCAGGCAATGCTCATGAATCCCTTGCCTGAAGGGGGTAAACAGCCTGCTTCATATGCTAGACAATAGGAAGACTCCACAGCCCAAGAAGTTGGAACTGTGAGTTTCAATCCCAGCCACACCTCGACCTCTTTCCAGGGCCCTGAAAACATCACTCAAACCATCTAGACTGTCGTTTCCTAAAAAACACCAGAGCAATGGCTGCTCCCAGGTGGAGCAGTGTTCAGTGGTGGGAGACGGTAATGTTAATTTAAAAATCGAGCACGAAAGAAGTGCTGGGAAAGCTCACTGCAGTTGACAGTCAATATTTTTTTTTCCCAAAGCTATAGCAATAGTGGATTCAGGACCCAGAGCATGTAGTCATTTGTAACACATTTGGAGTGACTGTGAGAAATGAGAAGCAACATACAGCAAATTAATAAGAAAAAGATTATTCCATCTGGGGAGCTGGTCTCTGCATCTGCCAACACAGCCCTCTCTTTGCGAAACAGAGCTATATTGGTCACAAATTAAATAAGCTTTCTGAATTAATCAGCTATTAACGTCCAGCTGAAGAGTCCTAGGTTCACCCCTCCAGAATGACCAGATTGCAAATGCAAAGGGCTTCTCCAGTCTCCGTGGCAAACCTTTTCCTAATCATAGGAACTATTTCTGGAAAGGAGGACAGGAGAATAATGTGTTCTCACCCTCACCCCATCTGTGTGTGTGTGTCTGTGTGTGCATATTCCTGCACATTTAAGACACTGCAAACTGCATTTGAAGAGTCTCCATTTATGGGCTGGGGTGGAGGGTGTACACCTATGTTACCTATTTATTAAACCACATGGAAACCTGAGCGCTGACAAGCCTACCTTAGGAGCCAGGAATCCTGGTAGTCCAGTCTTTAACTAGAATGGCCAAAGCCATTTCTGATTTCTGAAACTTCAAGCCCTCATCTGTTGCAGGAAGAGGCTGAATTGGATGGTCTTGGAGGTAACTTCCACGCTGAGTCTATCATTCTGACCTGGGTTCGATCCCTGGGTCAGAAAGATCCCCTGAAGAAGGAAATGGCAACCCACTGCAGTATTCTTGCCTGGAGAATCCCATGGACAGAGGAACCTGGCAGGCTACAGCCTATGGGGTTGCAAGTGTCGGACACAACTGAATGACTAAGTGCACAGTGCAGCATTTATCATGAGATTGAAATCAGGAGGCCCTGTCAAAAGGAGAGTTGAGGAAGCGGGGGAGATGCCCCAGGAAGTTTTCCCTTCACACATAACTATGAAAATGTTACCAACTCTGACAACTGGGCAGGAAATTCCTTGGCAAAGGTACCCATATATTCTTCAAGGTGCAAACATTTTCTGCCTGGCTCTAAACTTGCTTTTGAAGCCAGACAATGATATGTGCCTATGTCGTATGTCACTCTGTGATGGAAACGGTTCCTGGGAAAGAGAGATCTGGTGTGTTTTGCTGAGTTATGGTCAGGAAACCCCGGATCAAACTGCAGGATTTGCATCCTGTGAAGTCAGGATGCAAGAACCTCCAAAACAGAAGAGACTTGCCTTTTGATTCCTTTGGGTTTATAACTTCACCAAGGTCATGCAGCTCTCAACATGCTTCTCCCCGCAGCACTCTAGGTATAGCCTCTTTCTGGAGACAATGACAGTGAAAATAAGGGTGTCACATGATAAATCATGGCAACACCACACCCAACAGACTTGTTAACAGCAAACTTTTAGGGAAGGTCAGTCTGAAAAGAACTTTGGCCCGCTTAGGAGACAAACCTCTCTAGGTAGGCGAGAGTCTGGAATTCCTCGTCTAGTCTCCCAACTTTGGCTTATTCCTGGCCCAGAACCCTTTGGGCCTGAATCTCTGAAAACATAAATTTTCTTTCTAGTTCCATGTATGTCTGCTCCCAGTTCATGCTGATTTTCCCTTCTTGGTGACCTCAGGACACTATTTATTCTGGGATCCAACTTATCACCCCCATCAGAGCACAGGACCATGGATTTTGAAACCTGAGGGCAGGGTTCTGAATTTTAGCTCTGATACTAGAGCTGTGTGTCTGTGGGCAAGTTACTTAACTTCTCTGTGTCCCAATTTCCTCGCTTGGAAAGGATAGGTAAAAAATACTATCACTTACCTCATAGTATTTTGTGAAAATCAAATAGGTCAATACACATGAAACCCTTAAGAAAAATTATGGACCCATGGAAAAGTCTCAAACTCTATTGACTGTGGATAAGCTGTGCTCATCTAGAGCAGATATTAGAGACTGTTCTCTAATATTCTCTGACCCCTAGAGGGTATCCTATTTCATCTGTGTTTCATTAGCATCTAAGACTACTTTGTCTTTTCTGGAAGACTCAGGAAGGCAACTCTAGTGTAGCCCCTTGCAATATTCCTTGACAGTTAAACTGTGACCAATACTCACACTTAGGCAAATGGAGAAGGAGATCTACTACAGTCAAAGATATCTTTCTAGACTGTATGTTAGAAATTATCCTTTAAGTGTCCATCCCAATTGAATGGAAAAAATGGAAGCCAGGGTAAAACGGATGAACTCACAGAGTCATCCTTGGAAAGAGATACAAGGCACCAGAGCCACACTTATAAAAATAGTCATGTCCCATGAGGAAGATCCCACCTCATCGTTGAGCTGCAGGTCATCCAGCCCTTCACACAGTAAGAATGATTTGTGCTGACTGCAAGCAGGCAGCATGCAAGGCACCTGGTGAAGATGTGCTCACTTAATCCTCCTAAGAGTCCATAGACTAGATAGTTGGATTAGGTCTCCCATTTTAGAGATGAAAACACAGGGTAGAGAGTTCACTGAAGTTGCTAAAGGTCACTAGTGAGTAGCTGAGCAGGGTCTGGGATCCAGACAGTCTTGGTCTGGAGCCAGTCTGTTAATCCCTGTAGAATTTAATAGAAGCCGTGTAAGGGCTAGTAAAGTAATGCTCAAAATTCTCCAAGCCAGGCTTTAGCAATACATGAACCATGAACTTCCAGATGTTTAAGCTGGTTTTAGAAAAGGCAGAGGAACCAGAGATCAAATTGCCAACATCTGCTGGATCATGGAAAAAGCAAGAGAGTTCCAGAAAAACATCTATTTCTGCTTTATTGACTATGCCAAAGCCTTTGACTGTGTGGATCACAATCAACTGTGAAAAATTCTGAAAGAGATGGGAATACCAGACCACCTGACCTGCCTCTTGAGAAACCTATATGCAAGTCAGGAAGCAACAGTTAGAACTGGACATGGAACAACAGACCATTTCCAAATAGGAAAAGGAGTACGTCAAGGCTGTATGTTGTCACCCTGCTTATTTAACTTATATGCAGAGTACATCATGAGAAACACTGGGCTGGAAGATGCACAAGCTGGCATCAAGATTGCCAGGAGAAATATCAATAACCTCAGATATGCAGATGACACCACCCTTATGGCAGAAAGTGAAGAGGAACTCAAAAGCCTCTTGATGAAAGTGAAAGTGGAGAGTGAAAAAGTTGGCTTAAAGCTCAACATTCAGAAAACGAAGATCATGGCATCTGGTCCCATCACTTCATGGGAAATAGAGGGGAAACAGTGGAAACAGTGTCAGACTTTATTTTTCTGGGCTCCAAAATCACTACAGATGGTGACTGCAGCCATGGAATTAAAAGACGCTTACTCCTTGGAAGGAAAGTTATGACCAACCTAGATAGCATATTCAAAAGCAGAGACATTACTTTGCCAACAAAGGTTCGTCTAGTCAAGGCTATGGTTTTTCCTGTGGTCATGTATGGATGTGAGAGTTGGACCATGAAGAAGGCTGAGCGCTGAAGAATTGATGCTTTTGAACTGTGGTGTTGGAGAAGATTCTTGAGAGTCCCTTGGACTGCAAGGAGATCCAGCCAGTCCATTCTGAAGGAGATCAGCCCTGGGATTTCTTTGGAAGGAATAATGCTAAAGCTGAAACTCCAGTACTTTGGCCACCTCATGTGAAGAGTTGACTCATTGGAAAAGACTCGGATGCTGGGAGGGATTGGGGGCAGGAGGAGAAGGGGATGACAGAGGATGAGATGGCTGGATGGCATCACTGACTCGATGGATGTGAGTCTGAGTGAACTCTGGGAGTTGGTGATGGACAGGGAGGCCTGGCGTGCTGCGATTCATGGGGTCACAAAGAGTCAGACACGACTGAGCGACTGAACTGAACTGAAGGGCAAATATGGAAACAAGAGAAATGGAAGTAGCTACATATCTCAGAAGAGCTGGACCTCCATCAAAAAGGTGGCACACTAGTGGTGCTTACAGCTTTTATCTTTGAAAGAACACTGGCTTGCTCTTTTAAGGGTTAACATGCCAAGAGGCTCATATTGGCTGGTGTCCCTTCAGAAGTGGACACACTCTAGTCTGTGCTGAACAACATGAGGGTATGGTTTCTACAACTCTGTACCAGCTGTTTCCAACACCTGAAAATGAGACAGCTGTCACCCCTTCCATCTCATAGCAGCTCAGAAGGGTTTCCTATGAGTGGCCAGGACTGAGTAGACAGGCAGACTAGTAAGTAGACTTACTAAACTTAGGAATGCCCAATCCTTCTAGATCAAAACTTTATAAAGTTGTTCTGTGTTTGGGTTTGGTGGAGGAGAGAAAAGGTGGTGATCCAGTCCCTGCTGGGTTGGCATCAGAAGAGGGCCTATGTCCCCTACTCATCCATGTTGTCCTAGCAGAGTTTAGGTGTTACGCTCTGTGACCTTAAATGGAACAGAACTGATGCAGGAGATGAACTCAGTTTGCAGTTCAGATTTCCTCAATTTCTCAAGAACAGATCCAATAGGTGATGGGATCCATCAGGCAGCAAAGTCAACATGCCAAGGATTGGATGTGCCCATCAGGTTGGAGCAGAATTGGGGCATGAAAGGACAAAGCATGTTCTACAGATGTGTTCACAGAGAGTGAATTCCATGAGCTTCAGACAGGTGATCTATACGGGAGAAGCCCAGAAAGAAGTGATGACTCTAGGACTTGATTGAACATGGGAAAGAGTTTGACATTTGCAATGATTTACATCGCTATTTTGTACCAGATGCCAGGCTAGGTCCTTTGCATGCTATCTAAAATACTTGTCAACTGTGTGATACATATAATTTTAGAGACAAGGAAACTGACAATAGATAGCCTACATAACTTGCCCCAAGGTCACACAGTTAGAAATGATAAAGTCAGATTTGAAGCCTCATCTATAAAATCTCAATATCCCATTTTTTTTCAAATCAACATTGTTTCCTTTCGTTGTTCATATGCTACCTACAAGTTGCTGCTGCCTCTATGTTAATAATCTCTTGGCATTCTCATTATGACCCTGGCATTTTTCTCCCCACCTAGCTTTATTAAGGCAATGGCACCCCACTCCAGTATTTTTGCCTGGAAAATCCCATGGACGCAGGAGTCTGGTAGGCTACAGTCCATGGGGTCGATAAGAGTTGGACACGACTGAGCTACTTCACTTTCACTTTTCACTTTCATGCATTGGAGAAGGAAATGGCAACCCACTCCAGTGTTCTTGCCTGCAGAATCCCAGGGACGGGGGAGCCTGGTGGGCTGCCGTCTATGGGGTCGCACAGAGTCGGACACGACTGAAGTGACTTAGCATAGCATAGCTTTATTACGGTATAACTGACATGGAACATTGTGTAAATTAAGTACAAGGTGTTCTTTTGATACACTTATATATTGCAAAATGATAACCACCATAATGTTAGCTAACACCTGCATCACATCACATAATTACTGTTCTTTTTTGTGGTAAAACTATTAAAGATCTATTCTCTTAGCAACTTTCAAGTGTACAATAAAGTATTGTTAACTATAATTGCCATGCTATACATTAGCGTCCCCAAAACATATTCCTTCTAACAGTTGAAGGTTGTATCTTTTGCCTTGACCCCCAACCCCTGGTAGCCATCATCTAGTCTCTATTTCTATAAGTTCAGTTTTTTATTTTTGTTTATTGTAGAATTGATTTACAATGTTGTGTTAATTTCTGCTATAGGGCAAGTGATTCAGTTATCTATATTCTTTTATAAAAGAATATAAAATGCATATATACACATTCTTTTTATATTCTTTTCTATTATGGTTTATCATAGAATATTGAATAAAATACACATATACACATTCTTTTTATATTCTTTTCTATTATGGTTTATCATAGAATATCGAATACAGTTCCATGTGCTATAAGCTTGCTGTTTATCTGTTCTATATATAAACGCTTACATCTGCAAACCCCAACCTCCCAGTCCAACCCTTCCCCAACTCCCTCCTCCTTAGCAACCACAAGTCTGTCCTCCATGTCTGTGAGTCTCTTTCTGTTTCATAGATAAGTTCATTTGCGTCGTATTTGAGATTCCACGTATAATTGCTATTATATGGTATTTGTCTTTCTCTTTCTGATTTACTTCACTTTGTATGATGATCTCTAGTTGCATCCACGTTGCTGCAAATGGCATTATTTCATTCTTTTTACGGCTTAGCAGTATTCCATTGTATATATGCACACATCTGCTTTATCCATTCATCTGTTGGTGGACATTTAGGTTGCTTCTATGTCTTGACTTTGTAAATATTGTTGCAATGAACATTGGGGTGCATGTGTCTTTTTGAATTAGCATTTTTTTTTTCTGGACGTAGGTCCAGGAGTGGGATTGTTGGATCATGTGGCAATTCTATTTTTAGTTTTTTGAGGAACCTCCATACTATTTTCCATAGTGGCTGTACTAACTTACATTCCCACCACAGTGTAGAAAAGTCAAAGTGAAAGTCACTCCGTCATGTCTGACTCTTGTGACCCCATTGACTGTAGCCCGCCAGGCTCCTCTGTCTATGGAATTTTCCAGGCAACAATACTAGAGTGGGTTGCCATTTCCTACTCCAAATAGTGTAGAAAGGTTTCCTTTTTTCTATACCCTCTCCTGTCTGTTATTTGTTGACGTTTTAATGATGATCATTCTGACTGCTGTGAGGTGGTACCTCATTGTAGTTTTGATTTGCATTTCTCTAATAATTAACAGTGTTGAGCATCTTTTCCTGTGCTTATTTACCATCTGTATTTTTTCTTTGGGAAAATGTCTATTTAGGACTTCTTCCCATTTTTTGATTGGATTATTTGATTTTTTTGTTATTCTTGAGTTGTACATGCTGCTTGTGTGCACGTGTGCTGAGTTGCCTCATTGTGTTTGACTCTTTGTGATTCTACGGGCCACTCCTCTGTCCATGGGATTCTCCATGTAAGATTACTGGAGTGGGTTGCCATGGCCTCCTCCAGGGGATCTTCCTGACCCAGGGATCAGTCGTGCATCTCTTAAGTCTCCTGCATTGGCAGGCAAGTTCTTTACCACTAGCGCCACATAGAAAACCCAGCGGCTTATGTAGTTTGGAAATTAAGCCCTGGTTGACTGCATTGTTTGCAATATGTTCTCCCATTCTGTAAGTTGTCTTTCTGTTTTATTTATGGTTTATTTTGCTGTGCAAAAGCTTGTAAGTTTAATTAGATCCCATTTGTTTATGTTTGTTTTTATTTCTATTGCCTTAAGACTGACCTAGGAAAACACTGGTCTGATTTAAGGTTCAGCTTTTTTAGATTCCATATAAAAGAGATCATATAGTATTTGTCTTTCTCTGTCTGACTTATTTCACTTAGCATAATGCCCTTATGGTCTATTCCTATCGTTGCAAATGCTAAGGGCCCCAATCTTAATCACCAGACCAGTGGCTCTTGATCAGGATCTATACACTTGAATCATTAGAGAACATTTAAAAAATATTTATGCCCAGGCTCTACCCCAGATGAGTTAAATCATAATCTCTGGAGAGGGGTGCAGGCATCTATTAAAGTTTCCCAGTGGTTCTCTTGACCAGCTAGGGCAGAACTACTGCACCGAACTCCACTTCCTTCAGGTAAGCATGACTAGGAAACATCAGAGAATTCTAGTCCTAACCTGGTGCCTAGGACTTGGGCATGGGAGTTAAGGCCTATATATTAACCAGCTAGGAACCTAGGCCCAGAGGAAATCAAATAAAGTAGAAGCCTGACCATAGAAACAAGAAAAACAATTCTAGATGTAAAAGTCAGCATTCAGAGTCAGGATGGGATGACCAGAAAGCTCAAACACTGAATCCCAAACTAGGGTCCTCAAATTTCTTCAAATTCACTGTGATCAGCAACAGGAGACACAAACTCTGAGGGCTGAGGCTGCAGATGAAGGCCGGGTGGTGGCAGTGCAGAGGACAAAGCTCCACTGGCCAGAGGGCAGACAGGTCACCACCTGTCCCACCTCCGAGCAGCCTGCTCTGAGAGAGATGAACTCCCATACGTCACTAAAGCTTGGATTGTTCTGCGGGACTCCTAAGGCCTTTGTAAAGCTCAAGCAATACTAAGATTCAATTGTTTGAAATATCTTCTCTGCTTTCAGATTGACCATTAGGTTTACACTTGGGTTTGTCTTCTGCCCCTTCTAATTTTTCTGTCTCCCTCCCAACCTCTACCTCAAATTGCCAAGCAATCAGTCTGATTGACTCCTAGCAGGAAAAACATCTCTCCTATCTCACCCCTGCCAGGAGGGCTTCTTGGAGCAGCAGTGCAGGACACAGCCAGCTTTGCTAGGCCACAGGGCTCATCGGAATTGGCACATGCTCTGTGGCAGCAGGCAGCAGGGTCAGCTGGTGAGAGCGTGAGTGGGCAAGTGCCTGGCTTCTTCCCCGAATTTTTCAGAACAGGAATCTGAGTCCCAGGAATCACCCGCCTGTGGGACCAGAGGCTATTTTGGGCTTCCACTCATCCAATGGAAAGTCAGGGGTGGTGTCATCTGAAACTGCCAAGGAATATCTGATTTCACCGTTATCTAGGACATGTCCCTAGAGGAAATGGAAGCAATGTCAAAGGGACCAACTCCTGGGGTCAGAACTTTCCTTTGTTTTTATTTCAGGGTCATTTCTCCTCATCCATTTCTTCCATTTTCAGCTCACCCTTTCTACTACTCTGGTTCAGGTCTTCATTACTTCTAGTCTGGACTCTCAGAATAGTCTTCTGGTGCATTCTCTACCTCCACTCTGTTACCCCCATCCCAATCTATTCTCTCAAGATAGCAGAAGGATCTCCCTGAAGATTCAATGGAAATCACGAGAAAACACATCTGAAGGAATAGCAACACCTGTATACTGACTTGGCAGGAGAGAGAGATGCTGCCCTTACACACTGGTAAGGGCGCTGGTAAGGGATAAAGTCCAGTGCTTTTGCAAAAGGTTGAAACTGACAGACTGAGTGGAATGTTTTAGGGTAATAAGGGTAACAGTTGGTAAACACAGTATTGGAGCTTTTGAGGAAGGCCTCAAGAAGTCATTCAAGATGACCTTGTTTGCTCAGCACTTGTATGATAGCATGATAATCCTGATGAAAAGTATAGGATGAAGACCTAATTATGCCCATTTCTCAAGAAAGAGAGGCTGAGGGAAGCTGGATGATTTGCCAAACATCACTCAGTGAGCACATAGCAGAATGAGAATATAAATTCAGAGGATGTGTGCTTTCCCATATGCCATATTCATACAGATACATTGATGCAATGATGGATGGATGGAGCAATGGACAGATGAATGGATAGATGGGTGGGCCACATGATTTCCCTTCCTTTGACATCTTGAAAGGATTTCCATTGCTGACAGAGTATATATCAGTCAGACTGGCATTCAGAGCCTTATAGATATGTTTATAGATTATTTTCCTACTATATTTCTCAGACAACTCCCAGCCTACCCTTCCCCATCCTCTAGTACACTTTGCATTCTCCCTCCTCCATGCCTTTGTTCACTTCCTGACTCCCTGATTGTGAAAGCCCCACCAAGCATAAACCACTGCCAGATAAAATAAAGGATTCCCAGTTAAATTTGAATTTCAAATAAATATTGAATAATATTTAATATCAGTTCAGTTCAGTTCAGTTGCTCAGTCGTGTCCGACTCTTCGCGACCCCATGAATCGCAGCACGCCAGGCCTCCCTGTCCATCACCAACTCCCAGAGTTCACTCAGACTCACGTCTATTGAGTCAGTGATGCCATCCAGCCATCTCATCCTCTGTCGTCCCCTTCTCCTCCTGCCCCCAATCCCTCCCAGCATCAGAGTCTTTTCCAATGAGTCAACTCTTCACATGAGGTGGCCAAAGTACTGGAGTTTCAGCTTTAACATAATTCCTTCCAAAAAAATCCCAGGGCTGATCTCCTTCAGAATGGACTGGTTGGATCTCCTTGCAGTCCAAGGGACTCTCAAGAGTCTTTTCCAACACCACACTTCAAAAGCATCAATTCTTTGGCACTCAGCTTTCTTCACAGTCCAACTCTCACATCCATACATGACCACAGGAAAAACCATAGCCTTGACTAGATGGACCTTTGTTGGCAAAGTAATGTCTCTGCTTTTCAATACACTATCTAAGTCGGTCATAACTTTTCTTCCAAGGAGTAAGCGTCTTTTAATTTCATGGCTGCAGTCACCATCTGCAGTGATTTTGGAGCCCCAAAACACAGTCTGACACTGTTTCCACTGTTTCCCCATCTATTTCCCATGAAGTGATGGGACCGGATGCCATGATCTTCGTTTTCTGAATGTTGAGCTTTAAGCCAACTTTTTCACTCTCCACTTTCACTTTCATCAAGAGGCTTCTCAGTTCCTCTTCGCTTTCTGCCATAAGGGTGGTGTCATCTGCATATCTGAGGTTATTGACATTTCTCCCGGCAATCTTGATTCCAGCTTGTGCTTCTTCCAGCCCAGTGTTTCTCATGATGTACTCTGCATATAAGTTAAATAAGCAGGGTGACAATATACAGCCTTGACGTACTCCTTTCCCTATTTGGAAATGGTCTGTTGTTCCATGTCCAGTTCTAACTGTTGCTTCCTGACCTGCATATAGTTTCTCAAGAGGCAGGTCAGGTGGGCTGGTATTCCCATCTCTTGAAGAATTTTCCACAGTTGATTGTGATCCACACAGTCAAAGGCTTTGGCATAGTCAATAAAGCAGAAATAGATGTTTTTCTGGAACTCTCTTGCTTTTTTGATGATCCAGCAGAGGTTGGCAATTTGATCTCTGGTTCCTCTGCCTTTTCTAAAACCAGCTTGAACATCAGAAAGTTCACGGTTCACGTATTTCTGAAGCCTGGCTTGGAGAATTTTGAGCATTACTTTACTAGCGTGTGAGATGAGTGCAATTGTGCTGTAGTTTGAGCATTCTTTGGCATTACCTTTCTTTGGGATTGGAATAAAAACTGACCTTTTCCAGTCCTGTGGCCACCGTTGAGTTTTCCAAATTTGCTGGCAAATTGAGTGCAGCACTTTCACAGCATCATCTTCCAGGATTTGAAATAGCTCAACTGGAATTTCCATCACCTCCACTAGCTTTGTTTGTAGTGATGCTTTCTAAGGGCCACTTGACTTCACATTCCAGGATGTCTGGCTCTATTATATTTATATTATATACATATAATATATATACTTATATTTAATATAAGTATGTCCAAATACCTCATGGGACATACTTAAAATATTATTTGTATTTATTTAAATTCAAACTAAACTTGATGGAGTTGGAGTTTTTGTTGCTAAATCCAGCAGCCCTGCCCTTGAGATGTTGCCTCATATGTATCCTCTGATTTTACTCAGCCCATCTCAAAATGGGACTCAGCATCCTCTTTGTATTTTCCACACATAATTCACTCTTACCAAATCATTGGTGAACAGTGCGGATTTTATTGAAGGTTTCTTAGTAAACATGAAAGGTAGAATTCCCATTCCACAGTACCTAAACTTTCATCTTCAAATATCTTATTTAAAATGGACTCCTGAGCCACATTTTTTTAAATTGTCTTTACATTTTTAAAAACTTTTCATTTTGTACTGGAGTATAGCCAGTTGACAATGCTGTGTTATTTTCAGGTGCACAGCAGAGAGACTCAGTCATACATATACAAGTATGCGTTCTCCCCCAAATTCCCCTCCAGGCTGCTGCATAACACTGAGTAGAGTTCCACATGCTATACAGTAGTACCTTGTTGGTTTTCCATTTAAAATATAGCAGTGTGCACATGTCCACCCCAAACTCCCTAACTGTCCATTCCCCTCCCCTCCCCACGCCCCCACGCCTCCAGGCAACCATAAATTCACAAGTCTGTGAGTCTGTTTCTCTTCTGTCCGTTCAATTGTATCTTTTCTTTTTAGATTCCACATATAAGTGAAGTCTTGCAATATTTCTCCTTCTCTGACTTCCTTCACTCAGTATGACAGTTTCTAGATCCATTCATGTTGCTGCAAGTGCTGAGCCCTAGTTCTTGGTGAAAAAGTTGCCAAGTGTTCTTTTGAGCTCTTCTCTACAGGGCATTCAGCCCAACCTTCCAGCTCCCACTCCCAGTTATGCGGGGACACTTCCATCTTGCAAATCCAGACACTGGCCCAAGGCGCTTTTGAACACAATAATGGACTTATCAAAGCACCCTTCCCATTAGGCAGGCCTCTTCTCCCTATAAGTGAATCATCTACTAAGAAGATAAAATTGTTCCCACATGTTATAGAATCTTCAAGGTTCAATTTTATAAGGCCTTTAGGATTTTCCCAGAAAAAAGTAATTGCTACCTTCCCAGGCAGTGGTTATTAATGTCGAGGAGATTGAGGCCCTTGTTTTACCCTATGTTCTTCTAGGACCACGGGCATTTTCATTCATCTGTTCACCCCCTGCAGTCCATCTAACCATCAAGCACTCAACAAGTGTCTATGAGATTGAATGACGCAGTGTAACACCACATTTTAAGGGCATTTAACCCTAAGTGGATACAAAAAACTTAGCAGCAGCAAAAGGAATGCGTCCCAGCAGTCAGGGAAAGCTACTGGATCATCCAATTGAGTGGTTTTCCATCCTAGTTGCATGTTAGACATCTGGGGAGTTTTGTAAAAAATCTTGAGGTCTAGATACCATCCCAGATCAAGTGAACCAAAATCTCTAAGGGTGGAGCTCAGTCATCGCTATTGTTTTCAAAGCTCCCAGGTGATTTTACTGGTCAGACAAGGTTGAAAATGATGACTGATTGGTAGAGATCAGGACCAATATTCTTCTTTGGATCTAATCTATTTAAAGGAGTTAGAATGGAGTATGAGGGAGATATGGATTTCTTTTCATTTTTTTCCATATATTGTGTTTACTAGTCCACACAGTGATTTCACACATACGCCTGCCACACCCGTGACCCAATCTAGCCATTGAGACTTCACCATGTGTTCGCTTTGTGAGTATGAGAATTGGGTGGATGCAGCCATGCTGTGCAAATATGAAGTTTTGTCTTTGACTGGGTTGGGCCCAGTTCAATGTTCCCGATTCCACTTTGACTGGCTTGGGCTCTGGTTTCATGAAGACGTCAATAACTGGGATACATTTTGGGGAGGAAAGGATGAAGGACTTGCCAGAGCAGAATTGGCCAGCTTCCCACACCTCCACCCCACCACACACCAACCTGAACTGACCATCTCAGGAAAACCAAGGACACAGCTTCATCCTGGTATGGATACATTCCACTTGAAGCTCCTCCAGGTTTTGTGCAGCAGAACTCCTTTCAGTGTGTGTGACTGCGAAGAGATGGATTCTTGAAGTGGAGACTCTGAGGAATAAGGATGAGCATGTACAGAGAGAAAACATGGGCCTGAGAGTCTGTGGACTGGAATCCCTGACCTTACTCTGTCCCTCTCCAGCTGTGAGATCTGGGCAAGACCCTCTTCACTTCTCTCAGTCTTGATCATCTCCTCTGCAACAGGAGGATAGTGGATTTGATGATCTTAAAGTTCCCCCCAGCTCTAAATACCCCATGGATTCTATCTTGAAATAGCACATGAGAAGTCTGTTGGAACTCTGCGAACCAACCACTCCTAAGAAACTAAATTCTCCCCCGAGCCCTGCTTACACATGTGCTCAGATGATGTGCTAAAATGAGCACTGGATGGGGAACAGAGGATAAGGTCAGGGTCCAGCTCTGCCTTGCTGTTGTTAGGTCACTCAGTTGTGTCCTACTCTATGCAATCCCATGGACTGCAGCATACCGGGCTTCCCTGTCCTTCACTGTCTCCCAGAGCTTGCTCAAACTAGAACGGGTGTCATGTTCTTGAGAAAGACATGCTCCCTGTCTGCACCTTCGTCTTCTCAGCTGTAATCTGAGGTTATATCCTCTCTGGACGGTACCTTTCAGCTTGGTCATGCCAGGGATATTGGGTGTGCTGGTGGCTGAGAATTCACGTTGCAGTGAATGTGAAATTTATTTATTTATTAAAAAAATTTTTCATTGGGGTATAGTTGCTTTACAATGCTGTGTTAATTTCTGCTGTACAGCAAAGTAAGTCAGCTATATGTATACATATATCCCCTCGTTTTGGATTTCCTTCCCATTTAGGTCACCACAGAGCACTGAGTAGGGTTCCCTAAGCAACACTGTAGGTTCTCATTAGTTACCTGTTTCATACATAGCAGTGTATATATGTCAGTCCCGATCTCCCAGTTCATCCCATCCCCCTTTCCCCTTTGGTATCCAAACATTTGCTCTCTACATCTGTGTCTCTACTACTGTTTTGCAAATAAGTTCATCTGTACCATTTTCTAGATTCCACCTGTAAGTGATATTATACGATATTTGTTTTTCTTTTTCTGTCTTCATTCTGTATGACAGTCTCTAGGTTCATCCACGTCTCTACAAATGACCCAGTTTCACTCCTTTTTATGTCTGAGTAATATTCCATTGTATATATGTACCACATTTTCTTTATCCACTTCTCTGTTGATGGACATTTAGGTTGCTTCCATGTCTTAGCATGAAATTTAAACATAATACAACATTGAAAATGTGAAAGAGAGAGCAGAATTAAAGTTGGAGAAGACACCAGTTGTCCAGGACAAAGGGGTAAGCCAAGTCCAAATGCAAGCAAAAGGAAGGAACAGAGAGAAGGAGGGTAGGAGGAAGGCAAAGAATTCACAAATAAAGTGTAAGTTCTAGGTGTATTTTATCCAGCCTAGGAAAAATACCCACAATAGTATTTTCATTTAAATAATGGAAACTATATCACATTTCAGAAAGAAAGCTCTTCAAATGAACAAGTATTTGTTTGCAAAATCATTTCTCTTTGTGGTTAAAAAAGGCTTTTTTTCTCTGTAAACTGATGTGACTTTTTCAGAAGAGATCTGACTAGATCCATAAGCTCATATTTTGCCAATTCTCACTGATAAATGATAACCATGTCTCAGACTCTTGGGTCTTAATTTTTTGTTTTCATTCTTTTTTTCCTTTCATCTCTTTAAGGGCCATTTTAGGCAACTTCAATTTGAGATGCACACTTTTTAGCTTGGCACTTGAGGCCGTGGTGATCTGGCAGCACTTAGGGTTTCAGAGCCCTTGCTTCCATGCTCCCCTGCACAGCCCTCAGGATCCAGTTTTCCTGAAACACCCTTTGCCTGCTTCCCATCACTACCTTGCCCTTCTCACCCCTGGCTCTTTGCTTGTCCTTGCTTACTCCTGTCCTTGGATAACTAAGTCCTTCAAGATTCAACTTCAGTGTCACATCCTGCATGACATTGCTCCTCATTTTCCAAGCTAGAAACCATCGTCTTCAGGCCCTGTCCTAAAGCCTCCATCCCACATTAGCTCTTGGTCTCACTGGACCTCGAGCATTTTCAGTCCTGCCATAACACTCCAAGAACACAGTTTTCTTTTTTACAATTTATTTTATTGAAGTAGAGCTGATTTACAATGTCATGTTAGTTTCCACTGTGCAGCAAAATGACTCAGTCATACATATATATACAATCTTTTTCATGTTCTTTCCATTGTGGTTTATCATAGGATGCGGAATAGAATTTCCTGTGCTACACAGTAGGACCTTGTTGTTTATCCATTCCACGTGTACTTGTTTGCATCGGTTCATCTCAAACTCCCAATCCATCCCTCCCCTAACCCCCTTCCCCTTGTCAACCACAGTCTGATCTCTGTGCCTGTGAGTCTGTTTGTGTTTTGTAGATAAGTTCATTTGTGTTATATTTTAGATTTCACATATATATGATATCATATATCTGTCTTTCTCTTTCTGACTTACTTCGCTTGGTAAGATAATCTCTAGTTGCATCCATGTTGCTGCAAATGGCATTATTTTATTCTTTTTATGGCTGAGTAGTATTCCATTGTATATATGAACCACATCTTCTTTATCCAATCATCTGCTGGTGGTAATTTAGGTGGTTTCCATGTCTTGGCTACTGTGAATTGTGCTGCACTGGGGTGCATGTATCTTTTTGAATTAGAGTTATTTTTGGATATATGCTCAGGACTGGGATTTCTGAATCATGTGGAAGGTCTATTTTGAGTTTTTTTTAGGAATTTCCTTACTGTTCTCCATAGTGGCTGCACCAATTTACATTCTCACCAACAGTGTAGGAGGGTTCCCTTCTCTCCACACCCTCTTCAGCATTTATTATTTGTAGACCTTTTAATGATGGCATTCTGACTGCTTTGAGCCAGTACCTCATTATAGTTTTAATTTGTACTTCTCTAATAATTAGTACTGTTAGCATCTTTTCATGTGTTTGTTGGCCATCTGTATAGCTTCTTTGGGAAAGTGTCTATTGAGGATCTCTGCCCATTTTTCAATTGGGCTGTTTGTTTTGTTGTTGTCGTAGAGATGGATGAACTGAACACAGCTTTCTTGACAGCAAATTTGCTTCTCAGGAC
Source organism: Bos mutus (assembly GCF_027580195.1). Classification (NCBI taxonomy): domain Eukaryota; kingdom Metazoa; phylum Chordata; class Mammalia; order Artiodactyla; family Bovidae; genus Bos; species Bos mutus. The sequence continues at coordinate 23,886,459 of NC_091631.1, forward strand.
AGTACACAGAATATTGGGTATGAGAACAGGCCTGGCTGTCAGACAGACCTGGGTTTGAATTCTGGTTCTGCCACTGGTTTCTGGGTGTCCTTCAAGAGGTTACTTGCACTCTCAGCACTTCAGTTTACTCCATGTAAAAGGTGGAGGGTACCAACTTCATAGAGTTGCCAGGAGACTCAATGAGATAGTATGTGTGAAACAGCGATACAGCTCTTACTGTATATCATGCACTGTGAACACCTGCTCTGTATTAAAATCAAATAAACCCAAGTAATATCTTGCTTTTGGCAATTTAATAGTCAGACATTGGTAAATATGAACTTTGCCAAAAGAATATTTAAATCACTGCTACTCCATCAGATCTGCTAGGTGAAGCCCATCTTGACACAGGAAAAAGCAAAAGGAAATGGTATTTATCAGTGTCCATTCCATATGGGGGCTTTCCTGGTGACTCAGTGGTAAAGAATCCATCTGCCAATGCAAGAGACATAGGTTCAGTTCCCCGTTGGGAAGATCCTCTGGAGAAGGAAATGGCAACCCACTCCAGTATTCTTGCCTAGAAGATCCCACGGACAGAGGAGTCTAGCAGGCTACAGTCCATGGGGTTGCCAGAGAGTCAGACATGACTTAATGACTAAACAACAAAGACTCGGTATTTAATTTGAAGAAGGTCACCTGATTAGATGCCTGTTGGCCGGAATGCAATTGGCTACTTGAATGGTCTATTTGTGGTCAACTAAGTGGTGAGCTTGCAAACTTTTCTGAATTCTGTCTACTGCCTTATTTCTACCATCTCCATTGGTGAATTTATGATACATATCATTACCCTTGAAAGAAAGGATTTCACTTTAAAAATTGTTTTCTTTCCAAGGACATGTCAATATACCAAAGACATCAAATGTTCCCAAGGAAGAATAATGACATACAAAGGTTACATTTCACAGTGTGAACTTAGGCAAGTCATTTCATGTCTCTCAGACATAGTCTTCTCATCCATAAAATAACAGAGCTGAACATAATGATCTTTAAGCTCTGAAATTTCATGATTCTGAGTTGTTATACATTTCTCTCTTCTTTTGATAGCTCAATATGTGCCCTAAGGCACACAGGATACAGAAATATAGAAATTTGACCTATATAGGATGTTTTTGCCAAATGCAAAGAACAAAACAGAAATAAAAGCAATTTTGCTTATAGAGTTGTGGTTTCCATTGCTACTCATAAATTCGTATAGTATTAGTAATAATAGCACCTCCTGAAAATTTAATAATACCTTTGCATTTGAACAGGGCTTTTTGAGATTTTTCAAAGGCTTTTAATACTCATTGTTAAGAGGTCACCAGACTATTGAAAAACATTGCTACAATAACATGAAAGACCAATGCAGAGAAAGCCTGAATTCTATCTGTATATCTAGCATTTATTAGGCATCCATCATTTCTAAGTTCTGTAAAGAAACTTTAAAGACGCACACTAGGCTCAAGACTCGTGCCATCTAAGAGTTTAGATGTGCAAACACATCCAGCTACAAATTAAGAGTATGAAAGCACTGTGCAAACAATGCCTGCCTAAAACATCCCGGCAACCAGGCAACAGGCCAGGAGGTCATTCTAGGATTTTTCTGCCTTAATAATAATCTCTTCAAAGTGAGCAGTGCCTTAGAGGTTCCAGAACATTTCCCATGCCTTTCTTAATTTAATCCTTAGAACAGACACACACATACACCATCACTGCCACCACTTCTATATCTTTGCAGTATTCTAGTCTTCTTATTTTATAGATGGGAAAACTATGATTCAGCATTGTCAAAAAACCTGCCTGAGGTCAAGAAATTAATTTAATGCTGACACAAGATTCAAATCCATATCTTCTGACTCCTAATACTGCTTTCTTATCACTTTTTTCTAACCTGAGAATTCATGGAGAATGAGAGGGTGGTTGGAAAATTCTGGAGGATTTGGTTACCATAAGGTTGAATGAGAGAACAGGTGTGCCTGGATGAGGCAGGGAAGCCCAGATACATGGAGGAAGAGAATGATAGTCTTTAGTCGCTTAAACCTTTTAAATTGAAAAGTTATTTTTGTGTCCATTTACAGGTCAGGGAACTAGACTCAGATTAGTCCAACATCACATATCTAGTGGCAACCTCAAGATTTGAACCTAGATGTGCCAGACTTTAAATAAAATAACTAGAAGCGTAAGTTTTGGCTTGAGCCCTGCTATCTACAGAGATCTTGGTCCAGCCGGCTCCCTAAGCCTTGTGTCTTCATTATGAAATGAGGCTAATAGTAACCACTGATACGATCTGGTTTTACGTATTAGGTAAGATAATTCCTGTGACACACTCAGTATGGTATCTGGTGTATAGGAAACGTTCTGTAACTACTAGATACCAAGATTATTTGCTAGATCTCACTACTTCTCTTAAGTACCATCCCTCCCCTCCTCAGTGCCATTCCAGGAAGATTTAAGTGAATGTAAGAGATATGATCAGGTAGAATGATGGATGCGTATTACTGCACTGAGACTATCTGCCTAATCCTGTCTTCCCTTGGACTGAGTTTTTTTGTGTGTTTTTTCTTTTGTGTGTGTGTGCAAGTCCTTACTATTATCTTGCCCACTAGGCATGCCTGGATGTCAGTGCTGAATGTGGCTCAGAGTCCGTTGGAACGCCTGAAATCCCCTGAACCCCTTCTCTGAGGATGGCCTTTGATCCATTGACACAAACATGTGGGTTGGACAGAGCTGGGTAGATCAGAGGTGACTATGGATCTAAGTAGAAACAGCCAGGTTCTACTCCCTGGAAGCTTGAAAGTGGCATTGGGAAAGACGTGACAAGTTTGCTTCTTTCTGGAACTCTCACATGTAAACTTGAGATCTCTGGGATGGCCAGACACCTTCCTGTCAGCTGAGGATGACTGTCTACAGAGAGAGGGGGTGAAACCAGCCTGCAGAGGAAGGCAGTGGTGTGAGGGTTTCCTGACTCTGTCTCCTCCTAAGGCCTGGCTTTAACCTGTCTTTGGGTTCCATGTCTTGTCCTCCGTGTCACCTCAGGAGTTCCACCTATTACAGCAGCAACTGGGGCCCTGGGGCCCTGTTACTCAGCCCACACAGTGCAGGAATCTAAAGCCCAAATCTCCTTTGAGTCATGAGGCTTTCTTCATTAGGAAACAGGACACTGAAAGTGCATACCTAAGCACCCAGAGGAGCACTTAAGCCAACCTGTGTCTGGACTGAAGCTGTAAGATAAGCCTATTTCAGATGAAATAAAGCCTATTTCTTTAAGGCCATGAGATAATATAAAATACTACCACCTAAGATTTCAGGGGTTCCAACTGAACTCTGAATCACATTCGTCACTACCATCCAGACATGCCTAGAACGGGTAAGATAATAGTAAGGGTTTGCACAAAAAATTCAGTCCTAGGGAAGACAGCATTAGGTGGACTGTCTCAGTGCAGTAATATAGGCTTAGTCATTGAAGGAGAAGGGCAGACTCCAGCTCAGTATCATGCCTCCCAACCCATTTCTCCTGGGCATCGCCTCTGGGTTCTATAGAGCAATGGGAGGGTATATCTGGAGACAGAAGAGTGCTGTGATAAAAACCATCAAGCTTAGGACCTCCCTGCTGGTCCGTGGTGCCTTGCCATCCAGAGGATATGGGTTTGATCCCTGGTCAGGGAACTAAGATCCCACATGCGGCGAAACAACTAAGCCTGCACACAACAGTTGGAGAGTCCCTGCGCTGCAACAAACCATCCTGCGTGATGCAAGATCCCTGGGACCCGCACAGCCAAATATGTAAACATTAAAAAAACAAAACAGGCTTCCCTGGTGCCTCAGTAAAGAATCTGCTTATAATGCAGGAGACCCAGGTTCCTTCCTGGAGAAGGAAATGGCAACCCACTCCACTATTCTAGTCTGGGAAATCCCGTGGACAGAGGGGCCTGATGGGGTCGCAAAGAGTCGGACATGACTGAGTGACTAAATCACCACCAAAAAAACAAGAAAATTCGAGGTCAGACTCTGTAAGAACTGAGGCTACTGGCAGTTTGGTAGCCACCCTAAAACACCACACAGAGAAGAGCCATTGGTTCTACCAATACTGCACAGAACTCATATGACCTTGACCCCCCCTGGCCAGGGTGTCAGGTGAAAGACTGTGGTGTTTGGCAAAAGCAGCTCCCCAGGAACTTGGATAGAATGAGGCAGGTGTCCCATAGAAACCCAAAGGGTAAAAGTCTGATACACACACAGTAGGCTCTATGGGCTCTTGGAAATAATTAAGGGAGGGAAGTCTTTAAAAAATAATGCCAGAAGTACTTCAAGAGCAATTAAGGCTAGTGGGGAGGTGGGAGCAGTAAAGCACAGGTTGAAAAATGACAGTCTCTCCTAGGACATGAATATGAACTCAGGCAACACTAAAGACCTGACTAAAGACAAGACTAAAGGACCTGAAAGAATGTAATGGGGCTGAAAATTCAGGCCCGTGATGTCAAGTGCAGATGGCTGCTGAGCTGTGGGACTGAGTCATGCAACTTCTTAACCTGAACCTCTTCACCTTAAGGCAAATGGTAATCTGGCTGACTTACAGAGAACCTCTCCTCTTTGAATATCACTACACACATCCTCATTAGGGATTCAAAGAGCAGAGAAGATGCTAGCCAGAGCAAGACTCTACTTGGATTTTCCTGGTATCAAGGATGGTGTTTGGTATAATATTAACTCTGAAGGGCCTGACAGGTGCCCTAGGGATTCAGGAATGAGTGGGTATCCTATTCATAAGGAGGAAGAAGATCCCCAGTGAGGTCATTGCGGTGGAAAGGCAGAGTGGGATTCTGTGGTTGCACACCTCAAATGACAGTTCTACCACTTAGCAACCACATAACACTGAGCCTAATTAACTCCTCCCATCTCCACTTTCTCTTTCTGCAAAACTCAATAACCATATATGAAGGCAATAGTTAAAAAGTGCCTTTTATTTCTCCTGTTATAAACTGTGACTCTCTTGTAATCCCATTGCTACTTTCCTTTGCTCTTTCAAAGCCAAAATGCCCAGGGGACCAGGCAAATAATCAGGCAAATAACTTCAGAGCGTGTGGAGCCATGAGCACCGATCCAAGGCATGCAAGGGAGTGCCTGTCCTGTCTGAGGAGGCTTCCTTAGATCCAGCCTACTCTCACTGTGGAAATGCCAGCCTGGGATCATCAGATGTGATTTTTCAAGAGATGCCAGAAATGTGGAGTTTCATATGCAGTCTCTCATTTTAAATGTCGCAACTAATTCGTTGTTTTTTTTTTTTTTTTTTAACAAACACTTTATGAGGCAAATCCACAAGCTGCACTCAGTGCGTGGCTGCTGGCTTGTCTTGAGAGAAGAGGGAGCCTGAGATCCAGCCTTAATCTTTCCTCAGAAACCAGTTCAAAGCCCTGAGGCATCACTGGTTTCCTCCAAACCTAAGGCCAGAAACTGGGAGAGGAGGGAAGACTAGATGCAGGATTGTTCCTGGAACTCCTAGAGGGGCTCTTGGTGACCCATGTTGGACCAAGGAAGGGCTCCTGGGTCCCACCTGCAGTTTTGAGACGTCCCAGGGTATGGATGACATCTCTTCAGTTCCCATCTTCCTGCTCTGGGACTCAAGTGCTATGAAACTCAAGTTCCCCCAAGCATGACATTCCATGCTCTAGGAAGTGTTCCAGCCTCCTGGTTCTCTTCTGGGAGCCCTCACCACTCTCACAAGAATTGGGTTGTCGAGATTATCCTCTACGCAAACCCAAGGGATGTACAAAGTTTGTGGAGGGATTGATGGATTTTGACATTATCTCTCAGGTTGCTTAAACTCAAATGATAAATCATGTCGGGAATCAGGTAGAAGAGGAAATGCCACTGAGAGAGTCAGGTGCAAACCAATGCAGATGGAGGTCTCCTAGAGGAATTACCAGCAGAGAAATTCAGCACATTACAATAAGGTCATGTGATTTCTATAGATTAAGATGCTATCAAATTCACAAAGAACATGGCAGTCTTTGAACAAACCCTAGACCAGTAGAGGGGGAACACTCTTCCAAGGATTTGACTTTAAAATCGTCTATGGCTAGTATTGCAGGCAGAATGAAAGCTGAGAACTCACGTGTGTTAAACACATACTGTGTTAAACATGCATGATGATTATATATGTTCTCTAGCTATGGGAGATGACACAAGTTACTTCACCAGACTGAGATTCAATTTGCATCTGTAAAACAAGAATGATAGTATATCTATCTTGTAGGATTATGCTAGGAAATAAGGCGAAGTGTATGAAAACCCCTGGTACTGGGCTTGGTACATACTAAGAATTCAATAAATCATCACTATCATTATCTTATTACTTTAGTGATTCCTCACAACAGCTGAGGGATATTATTTGCATTTCAAGATGAAAATTTAAGTGCACAGAGATTACTTCTCTGAATTGCTTGCCCAAATTCTTTGAGCTACTACATTAAGGAGCCAGGATTGAAATTTGAGTTTGCTTTTTTTTAATTGAAGCAGAAGATATTAAGAAGAGGTGGCAAGAATACACAGAAGAACTGTACAAAAAAGATCTTCACGACCCAGATAATCACGATGGATGACCACCACCTAGAGCCAGACATCCTGGAATATGAAGTCAAGTGGGCCTTAGGAAGCATCACTACGAATAAAGCTAGTGGAGGTGATGGAATTCCAGTTGAGCTATTTTAAATCCTGAAAGACGATGCTGTGAAAGTGCTGTACTTAATATGCCAGCAAATTTGGAAAACTCAGCAGTGGCCAAAGGACTGAAAAAGGTCAGTTTTTATTCCAATCCCAAAGAAAGGTAATGCCAAAGAATGCTCAAACTACCATACCATTGCACTCATCTCACACACTAGTAAGGTAATGCTTAAAATTCTCCAAGCCAGGCTTCAACAGTATGTGAACCATGAACTTCCAGATGTTCAAGCTGGTTTTAGAAAAGGCAGAGGAACCAGAGATCAAATTGCCAACATCTGCTGGATCATCGAAAAAGCAAGAGAGTTCCAGAAAAACATCTATTTCTGCTTTATTGACTATGCCAAAGCCTTTGACTGTGTGGATCACAATAAACTGTGGAAAATACTGAAAAAGATGGAATACCAGACCACCTGATCTGCCTCTTGAGAACCCTGTATGCAGGTCAGGAAGCAACAGTTAGAACTGGACATGGAACAACAGACTGGTTCCAAATAGGAAAAGGAGTACATCAAGGCTGTATGTTGTCACCCTGCTTATTTAACTTCTATGCAGAGTACATCATGAGAAACGCTGGGCTGGAAGAAGCACAAGCTGGAATCAAGATTGCTGGGAGAAATATCAATAACCTTAGATATGCAGATGACACCACCCTTATGGCAGAATGTGAAGAAGAACTAAAAAGCCTCCTGATGAAAGTGAAAGAGGAGAGTGAAAAAAGTTGGCTTAAAGCTCAACATTCAGAAAACGAAGATCATGGCATCTGGTCCCATCATTTCATGGCAAATAGATGGGGAAACAGTGGAAACAGTGGCTGACTTTATTTATTTTCTGGGCTCCAAAATCACTGCAGATGGTGATTGCAGCAATGAAATTAAAAGACGCTTACTCCCTGGAAGGAAAGTTATGACCAGTGTAGATAGCACACTGAAAAGCAGAGACGTTACCTTGCCAACAAGAGTCCATCTAGTCAAGGCTCTGGTTTTTCCAGTGGTCATGTATGGATGTGAGAGTTGGACTGTGAAGAAGGCTGAGCGTCAAAGAATAGATGCTTTTGAACTGTGGTGTTGGAGAAGACTCTTGAGAGTCCCTTGGACTGCAAGGAGATCCCTGTGTCCTTGTTGTTTATCTATGTTATATACAGTAGTGTGTATCTGTTAATCCCAAATTTCTAATTTATCTCTCACCCTACTCAGGTTTGCTTTTGCTTTTTTTTCCCTACAAAGTTCCTTTTCTGATTTGGTGATGTTAGAAGCCAATTTGCTAAATTTTTCTTGTCAGAGTTATGTTTCTCTTCAACCAAAATGAAATGAGGCAGCATTTAGCACCTGACTAAGAAGGCAATGGCACCCCACCCCAGTACTCTTGCCTGGAAAATCCCATGGACAGAGGAGCCTGGTAGGCTGCAGTCCATGGGGTCGCTAAGAGTCGGATACGACTGAACGACTTTGACATTTCACTTTCGTGCACTGGAGAAGGAAATGGCAACCCACTCCAGTGTTCTTGCCTGGAGAATCCCAGGGACGGGGGAGCCTGGCGGGCTGCCGTCTATGGGGTCGCACAGAGTCGGACACGACTGAAGTGACTTAGCAGCAGCAGCAAACTTCCCTGTGGCCCTTGGTTCATCATTGCTGCCTTCCCCTCCCCCACCCAAACTATATCACCCCCTTGAGGCCCGGGGCCAGGCCCACTTCTCTCAGTGCCACTTGGCCACGAATCTTGGTCCTGGGGTGTCCATCCCAGGCCAAGTTACTCTCACACCATGCAGCTGTTTTCTCACACAGGAGGACTTCCTGGATGGGTCTGCCCCTCAGCACAGGGTTCATCCTCTCATTTCTTGTGACTCTCCCTCCATTCCTGAACTTTGTCTCCTGTGCATCACAATGTCCCTTGCTCCTTCATCCTGGCATCTGATCAGGCTTCTTCATCTTGACCCTCAGACCCCTGGTTGGCATGGCTCCAACAAGCCTTGTTCCACTCTTAGAACTCAACCCCCCCTCCACCACCTCCCACAACCTGCCATGCTCATCCTTGACTGAGGTGAGGCTGAAACTCAGTGAGCTCAGCATATCAGCTCCTAAAACAAACATCGTCAATTTTAATGGGAGAGCCCACCATTTCTTTAATAACAGCTGATTTTCTGAAAGCAAAGCAGATGGGGTGACAAAACATTTCAGTGCTAAGACTAACTCAACCTGATTTCAGAAGCATTAAAAAATGTTTGCTTCTCTCTCCTCTGTGTGAGTGTGTGTATATGTGTTTTCTTGGGGGCACTGGTGGGAGTATGTATGTTAGGATAAAGGAAGCATATTACTACACTTGAGTGAAATTTTTGTTTTACCCAGAGTGATTCTTAAAACAAAGCATTTATCCGTAAATGAGTAAAATCAGAGTCTCTGTTTATTACCTCTGTTGCGCTTCCCAGGTAGCACTAGTGGTAAAGAACTCGCCTGCCAATGCAGGAGACAAGAGATGGGGGTCAAATCCCTGGGTTGGGAAGATCCCCCGGAGAAGAGAGTGGCAACCCACTACCAGTATTCTTGCCTGGAGAATCCCAAGGACAGAAAAGCCTGCGGGGCTATACAGCCCATAGGGTCTCAAAGAGTCGGACACCACTGAGCAACTTTCACTTTCACAGAAAGTCAGGCTAAGCCCCGCACTCACTACAAGGGATGCAGGCCTGAGGAAGAACTCTCTGTCCGTAGGAAAAGACAGACTCGTATGGAAAATACCAGCATGATGTGTTCAGAAGGGGCCTGAGCCCTTAACCTAGTTGGGGGTCTCAGGGCTAATTCCTTCAATGAACTTTTGAAGGGTAATAAAAATGATAACTACACATATTAGAGAAGTATTACATAGTAGTAGGCACTGCTCTAAGTGTTTCCCATCCATTACCATTTAATCCTAAATACTGTTTCATGAGATAAAATATCATATCACTCTACCTATCACACAAAAGAGGAAACTGAAGCACAGAGAGCTTAAGCAACCTGCTCCAAGTCACACAGGTAGTGAGTCGCAGAGGCAGGATGCAAACCCAGGGTGTCTCAGGGTTGTAAGTTAACCAGATAAAGAACGGAGAAAGGAGAACACGAGCAAAGGCAAAGACGAGTTAGGTAGCAGACACTGGTCGTGGCGTGCTCATATCCCAAGGCTGTGTTCCAGAGAACTCTTCCTGCACTTTTTAAAAAAAAATTATTTTATTTATTTATTTGACCGCATCAGGTCTTGGTTGCAGCAGGCAGTATCTTTCTTTGTTGCGGCATGTGGGATATTTAGTGGTGGTATGTGAATGCTTAGATATACAGCATATGGGATCTAGTTCCCTGACCAGGGATCAAACCCAGGTCTCTTGTACTGGGAGCATGGAGTCTTAGCCACTGGTCCACCAGGGAAGTCCCTCTTCTTGTACTCTTGATTGATTTCCTCTCACCAGGGGAGGCAGAGATGCTGTGTGTAGTAGGCTAAAGGTGCTGCTAATTAGCACATTATAGTATGATGGTGAGAGGTGATGTATAAACACCCCAGCTTCCTTGCCCTTCAGGCAAGATAACTCTATGGCAGGTGCTTTATACCTTTTCCCAGGACTGCCTTTGGGAATAAGCTCCAGACATCCACAGTGACAGCTGTCCGCATCCACCCTCTAATGGCCACTTTCCTTCACTGCAAACTTACCCTACCCTTTTAGAGGTATTTCCTGAACTTCCCAAATATCAACTCCTTGAACTTGAATTCTGGTCCCAAGGTTTACTTCTAGGGAAACATAAGCTAATACAAATACAGTATTGCTAAAATATAGTGTAAGAGGCTGAAGAGGTATGCACGTGTGCATGCTAAGTCGCTTCAGTCGTGTCTGACTCTTTGTGACCCTATGGCTTATAGCCCACCAGGCTCCTCTGTCCATGGGATTCTCCAGGCAAGAACACTGGAGTTTGTAGCCATTCCCTTCTCCAGGGGATCTTCCCAACCCAGGGATCTAACCCACATCTCTTATGTCTCCTGCATTGGCAGGTGGGTTCTTTATGATGTAAGCACCTCCTAGGAAGCCCCTGAAGAGGCATAGTAGGATCCAGAGCAGCCCAAGGTCAGCCATATACCCACAGATGGATGCTGGTTACCGCCCTAGGACAGTGGATGTTTATGGACTCAGAGAGCATGTCATATGTATAATATCATGATATCATAGCAGGAAGACCCTGGGAGATCATCTGTGTGACTCATCTCCACTTCACTAACAACACACCGAAGACCTTGAATGGGAAGTGATTTGCCTGTGTCATGTAGCAAATTTGTGGTGAACTCCAGGTTCTTGTTGCCTAAACACAAATGGTGAGCTCCTACTCCAAGTGGCAAACGAGGGAGCTGTTTGGAATAAATTTTGGACCAACCACATCTCCTTTATCAAACTTACAGGAATTAGGAACTTGAGAAATTCATTTTAGGGGCTCTGTCTTTCTCTAAAAGCAGCTTGTGTCAAACCACCACCAGAACAGGCCGTAGCCCATGGTACAGGATGCAGAGAACTCAGTTGCAGTTTGCAAATAAGTCTGAGTACTTAAGCTGCGTTAACCACTTGGTCAAGCCAGTCAGTTCACTCCTAGAAAGCAATGGCAGGAAAATGAACAAAACAAAGACATGCATATACGTGCATAACACAGCATGGTTTGTAAGAACAAAATCACAGAAGCAACCTGAATATCAATCAATGGAGCAATACCCAGTCTCATCAAATATAATAAGATTAATCTAGGAAGATGCTATACTAAGCGAAAAAATGAATTTGTGACTACATATGATTTTTTAAAAATCCCTTTTTGTTTAAAAAAAATAGCTTATGTGTAAACAGATATTTTACTTTGTAAGCACAAGAAAATTCTGGAAGGATACTCACCAAGCTTTCAACAGTGTGTGGTGATTTAGTTTTGGGAATATTAATTTGTGTTTGTCCCACCCTGTGTTCTTCCTTTCCTGCACTGTAAGCAGATGGTCAGGCCTTTCTGTGGCCTCTTGCCATAAGGGAGACTTTCCTCACAGGGCCAGAGGCCAAAGTTGTTTGCAAGACATTTCTGATTTTGATCTGGAATTTTATAAAACCTAAACCCATTGAGGAGATTACCCTTGGCATTCTGGAAGGAGCAGAAGAAAGAAGAGAAGAACTTTGAAATGGAAATGGAATGGAAATCTGTGTATCCTGGAGTACTCCCTGGAGGAGGAAGATCTCAGATGGACAGGCCTAGGGAGGTGGGAATGCTAAAGCCTCAACAAAGATTTTCCTGGCTTTAAAAGAAGCAGCATGGGACCTCCTTGGTGGTCCAGTGGGTGAGACTCCGTGCTCCCAGTGCAGGGGGCCTGGGTTCCATCCCTGGTCAGGGAACTAGATCCTACCTGCAGCAACTAGGAGTTTGTATGCTGGAACTGAAAAAAAAAAAAAAGATCCTGCATTCTGCAAGCAAGATCGAAGATCTCACATGCCACAACCAAGACTAAACACAACCAAGTAAATAAATTTAAAAATAAATAAATAAAAGAGGCAGCAGAGGAGCCAGTACTAGAAGAGGTCATGTGGTCTGAGATTGTGGATGCCTCAGCTGTAAATATCACAGATGAAATTCAATGGCTAAAGAGACCTCCCGAGAACCTGTGTAAAACTCTGGCACCCTCGTCCACCCCAGGAGGATGACAGTAATGGCTGATATCGAATTCCTAATTACCTGATAGGGTGAGGAGAGTGACTGAGGGCTCCCATGTGCCTGTGTGCATGCTAAGTCACTTCAGTTGTATCTGACTCTTTGTGACCCCATGGACTGTAGCCCACCAGGCTCCTCTGTCCGTAGGATTCTCCAGCCAAGAATATTGAAGTGGGTTGCTATCTGCTCCTCCAGGGGATCTTCCCAATCCAGGATCCAACCTGCATCTCTTAGGTTTCCTGCATTGGCAGGCAGGTCCTTTACCACTAGCACCACCTGGGAACCCCAACTGTAGTCTCATAATTATATTTAGTTTACGTAAAAGGAATAAAATGCTATTCCTTGCACATCTGAGTTTGTAACATAAGATTCATACTCAGCACAAGAAACAGGCTGGGGATTCAGAAGGGAGAACTTTACTTCTCACCTCATATCATTTTCAAGTAATAGGATTGTGGATAGTTTTGATTCTCCCCCACCGCAATGCCAAATCCCCAGTATTTTTCTAATAAACCCATTGTTAGTGTTCATTAAGGCATCTCACCCTCTCAGGCTGGTGACAACCTCTCCGGAGGGTCAGAGTCAATTGCATAAACATCATTTCTGACCTTGAGACACGAGTTCTGTTTATTCGTTTAAATGTCACTTGAAAGATCTTCTTGCTCAAACAGTCTGTGACACTGGCAGCAATAAGAATGCTTGTTCTCCTGGTTCTTGAATTTCTGGTTCTCCAGGATGCAATTTCTCTGCTCTATCAGAAAGGAACCCTCGTATCTCTTCATCCATCTCCTGACTCAAGCATTCCCCTCAGTGTTCATCAAGTTGTGAATTTACCTTCATACTCTTTTGGATTTCCTCAATGAGATTCTTTTACAGTTTCTCTAGAGGGCTTTCCACTTAGGAAGAGAAAATGCCTCTGTGGTGGGTAGGAAGGAGAGAGGGTGTGCTGATGGCTGGAGACAGCTGCAGGCAGTCTGACGTGGACGCTGCTGTCAGTGTGCGACAGAAATGACCACTCTGTTTGAAAAATGCAGTGATTCCATCTAAGCCCCTGCAGGGAAGAAAAGGAAGAGGCACTCTTTTACACATCAGCCCTTGGAGCCCCCACCCATCCAGTCTCAGTGCCCACTGCTCTCCAGGGCACAACCTCTCAACTATCAGGCTGAGGCTCTCCATTGATCCTCTCAAGGGCACAGGACCAGTCTCCAGGTCTTACACAAGCTGTTCCCCTTATTTTTTTTTCAGATTTTATTGGACTGTAGTTAATTTACAATGTTGTGCTAGTTTCAGGTGTACAGTGAAGTCATTCATTATACCTATACATTTTTATACTCTTTTCTCATATAGGTTATCACCGAATATTGAGTAGAGTTCTCTGTGCTATACAGTAGATCCTGTTGGTTATGTCGCTGATACATGGTAGTGATGTTCATCCCAAGCCGTATTTCCCCTTTGGTAACCAGAAGTTTGCTTGCTGTATCTGTAAGTCTGTTTCTGTTTTATGAATAAGTCCATTTGTATCCTTTCTTTAAATTAGATTCTGCATATAAGTGATATCACATGATATTTGTCTTTCTCTGTCTGACCTACCCCACCCCGCACAGTAATCTCCAGGTCCATCCACGATGCCACGAACGACATCACCACTGGTTTCCTTTCTGATGAACCACTTCCATCACACTTCTAAACTGGTTTATTTCTCAGTGAAGCTTTTTCTGTCCCTTCCTGGCCATAGTCAACGTCTCTGAACACAGATGTTACCTATACACACCTGTATTAGTCAGCATTCTCCAGAGAGACAGAACCAATAGGAGGCGATTTTATGTGTGTATACAACTGACCTTTGGACAACTCAAACTTGAACTGTGGTTTTGAGTAGTAAATATTTATAGTGCTTCATGGTCTACGGTCTATATATGTATGTGCTTATGTGCTTAGTCACTTAGTTGTGTCTGACTCTTTGCAACCCCATGAACTGCAGCCCGTCAGGCTCCTCTGTCCATGGAATTCTCCAGGCAAAAATACTGGAATGGGTTGCTATTCCTTCTCCAGAGGATCTTCCCAACCCAGAGATAAAGCCTGGGTCTCCTGCTTTGCTGGCATATTCTTTACCATCTGAGCGACCAGGGAAGCCCAATATGTATGTATATATGTATGTATGTTATATATATTATATATAATATGTATGTAACACATTATGTATATATGATAACATACAGTATAATATAATATATATCTGTTTTTCCAGAGAGAGAGATTTATTTTAAGGAATTGGCTCACACAATTGTGGGGGCTGGCAAGTCCACAATCTGTAGGGCAGATTGCAAATTCAGATAAGACTTCAGTTGCAGTCTTGAGTCAAAAATCTAAAAAGATGACCTTTACAAAAATATATTGACTGGACTGATGCTTGATCAGACAACTGGGCACTATAGCCTAGCCAACTTGACACATGAAATTAACCATTAGAGTCCTTCTACTATTCTATTATTTTACATATTTGATTCATATCTCCTCAATGGGATTTTAAGCCATTGGAAGGCAGGGAACAGGATAACATCATGAATCAGACAGGGATGAGTCTATTGAAAGCCCTCATATAGTAACCAGAATCTCAAATACATTTCCTGTGACTGTGAACTTAGCCTTTCAGGGATGGAAAACGTGGGCTTCTTATTCTTTCTGCTACCACCTTCTGGAGCTTGCTGTGGAAATGGAGTTTTCATCAAAGTGTAGTTCAGGAAAAGAAAAGCAAGCAATCTCAGCTCAGCCTTTAAGTTAGCAACTGACATTAGGGGTCAGTGGGAGTAGATGGTTGAAAGTTGTGATAGAAATACAACTCATTTCTGGATTTCAACTGGATTTCTTTAAGCCATGCTGACCATGATGGAGAGTACTCAGTTGGACAACTGGTCAACAGTAAGTCAAACATTAATTGGTCCATCCTCCCTTCCCCATCTTCTCTACCCTCACCTCTACCTCCCGATACACACCACCCACTCACACCCACACCCACACACATTGCTACAGCTGGATTTTTGCCTGATTTAACTGAAGATTGACCAATTCATGGGAAGTCTGAGGTCTTAATCTTAGGCTCTAGCTTCAAGGAAGCTAGTGGGGTTCTGGGTCAGAGAAGATGGGTACCAAAAGCAAAGGGACAAACTTGTCTCTTTTGCAAGTGTTCAGAGTTAACCACAGTTCATAGCCACACTTTAAAAGGGTCCCCACTGCAGTTGACTGTGAGCAGAGATACAACTCTGTTATAAAATATCTCTGGTGTGGCAGCATTGAAATGTCTCCTGGCTTTTCTTGTCCTTTCCCTAAGACCTGTCATTTCCCAGAGGGGTGGTATGTATAATACTTTAATATTTAATATAAGACACTTTCCAGTAGTACTTCATCTGCCTGTATCGTGTTCCTAGAAATATATTTAGAATTTTAAGCTGTTCCAACTATTACGCATTTTGCAAATTTTAGTCATTGAGGGAGTTGTGTTTAAACATCTGTTGACTGCAGATGTTCGACAGTGTGAAATATTCCTTTAAGATGCCAAAATGCAATTAAAATCATAATATTTTTCTTAGTAACACATCATGCCACATCAATGAAAATTCAGAAAGATAAAACTCAATGAACAATGGATGGTGATAATTCTCTAAACAAATCAGCTGTGGCTCACAGCAGGCAAGAATTAACTTGTAACTAAATTAGGTTAAATTAATCAATGCCAATTTGCCTAACTCTTGAAGAGCTGAGGTTTTTTTTTTTTTTTTTGGTTTTTGTTGTTTCAAACCAGACAATGGTTAGGTAGAAAAAAACACAAGAAAGGACATCTTTTTTTTGCTCAGAGGATGAAGATAATTAGATAACAAACTTTTTCCCTTACGTTTGGCTAGGCCATTCATTCAGATGTCAGTATTTAAAAAACTCAGTGTTTCTCTTGAATGACAACATGGGGATGTCTGATTAATGCCCCTGGGCTCTGGATTCAGAGGAAGGAGTGTGGAATATGGCCTGGACATGCCTCAACCTGAATGATGATCTCCACCCCAAACAGTGGAAGAAACTGATCACAAAAGCAGAGAGGATTCTTCCTTTGACTTTCTTAGGACCTGTAGCTGCCTTCTTTTACTTGCTGGGTGTGGAGGTTGGAGCAACAGCAGAACTTCCAGAATGGAGGACAGAGCTTTCTCTTTAGTGTTAATTAAGCAGTACCAAGAGATCTCACCGTTCAAAATAGCTTTCTCTCCCCTGTCTGAAATTCCACTGCTAGAGTTTTTCTTTAGGTTTAAAATCTTGAAAGCTCCATAATGTTCCTGAGGAGAACAATGAAGCCATTAGGAGTCAATGCCTTCCTTGAATGTTTTTTCCATTTCAATTTTAGATCTAATTTTATCTGCTTCCTAAGCATAAGTTTCATATTTTCATGAAGATTGGGCCTACATATGTAATTAGCTTGAACATCTTAATTTGTTGCCTAAATCAATCCAAAACTCAATTAAAATTGCTTTTGGAGCAAAAGTGAATTTGTCAAATTGAGTGACCCCATATTTCTTAAAATCATCATTGATTGATTGAGCATCTGTTATGTGCCAAGTCCTACACACTTGTCCCTGGGTAATAGAAATGAACATTTCTGGCACCCTGTCAGCCTGATAGGGACATGGGCACATAACCAGACCATCAACACGCAGTTTGGTACCTGATGGAGGAGGTAGGCGTAGGTGATTTTGAGCACAGAACCACAGCCTAATCCTGGAAGTGCACTGGTGATTCTGTCCTTGGGTTTCTAAGTGTATTGTAAAGGTATAATGAGGAAGTGCATGATCAGGAGAGAGTATTTATATGAAGTTCCACAATGTTTCTACTCCTAGGCCAAGTGTTTGGCTTAAGCACGAGTATTAGAGAAAAGAACAGAAATTAGGAAGCAAGAAAACATCATGTCAGCCGTCAGAGTTCACAATTTACCTGCAGGAAATAATACGGAAATAGAAGTGGAGGGAACCACAACAGTCTATAAATCTGTAAAGTGTAAGCATCAAATTGTGTTGGCAAACTGTAAGTGCTATGGGCGAGGGAAAAGGAAGAGAGTGGTACAGGCTGGAGTCGTCTCAGAAAGGCCTTCCAAGAGTAGAGAAGTGTGAACTAGACCTAGAGGGACTGGTCTGTTTGACACTGGTGAAACTACAGGGCTCAAGTTATCTGTGCAGCGGGATAGCAGGGGTACATGTCCAGAGCTGGGAACGAGGGGGGGAGTGTTTTTGTTGTACTATAGGTATTGCAGGGGCACGGGGAGGGGATTGTGCAATAAGGGACCAGAATAAGGGTCTGAGGTTGAGCTTTGTACAGGGTCTTTTACTCATCCATTTCTGAAGGCCATACTCTGGGCTCCACACTATAATTATAGGAATTAGTTAATTTCTGCCATCTTGAGTCTTGTGATGTAGTCCTAAAAAGATACTCAGATTTCTCAGAGCCTTAGTGTGTCAGTGTCTGTGCTCCTTTCATTTCATCCTTCACATAGGGTCCACCAAAGGAAAGTTCTCTGATCTGTTCAGCCAAAATAATGTATAATGACAATAATAACTAACATTATCAAGTACCTCATAGACCAGGGACTATACTAAACACTTTGTGTGCCTTATTCACAATAACAGTTAGCATTTAAGTGTTTTGATGTACCAGGCACCATGGTATGTTTACAAAGATTACATAATTTAATCCTTACAACAAACTTTAAGATCCCATCATCTATGAGAACACTGAGGCTCTGCAGGGTCAAATGATTTACCCAAGACTACCCTTAATTTTGGAGGGAGGAGAGGAAAAGATGTTCAGAGAGGGTGATGACCGACACTATGAATCTCCTAAAGTGACAGAATGTGTAGCACTCAGGACCACTTCAGAAGCGTGCTTGCCAGAAAAAAGACCTAATTGAATCTTTAGATCTAACTTTTGGTTTGTTGAAAATAGAGGGATAAAGAATCAAGAGAGAGACTTCCCTGGTGCTCCAGTGGTTAAGAATCTGCCTTCCAGGACTTCCCTGGTGGCTCAGTGGTAAAGAATCTGCCTGCCGATGCAGAAGACACAGGTTCTATCCCTGGTGCGGGAAGATCCCACACGTCACAGGGCAACGAAGCCTGCAGGCAGCTGCTGAGCCTGTGCACTCAGGAGCCAGCATGCCACAACTGGAGAGAAGCCCAAGTGTTGCAACAGAGATCTCGCGTGCTACAACGAAGACCCAACACAGCCAAATAAATAAATATTTTTAAAAATCAAGATAAACGATACCATGAGGAAGTAGACAGAAAAATTTAGAATCTGAGAGTGCAGGGATTATAGGACAGCTGATCTGATTTCTTCAACATGTCAATTATGTATATTTAAATAAAATATAATATAATATGATAATGAATAGGCAGGTAGAGAGAGAGAGAGGAAGGAGAGGAAGTAGAACTTGGTTTGGATTGAGCTAAAGTTTGGGCTTTGTTTCCTAATTTGAGCAAACAAATTAAAAAAAAAAACTTTGTGTAAGTGAGGAAAACTGAATGTGGACTGATTATTGAAGAATGCAAAGGAAATATTCTTAATTTTCTTGGGTGGTGCAATCATGGCACTAAGATTATGGAAGGAAATGCTAACATTTTTGAAGATATGTACACGTGAGTTAGGAAATGACATGAAATGGATTTGCTTTAAAATATTTAGCCACAGTAACTATAACAAGAAAGGATAAATGATGTAAGCATGGCAAATGTTTGCTAATTGTTGAATCTGGGTACTGGATATTTGGAGGATGGTTGTATTAGTCTCTCAGCTTTGCTGTGTATTTGAAATTTTTTAAAATAAGAATGTATTTTTAGAAAGGCTTAGCTTAAATAATTAACAAGGCTGAAAGTGAATCCTCCTGTACCACTGAGCCCAGTTTTGTGGCCAGAGTAGCTGATCAATAAGTACATGGTGAGTTATTGGATTTGGAGCCTAGAAAACAGCTGCAGCACGAATGGGAAAGGCTCTGTGTTCCTGACAAACAATCTCAGCTCCAGGCAAGAAACCTCTCTTTTCTTCCAGATGCTACATGTTGCTTTTTAATGAAATATTCTCTTTCTCTGTTTGCCTTCAAGGCTGCCCTGGATGTTAATTTTGATCAGAATTCACACAGGTAAGATTTTAAGTGGGAGAGAGATGGGCCTTTGCAGTGTGGTTCACCTTGTAAGTCTGGCTTGCTTGAACTCTGAATGCAGACTGGGACTTCAGCCTTGTCTCTGAGGATAGCAAACAACAGCCATAACTTAAACATAGACGTGATGAAATCAGTGCTTTAAGGGAATCAGTTTCCAATTCCTCTGCCTTTCACAAAGGCATTTCTCTTATGCTAGCATGAAAATACCCCTAAAATGTGACTGCAGAGGTTGGGGACTACAACAGACAGGAAGACCCTGCCCATGCTCATCTACTGCTTTGAACATGACCAGACAATTTGTTCCATATCAAATTTTCAGGCAATAACAAAAATGATGTCAACAGATATTCTTCTGGAAATTGATTTATTAGACCAAATATGATATTACAGATATTTTCCCTAGGGCAAGCAAGACAGAAATCTCTGTACATAGCTTATTTATAATAAGACATATTATTGTGTCTCAGTTCCAGAAGCTGGTGATTGAACTCCCAGAAATGAACTGGCACCAACTCCCATGAATGAAATGACTATGAATCATTTCATTCTTGAATATTAAACAAAGTTGTGACTTAACAGGTGATGAGATGGATGGATGTGCAATATTTCCACAAACACTCAGCCACAATACGTGCTCATATTATTGGTGTTTCGGAACCCTTAAAGCCTTCCTGCATCTGCGCTTTACAAGAGAGAAGAAACAGAATGCATCTGTTTAAACATGTTTAATGAATAATTTTGTGAAGGTCTATCTTTGAGTGTTTCAGATGAGCTGTTGTATAATTTTTACAGCATGGAATGTCCCATGTAGCCAGAGATCCTATTAGAAGCAAGTTTCTACTTTAGAATCGTTCCTTCACCTACATAATAAATAGAAGGGAGCCAGGACCAAGATTACCAGTCACTTCTTTTTTTTTTTAATTGAAGTAGAGTTTTACATTTACAATGTTGTGGTAGTTTCTGGTCTACAGCAAAGTGATTCAGTTATACATATATATACATTCTCTTTCATGTTCTTTTCCATTATGGCTTATTACGGGATACTGAATATAGTTCCCTGTACTATACAGGAGGACTTTGCTGTTTATCCATCATGCATGCCATGGTTTGCAACTGCTAATCCCAAACTCCCCGTCCATCCCTCCCACAACCTCCTCCTCCTTGGCAACCACAAGTCTGTTCTCTGTGTCTGTGAGTCTGTTTCTGTGTCATGGATAGGTTCATTTGTGTAATATTTTAGATTCCACATGTAAGTGATATCGTACAAAATGCCAGGCTGGAAGAAGCACAGGCTGGACTCGAGATTGCCGGGAGAAATATCAGTAACCTCAGATATACAGATGACACCACCCTTATGGCAGAAAGCAAAGAGGAACTAAAGAGCCTTTTGATGAAAGTGAAAGAGGAGAGTGAAAAAGCTGGCTTAAAACTCAAAATTCAAAAAACTAAGACCATGGCACCTTGCCCTGTCACTTCATGGCAAATAGATGGGGAAACAATGGAAACAGTGAACATTTTCATTTTCTTGAGCTTCAAAATCACTGCTAACAGTGACTGCAGCCATGAAATTAAAAGACATTTGCTCCTTGGAAGAAAAGCTATGACAAACCTAGACAGCATATCAAAAAGCAGAGACATCACTTTACTGACAAATGTCTGTATAGTCAAAGCTATGGTTTTTCCAGTAGTCATGTATGAATGTGAGAATTGGACCATAAAGAAGGCTAAGCACCAAAAAATTGATGCTTTATGAATTGTGGTGCTGGAGAAGACTCTTGAGAATCCCTTGGCTTGCAAGGAGATCAAACCAGTCCATCCTAAAGGAAATCAGTCCTGAATATTCATTGGAAGAAAAGGACTGATGCTGAAGCTGAAACTGCAATAATTTTGCCACCTGATGCGAAGAACTGACTGATTGGAAAAGACCCTGATGCTGGGAAAGACAGAAAGCAGGAGAAGAAGGGGACAACAGACAACAAGATGGTTGGATGGCATCGCTGACTCAATGGACATGAGTTTGAGCAAGCTCTGGGAGATGGTGAAGGACAGGGAAGCTTGGCATGGTGCAGTCCACAGGATCGCAAATAGTTGGACACGACTGAGCAACTGAAAAACAACAATACGTGATATCATATGGTATTTGTCTTTATCTTTCTGACTTACTTCACTTAATATGATAATTTCTAGGTCCATCCATGTTGCTACAAATGACAAATTTTCATTCTTCTTTTATGGCTGCAGTGGGCATGCCTGCATGCTCCGTCATGTCCAACTCTTTGCGACCCCATGGCCTATAACTGGCCAGGCTCCTCTGTCCATGGAGTTTTCCAGGTGAGAATACTGGAGTGGGTTGCCATTTCCTCCTCCTGTGGATCTTCCCAACCCAAGGATCGAACCCACATTTCCTGTGTCTCCTGCATTGGCAGGCAGATTCTTTACCACTGGGCCACCTGGGAAGCCCAGCATGGCTGACTAGTATTCTGTTGTATTATGTGTGTATGTGTATACACGTATATATACTCTACATCTTTATCTATCCATTTGTTGATGGACATTCACGTTGCTTCCATACCTTGGCTATTGTAAATAGTGCTGCTATGAACATTGGGGTGCATGGGTCTTTTCAAATTAGTATTTTGCCTGGATATATGCCCAGGAGTGGGGTTGCTGGATCATAAGATAACTCGATTTTTAGTTTTTTGAGGAACCTCCATATTATTCTCCATAGTGGCTGAACCAGTTTACATTCCCACCAAACACTGTAGAAGGGTTCCCTTTTCCCCATACCCTCTCCAGCATGTATTATTTGTAGACTGTTTAATGAAGGCCATTCTGACTGGTCTGAGGTAATATCTCACTGTAGTTTTGATTTTTATTTCTCTAATAATGAGCTACATTGAGCATCTTTTCATGTGTCTGTTGGCCATCTGTATGTCTTCTTTGGAGAAATGTCTATTTAGGTCTTCTGCCCATTTTTTAAAAAGATTTATTTATTTATTTTTTGCTGCACTGGGTCTTCGTTGCTGTGAAGGCTTTCGCTGGTTGTGGCAAATGGAGGCTACTGGTGGTTTCCATGTGCGAGTTTCTCATTGAGGTGGCTTCTGTTACTGCAGAGTGTGGGCTTTAGGCACATGGGCTTCAGCAGTTGCGGCCTGTGGGCTCAGTGGTTGTGACACATGGGCCTAGTTGCCCTGAGGTATGTGAGATCTTCCTGGACCAGGCACTGAACCTGTGTCCCCTCCATTGGCAGGTGGATTCCTAACCACTAGATCACCAGGGAAGCCCTTGTCCTTTTTTTTTTTGATTGGATTGTTTTCTATGTTGTTGAGTTGTATCAGCTGTTTGTATATTTTGGAAATTAAGCCCTTGCCAGTTATATCACTTGCAAATATTTTCTTCAAGTCTGTAAGTTGTCTTTTTGTTTTGTTTATGGTTTCCTTTGCTGTGCAAAATCTCATAAGCTTGATGAGGTCCCATTTGTTTATTTTTGCTCATATTTCTATTGCCTTGGGAGACTGACCTAAGAAAATATTGATATGAGTTGTGTCAGAGAATGTTTTGCTTTTGTTCTCTTCTAAGAGTTTTGTGGTATCATGTCTTATATTTAAGTCTTTAAGCCATTTTGAGTTTGTTTTTATGCATGGTGTGAGAGTTCTACCTTTAGGGATTTACATATGGCTGTCCAAATTTCCCAAAACCATTTGCAGAAGAGATTATCCTTTCTCTATTGTATATTCTTGTCTCATTTGTCAAAGATTAATTGACTGTAGTATGTGGGTTTATTTCTGGGCCCTCTATTCTATTCCATTGATCCATATGTCTGTTTTTGTACCAATACCATGCTGTTTTGATTACTATAGCACATATGAAGATATGCTCGTGTAAAACATAATCCTTTATCTTATGTGGTAGGAGAATTATGCTCTAGCTTTGTTCTTTCACCTCAGGAATGCTTTGGCAATTCTGGTCTTTTGTGGTTGCATATAAATTTTAGGATGTTTACACTACTTCTGTGAGAAGTGTTATGGGTAATTTGACAGAGATTGCATTAAATCTGTAGATTGCTTTGAACAGTGTGGCCATTTTTACAATATTAATTCTTTCCACCCAAGAGCATAGGATATCTTCCTATTTCTTTGAATCACTTCAGTTTCCTTTATTAATGTTTTATAGTTCTCAGCATATAAGTTTTTCATTTCCTTGGTCAGGTTTATTCCTAAGTATTTAATTTTTTAATGTGATTTTTAAAGGGATTAGTTTTTACTTTCCTTTTCTGATATATCATTTTTAGTATAAAGAAATGCAACAGATTTCTCTATGTTTGTTTTTTATTTGCTACCTTGCTGAATTCGTTTATCAGTTCTAGCAGTTTTTGTGTGAGTTGTTAGATTTTTTGGATATGGTGTCATGTCACCTGCATATTGACAGTGTTACTTCTTCCTTCAAATTTGGATAGTTTATATTTCTTTTTCTTGTCTGATTGCTGTGGCTTGGACTTCCAATACTATATTGAATAGAAATGGTGAGAGTAGGCAACAGTCACTTCTTGATTCCTCTTTTACAAATCTAGAATACCATTTATCTATCACAGCAAATAAGCTTTGCTGTGACATACAGTAGCCACTAACCACATGTGAGTGTTTAAATTTAATTATAACATTCAGTTTCTCAGTTGCACTAGCCACATCTCTAGTACTCAATAGCCCCACATGGCTAGGGCTTCCCAGGTGGCTCAGATGGTGAAGAATCTGCCAAAAATTATGGAGACCTGGGTTTGATCCCTGGGTCAGGAAGATCCCCTGGAGATGGGAATAGCTACCGACTCCAGTATTCTTGCCTGGAGAATTCCATGGACAGAGTATTGAACAGCAAAGATTTAAAATATTTCCACTGTTGCAAAAAGAGTGACCAATATTAGTGGTCACTGTACTAGGCACTTAGATGAGGAGACACAAGCATTAAAGAGATAATCAAATGAATAATTAATTGCAACTGATACAAGTATCATAAAGACAGAATAAAGGGTCCTATAAAAGCATAGAATAGGAAGACCAAATCTACTTTGGAGAGTCAGAGAAGGCTTTTGTAAAGACATGGTGTTCAAGGAAATAGCCAAAGGATGAGTAGAATTTACCCAGGAAAGAATGTACTGGGGAGGAGGATATGCGTGTAGACTTTGTAAAGTAGGAAACAGCATTAGGCATTTGTTGCGTGTCAGAGTGTAGCAAGCGAGAAATAGGAGGGTAACATGAGGCTAAGGGGTAAGTGGGCATGTGAATAGGAAGGGCACATGCAAGACCTTTTAGTACCATGATCAGTGAATAGATTAATCAACTACATATGCATTTATATAAGTCTTGCTTGTATTTTGGTGAAGCGCTATAATACATAGTAAAAGACATAAGTATGCAGAAGTACATAAAATGGAATGCTACTTAATCATCCAGATCTATGAAAAGAAGGATTTCCAGATGGAAGGCAACAGTGTTTTCAAAGCTATGGAGGAAAGAAAGAATATGGAAATCATTTTCTAGAAATAGCTAAGGGAAGAGAAAAAGTTAAATTATAGATGAGGCCAGATTGTTGAAAATTTTAAATGACAGGATGAAGTGAATGAAGTGAACAGGGAACCATTGATGATTTCAAAGAGGAACTTTATTTAGGCTTATTTATCAAGTGTTAGGGACTGGTTAGCTGCAGTCCATGGGGTCTCAAAGAGTCAGACACAACTTAGTGACTGAAGAACAACAACAGGGCAAGATTGGGGAGAGAAAATGTAAATGATATAGAGATATAATTGGATGTTGTGGCCACAGGCAAGTTATATTACCTTCTTGATATGAGGATGAAAACTTTAATGAGCAAAATTATTGAGTAGGTAAGTGAAATAAAGCTGTTGCAACAATGAAGTAAGAAAGGATTGAAATGTGTTTTGGGGGACTTCCCTGGTGGTCCAGTGGTTAAGACTGCACTCCCAATGCAGGGGGTGCAAGTTCAATCCCTGGTCAGGGAACTAGATGCCACATGCCCCAACTAAGTGGTTGCCTCCTGCAGCTAAAGATCCTGAATGCCACAACTAAAGAACCCACATGCTGGAATGAAGATTGAAGATCTCATGGCTGCGAATAAGACCCAGTGCTGCCAAATAAGTAAATAAATATATATATTTTTAAGTGTGTGTATGTGTGTGTGTATGTATTGGGAGGAGGAAGTCAAGGGGTTGTGGCTCTGAAGGGCCAGAATCTGGAAGCAAACGAGAATGGGATAGCACATTATTGGTGGCCTCCTCAGCCTTGACTTTCCTCTTCTCCCTCCAAAGCATCCAAATTTTCCTTTGAAGAGCTGCTCCCACCTTAACTTCAAGAAATCTCCAACACCTGGTATTAATAATTGGCTCATAAATATACAGGTGACCCTATTTGCAGGCATGCTCATGTTCAGTCTTATCTGTCTGTTTGTAACTCCATGGACTGTAGCCCACCAGGTTCCTCTGTCCATGGGATTTCCCAGGCAAGAATACTGGAGCAGGTTACCACTTCATCTTTCAGGGTATCTTCCCAACCCAGGGACCAAACCCATGTCTCCTATGTCTCCTGCAGTAGCAGACAGATTCATTACCACTAGTGCCACCTAGAAAGCCCAACCCTGTCTAAACAGGTAAGAAATAAGGAGATATTTACTGCAGCTTCCTGGGCAAGGAACTTCCCCATGGTTCCTTAGGAGCTATCACAGGTGATGGTCTTTCTTCCTCTGGAGAAAGTGAGATGAGGATGTGAAGCCTGGAATAGCTGCGGGTTTTTTGTGGAAAACCTAGGTTCAATCCCTAGATTGGGAAGATCCCCTGGAGAAGGGAATGGCTACCCACTCCAGTATTCTGGCCTGGAGAACTCCATGGACTGTGTAGTCCATGGCGTCACAAAGAGTCAGAAATGACTGAACGACTTTCACTTCCACTTTTTTGGGGGCTTCCTGGTAGCTCAGTTGATAAAGATTCTGCCTGCAGTGCAAGAGACCTGGGTTCAATCCCAGGGTCAGAAAGATCCTCTGGAGAAAGAAATGGCTACCCACTCCAGTATCCTTGCCTGGAAAATCCCATGGACAGAGGAGCCTGGTGGGCTGCAGTCCATGGGGTCGCAAAGAGTCAGGCATGACTGAGTGACTAACACTTTCACTTTTTGATACAAGGGTGAGGAACAAGGATGAGAATGACAGGCCTGTCACAGGAAGGAGAGCAGAGACCATTGACACAGAGACACAGGTCCAGTACTTGAGGACACCGAGAACATCTACACTCCAGACACGTGAGCTAGTTAACTCCCTTTTTTGAATGGATTCTTTTGTGCAGATTTTCTGTAGGTCGATACCACCACAGTAAGACAAAAGGATACAAAAGGCAGACAAAAATGAGTTTATTTTGAAAAATAGAAAATTGATGACAAACTGACTCCAGGGAGGGTTAATTCTACAACTATATCATAATCTGAGAATTGTCTTTATAATCAAGATGGATTATAATCTCTACATGGTACAGGAGCCCATAGGATTAAAACCCAAGATCCCATTTACAGTGATGTGCTGCTGCTTGCTTTTTCCAGAATTGTTGCTTGCAGTAAGGACCCATGAGTGAAAAATGAAGTTAAAAAATGTAAAGAATGTCAAAAAGTATTGGTAACTGTTATTAAGATTTAGGGGGTCTATCTTTTCAGCCATTTTTGAACATACACCATTTTCTTTTTATAAAACTGGGGTTTATACACTGTATTATACCTTGAGTTTTGCACATAACAATATGTAATAGATGTATTTCCATGTTAATAAATGAAGATTTAATCATCTTCTCACAAGCCATTTCACATACATGTCTTTACAAAGAATATCCTCAGAGTTGTAAAGGGAAAAGATCTAAAGCCAATGTGCATGCTCAGATCCTGCCTCTGCCCCTCACCCCTCAAGCACTTTCTGGCTCCTCACTTCTCTTTGGCATTTTAAATGAAATGATGCCTCTACATTCCTTAGTATGATGCCTGGCATAAGGTAACACTTGATAATGAGAGTTGCTATCATCATTTTTAATATTATTAATGTACTGTGTGCTGTAGGGGTCAAGGCGTGGAGATATAGAAGATATATATCTGATATAAAATAGATCTGTACACAAGAGAAACAAATCAATAAGAGAAGTGAAAAGGAATAACCAGGAATTATCATATTCATTCATTACTCATTTGAAGGTCAAATAATTTTTACAGCATAATTGATGTAAAACTTGAACAATGGGATTGTTAAAAGAGAGCTGAAGTCTTAAGCCTTAAGCCCCCTATTTAACTCCTTCCCACCTTCCACAGATTAAGATGAACAGAAACATGAGAGTGGAGTTTATGGTCTTCATGAAGAAGTGATTTTCTCTGTGTCCTCAGGCAAAATGCCTTCAATTGACACAGGCTCCATCTGCACTCCAGGCAAAATTGCACGTTCTTCTTTTTTTAAATGTGTGTTTTTAAAATACCATTTGGCATCCTCCCTACGAAGCTTAAAAATTAGCTTTTGAAAAAAATAAAGTCACCCAAAATGTTGCCTTGCGTGTAGAGGCAAGCAAATTGAATTCATGTAAATGATCCTTAAGAAATATCTCTAAGTCTATTCCAACAACTGCATTTTTTAAAATACACATTGATCTGCTTTGAAAATTCTAGGCTCCTTATATTTTTCTTCCTCTTTTAGAAATGGCTTGATTTATGCACATATATCTTGCATTAAGAAACCTAGTAAACGAAAATTTCTACTTGAATCATATAAAAATTAGGGATTCATGATCTACTCTTCAAAATGATTTTCAAAAATAATTCAAAGTAAAACTCCTTTATATAGAAAATATACCAAGGAAATTTAAAACAGGATTTAAATTTAATACAACATTTCTGAAACTCATCTACTATGTATAGTAACACGACAGAGAACATGAAAAAAAAATTGTTAATATATCCTGTGTTATACTCCCAGCAGTATATGTGTGTCTGTAGATATTCTGAGCCAGAGAGAGTGGTGTATGTGTAGCACAAATGGCCCTGGTGATATAAGAAGTTGATCATATCCAGTGTAGGTTGGCACATGGTAATAATAGAAGTCATTTGTTCATTGGGCTGTAAGGTCTTCCAAGACAGGGACTATGTCTTATTCATATTTGTATTACTGCTTTTTTCCCTATAGAATATTGACTCTTTGCATTCTAAAACTGACATCTTATGAATTATTCAATAAATAATTGGGTTAACTGGATGACTTTAGGAAAAAATGAAGCCATTCCCTACCACACTCTTGAATATTTAAAAATTAATTCCAGCTGGATCAAAGATGTAAACAAAAAAATCATAGACTTTTATTTCAACAACATGAGAGACTAGGTCCTTGGAGACTCCTTCATGGTATAGAACACCTAAAACTTTGAATTAACTTGCTAAAATATATTTTAATACATGAATGAGCTGTCAGGGAATTTTTAATCCTTGAGGCTAGACTCAACAGTAAAAGGAAATAATCTAGTGCTGAAATTGCTTATTCCTGGTCATTCAAAGCCTTGGTTTCATTGGGCCACGTATGCAGTGAGAAGTTGGAAGGGAAAAAAGCAGAATGAGAAAGTAAAGCAGAAAGTCTCAAATAAAGGAGGGGTCCCGTACCCCAAAGGTTGACGTCCTTGTTAGAGAAGAAGTAAACCTGGCCTGTCTCAGACGTGACTCTAAGTGGAGCTGGGGTGGGGAGGACAGCTCGCTCCAAATTCCTAATCATAGGCTCCCACTCACATTAGTTTGGGGGATGAAATTACTGACATACATTGTAATTGACCTGTTTGATTTCCTTGCTGTCCAAGGAACTCTGAGGAGTCTTCTCCAGCAACACAATTTGAAAGCATCAATTCTTCAGCACTCAGTCTTCTTTATGGTCCAACTCTCACATCCGCACATGACCACCAGAAAAGCCGTAGTCATATAACTTATTACTCACAAATAATGGATCCTCCAAGGATTATTATTATTAGGTTCTTTTTGGTGGAGAGTGGGTAGCCTGTAAAACTTAAATGTAGTTGAGGGCTGTGGATTTCCTCCTCCAAAATCTGTCAGGTGCTACTTCATAGTGAAAGGAAATCTCAGACCAAATTCTGTCACAGAATTAGGAATTTTGAATTTAGGCTTTAGGTATATTCCTAGTAGTGGGATTGCTGGGTCACATTGTAGCTCTATTTTTAATTTTTTTAGGGAAACTCCAAACTGTTTTACATTGGAGATATTGTGGATTCAGTTCCAGACCACCACAATAAAGCAGTATCACAGTAGAGTCACACGAGTCTTTTGGTTTCCTGGTGCATATAAAAGTTATGTTTACATTGTACTATAGTCTATTGAATGTGCCATAGCACACTGTTAAATGTATACAAACCTTAATTTAAAAATACTTTATTGCTAAAAACTTCTATCATCTGAGCCTTCAGCAAGTCATAATCTTTTTTGCAATGGTAACATCAAAGATCATCAATCACAGATCACCAATGCTTTTGAACTGTGGTGTTGGAGAAGACTCTTGAGAGGACTGCAAGGAGATCCAACCAGTTCATTCTGAAGGAGATCAGCCCTGGGATTTCTTTGGAAGGAATGATGCTAAAGCTGAAAGTCCAGTACTTTGGCCACCTCATGTGAAGAGTTGACTCATTGGAAAGGACTCTGATGCTGGGAGGGATTGGGGGCAGGAGGAGAAGGGGACGACAGAGGATGAGATGGCTGGATGGCATCACTGACTTGATGGACGTGAATCTGAGTGAACTGCGGGAGTTGGTGATGGACAGGGAGGCCTGGTGTGCTTCGATTAATGGAGTCGCAAAGAGTCGGACATGACTGAGCAACTGAACTGAACTGAACTGAAGGATTACCAAAATGTGACACAGACAAGAAGTGAGCAAATCCTGTTGGAAAAATGGTTGCAATACACTTGTTTGACAAAGAGTTGCCACACACCTTCACTTTGTAAAAAAAAAGATGCAGTGTCTGTTAAGTGCATACAATAAAGCTCAATAAAACAAGTTAATGCCTGTACGTTCTTATGCAACTCCCCCCAAAGAAACTCTAGTTGAGAACTTAATTCGAGGCTGAAGACCTAGATATCTCTCCAAAGAAGACATACAGATGGCCAACAAACACATGAAAAGATGCTCAACATCACTAATTATTAGAGAAATGCAAATCAAAACTATAACAAGGTGGTACCTCACACCAGTCAGAATGGCCATTATCAAAAAAATTTACAAACAGTAAATGCTGGAGAGAATGTGGAGAAAAGGGAACCCTCCTACACTGTTGGTGGGCATGTACATTGGTATGGCCACTGTGGAGAACAGTATGGAGGTTCCCTAAAAAATTAAAAATAGAGTACCCTGTGACCCAGCAGTTTCACTACTAGGAATATACCTGGAGAAAGCCTAAATTCAAAGTTCCTAATTCTGTGACAGAATTTGGCCTGAGATTTCCTTTCACCATAAAGTAGCACTTGACAGATTTTTGAGGAGAAAATCCACAGCCCTCACCTACATTGAAGTTTTACAGGCTACCCCCTCTTCCCCCAAAAGAACCTAATAATAATAATCCTTGGAGGATCCATTATTTTTGAGTAAGCAAGTAGTCATATGACTATGGTTTTTCTGGTAGTCATATACAGATGTGAAAGTTGGACCATAAAGAAGACTGAGTGCCAAAGAATTGATGCTTTCAAATTGTGGTGCTGGAGAAGACTCTTCAGAGTCCCTTGGACAGCAAGGAGATCACACCAGTCAATCCTAAAGGAAATCAACCCTGAATGTTCATTGGAAGGACTGATGTTGAAGCTGAAGCTCCAATACTTTGGCCACCTGATGCAAAGAGCTGACTTATTGCAAAAGACCCTGATGCTGGGAAAGATTGAGGGCAGGAGGAGAAGGGGACGACAGTGGATGAGACGGTTGGATGGCATCACCGACTCAATGTACATGGGTTTGGGTGGACTCCAGGAGTTGGTGATGGACAGGGAAGCCTGGCAGGCTGCAGGTCATAGGGTCACAAAGAGTCAGACATGACTTAGCAGCTGAACAACAACAATTAGTAGTCATACGTCCATTTGCCACAGGTAGGTATCATTATCCCATTTTAAAGAGAAGGAAACTAAGGTTTGAGTTGTTAACTCACTTCATTAAATTTTCAAAATTAGTAAGTAAAGGAACTGAGATTTGAGAGCAGGTCTGCATGACTCCACAACCCTCATTCCAACCACTTAGCATTATATAAGTATGAAACTCTGTCCCACATAATTGGGCATGTGGCCATCTGGTACACTCTGGCCTTTGGAGGTGGAGCTTGTTTCTCAATCCATGGGTGAGTTGCATGCCCAATTATAGTGAGATTTACTAGAATACACACTTATTATGGTTAGCCTCCTGTCCGTATTACCACTCCCGTGATTTTGGCCTTTCTCTGGTTCACTTTTTGAGTGCATAGGTGGTTCTGGGCAGCAGACATAGAGGTCATTTTTAGCTGTGTCTGTCTCAGGATGGAAGATGCAGAGCATCCTGAAATCCTACTGCTTTCCTAAGGCATTTTTCTCTGAACTATTCTGAATGGAATCCTGCAGGGAGAAAAATGTAAGAAGGGGACAAGTTGCTAATCTTATTAAAACAGTCCAATTGTTTGAACTCAGATGCTTGACAGCATATGAATAGGCACTGATCAGTTTACAGCCATGTAATCCAATCCACATAATATCCTGCCTGAAAAAGATATGGCTCAGACCCACTCTGACTGCAGCCCAGGCTGGAAGCTTTCCGGTGAAAGCAAGATGCCCAGGTCAGTGGACTCTAGGGCTTTATCCCTGCTGGGTAAGATGGCTGGCTTCTCCCTACATTTTGGTATTGTGTACATGTTGTGCCAGGATGATATCTCCTTTCTGCCAACTTCAGTGCTCACAGCTGATTTCTATTTCATTCTTCATCCTTAAGCCTTTGAAGTCATCTTGCTGAATGGTACCTGGTGTCAAGGGGAAGGACTCACTTTGACAATAGTAATAATAAGGCAGTAATTTACTGAGTGTTTATTATATGCCAAGTATTATGATAAATGGTTTACATACATTATTCTAGAAGAGCTCACAACAGCCCTTTGATGTGGCTATTATTATTATTACTATTATTAGTGGTGTCATTCTCATTTTACAAAAAAGGAAACTGCGGCTCAGAGTGTCCAAATGAGTTGTTGGAGCAAGAAATTAATCTGAGTCTGCTTGACAGTTTACCCTTCTCTTAAACCACCATTTTTACAGACAATCAACCCCTCATACATGAGACTTTTCTATTGCTGTTGCTCTGATTTAAGCCATTTCTTGTGAAAAAAAGAAGCAGTGATCTACCTCAGTATGGTAAAGAGATCATAGTATTTGCAATCAGGGAACCTGGGATCATTCCTGGGTGTACTATTGGCAAGCCATCTTACCTTGAACAGATCAATTTCCCATGCATGCCAAGCTGCTTCAGTCACGTCCCACTCTGCTACCCCATGGACTACAGCCTGCCAGGCTCCTCTCTGTCCATGGGATTCTCCAGGTGAGAGTACTGGAGTGGGTTGGCATGCCCTCCTCCAGGAGATCTTCAGACCCAGGGATCAAACCCAAGTCTTTTGCGACTCCTGCACTGGCAGGCAGGTTCTTTACAACTAGTGCCACCTGGGAAGCCCCCTTAGTCTGTGGCACCTTTTTTTTTTTTTGTCTTTAAGATGATAATGATACAACCATCCTCCAGTTATTTGTGAATCAAGTACAATAACAGGTTCATAATGATCAGGTCTGGAGAAGGCAATGGCACCCCACTCCAGTACTCTTGCCTGGAAAATCCATGGATGGAGGAGCCTGGTTGGCTGCAGTCCATGGGGTCGCTAAGAGTTGGACACGACTGAGCAACTTCCCTTTCACTTTTCACTTTCATGCATTGGAGAAGGAAATGGCAACCCACTCCAGTGTTCTTGCCCGGAGAATCCCAGGAACGGGGGAGCCTGGTGGGCTTCCGTCTATGGGGTTGCACAGAGTCAGACACGACTGAAGTGACTTAGCAGCAGCAGCAGCAGCAGCAGCAGCAATGATCAGTTCTCTCCCTTCCACATATCACTTAGCTTATTAGTAACTATACTAGAATCTAGATCTTCTATCTGTCAGTCCTCTATGCTTTCTAGTTGACTGGGGAAACTTTTGACTCTCTGGTTATTGTTATTAGTATGCTGGGCTAAGGGCTTCCCTGGTGGCTCAGAGGTTAAAGCGTCTGCCTGCAATGCAGGAGACCCGGGTTCCATCCCTGGGTCGGGAAGATCCCCTGGAGAAGGAAATCGCAACCCACTCCAGTATTCTCACCTGGAGAATCCCATGGAGGGAGAAGCCTGGTAGCCTACAGTCCATGGGGTTGCAAAGAGTCTTGGACACAACTGAGCTACTTGACTTTATGCTGGGCTAATATCTGTGGCTCTTGTCTAGTTTGGCAAGTTGGTGATGTCTTTGGCACATTGACAACTGAAGCCTACTAGTAAGTGAAGAAACAGTAGGAAAACTATGAAACACAGGCACAACACACAATAAGCATGGGCTTCCCTGGTGGTCCGGTGGTTAAGAATCCACCTTTGCAATGCAGAGGACACCAGTTCAATCCCTGATGCAGGAAGACCCAACACACTGAGAAGCAACCATGCCCAAGGGCCACAACTACTGAGCCTGCACTCTGGAGCCCTTGAGCTGCAGTTACTGAGCCCATGTGCCACAACTACTGAAGCCCTCATGCCCTAGAGCCTGTGCTCTGCAACAAGAGAAGCCACCACAGTGAGAAGCCCTGGCACTGCAACTGGAGATTAGCTCCCACTCGCCACAACTAGAGAAAGCCCGAGTACAGCAGTGAAGACCCAGTGCAGCCAATAAATAAAGACATGATAAGCAAAGGCCATTCAACACTAAAGGCAAATGCCTCAAGAGCTTCAGAAAGCATCCCTACTTAGCACACAGAACTAATTATGTTTATTCAACAATGCTGATAACAGTGCGTGTGCTCAGTCACTTCATTCGTGTCCGACTCTTTGTGACCCTATGGACTGTAGCCTGTCAGGCTCTTCCGTCCATGGGATTCTCCAGGCAAGAACACTGGAGTGGGTTGCTGTATCCTCCTCGAGGGAATCTTCCAGACCCAGGGATTGGACCCACATCTCTTATATCTCCTGCATTGACAGGCAGGTTCTTTACCGCTAGCACCACCTAGGAAGCCCAGGTCATAGTGTAATGTCTTTTAGAAATCAATCCACTATGTATGCTCAAATTTTAAAATAAAACGATTTACTGCCTAGTAAGCTTTACCTGCTATCTGGCTACCTTGAAAAATCTTCAAAGCCTCCCTATTCATTTCTCCAGCAATTATTGAGGCATCTACCATCTGCCAGACACTGATGTTGGTGCTAGGAATGCGACAGTGAACAAAATACACCAAAGTCTTGCTTTTAGAAAGCTCACACTCTCATTGGAGGGGGGGAGGGGGTAGGGGTGGGAGATAGGCAATAAATAGAGAGTGCTGATTACAAGTCAAACAAGAAAAGAGGCTGTGAAATATTGAGGTTGAAGACTAAAACTTTAGATAGGATGGCCAGGGAAAGTTTACCTGGAGAGTGACTTTTCAATGAAGACTTGAAAGGCATAAGGGAGCCTGCTATTTCCACACTTGGGTAGCATCATGCTCAGAAAAAAGAAAAGGAAATGTCTCCAAGGAGGAGCATTTCTGGCTTGTTAAAGACCAACAAGACCAGGAGCAGAGCAAGAGGAGGGGGATACAATAGCGGGGGAATGGGGCAGAGGAGACAAATCAGGTAGGTCAGAGCTTGTAGGTTATACTAAGAACTTTGGCTTTTACTCTGCATTAGAAAATCTGAATCAATATATTTGCAAGATCTGTCTGGTTGCTTCTTGAGAATAGATTACCAAAGGGCAAGGGGCAAAAGCAGGGAGACCAATTAGAAACTATTTCAATCAGCCGGGCAAGAAATGATGAGGCATAGACCAGAGTGGGGGTAATGGGTGTGGTGAGAAGGAACCGGAAAAAAACAGAAGTAAATAAGTAAGTAAATAAATATTGTTGTCCTTTTTTTGGAACTCCTAGGATTTCATGACTGACTATATGTGTGGTCTGAGTGCAAGAGATGAATCAACAATGACACCAAAGTGTTTTGCCAAAGCAATGGTAGGATGATGGAATGATGTCAAGACAAATCTCAGGCTCTGCTGTGTGGGAGACAGCGCCCTTCACAAGCTCCTTCTGCTCTGCTCCCAGCATGTTCCTTCTTGGGTTCTGATCCATTTTCAGTTCTCTGAACTCATCCATGCTCTTTCTTGCCTACAAGCCCGCACACATGGTGTTCCTTCTTCCCATAACACTTCTTAACACCCCTTCTTATTCCCTGAAACTCAGAGAGGACTTATTCTCAGCATATGATTGGTAGTGTTCAAAGAATAAATAATTGAATCCGTACCTTAATATTCGAGATAACTGAGGTTTGTCCCTAGGCGATTCAGACACTGGAAAGAAGTTTGGCCAAGGCTGAGAGGGAGGAAAGGAGTTGACTTGCAAGGATATGGATGCCATAGTCACCGAAAGGCCTGGGTGGGTGGGCATGGAATAAAGACTGGAGTGCTTTATTCAGATCCCCTATGGGGTCAAGGTGTTCATCTCTCAGTTGTTGGTTATATTGACTAACTCTCTGACTGGAAATTGTCTCAGTCACAGGGAACATTCTCATCCAAGGTGATGCTCACTTTCAGGGAGCAGCCTGTGTCCGATGACCACTGATATGAGGTTATAATGGCCAGCTTCCTTGACTCCATTTGGGACAATCTGAGGGGGCTTCCTGGCTGCAGAGATCCTCATAGGATGGTGGAAGCCTGAGTAGGAACCACCTTGTAGGTTAGTTTTCCCCTCTGCCCCACCCTGCCTTACTCATTTCCTTGCAATAGCATGTCCTAATAAACCTCCTCCAAGTAACTCCACAGGCTTCCCCAATGGCTCAGTGGGTAAACAATCTGCCTGCAATGCAGGAGACACAGGAGACATGGGTTCGATCCCTGGATCAGGAAGATCCACTGGATAAGGGAACAATAACCCACTCCAGTATTCTTCCCTGGAAAATTCCATGGACAGAGAAGCCTGGCGGGCTCTAGTCCATGGGGGTCACAAAGCATTGGACGTGACTGACTGATGGACATACTTTATGAAATTCCCAGTCTCACCCTGTTTCCATAGAACTGGACCTAGGACTGGACATATCTTTTCAAAGGACAGTCATGGTAGACTCTAGCAAGTAGGAGCCCGGTGTATCTCAGGGGCTCAGGGAGCCATGGCAACTTCAGGAGATAAGCAAGCTATGAGGCTGAGGTCCTAAAAATTGGAAAGGTTCATTTAGTGAAATGATGCAGTATAATTTCATAGAAGATTATTCTATCTGGAGGCTAACAGATGGCTCTGCAGCCAAATTCGGTACTCTAATTCAACAGAGGGATTCTGCTGATGTCACCAGCACTTGAGCTGTGTGTTCCAGTGTGGGCTTTTTAAGGGTTTTGGTTGTCTTTTTTTTTTTCCTTCCACAAACAGCCATAGAGCCTTGAGAGTTAATTCAGCCTTGTAGTCACTCCAAGGCCATCTGTTGTTCAAATTAAAATACATATTTTTAACTTTAACCTTTCAATCTCTAAAGTTTTAAACCTTTGCAATAGAAACAGTCATTTTTGCAACAGCTTTTCAGCTTCCTGATTCAGTGACATCAATGAAAGGGTAATGTCAGTTTCGAGGACGTCAGTAAGGAACTTGGCAGGGCTGACATCGGTAGGGGGACCTGGAGAATTTACCAGGCTATTTTCTGTTCTTGCATGACATGGTAACATGCTCTGCTCTTGTTAGCTGGATTTAATGGAAACTCTGAATAGATTTCATGAAGGATAATTTAAGAATTCACATTTATTCTGAGACATTAATAAATAAAGAAGGATCTAGAAAAAACACTGCAGAATTTAGGCTCCTTTGTTAGTTCTACTAATCTGTTGGTGTGTCCTAGGGTAGACACCAGAATAAAATGTAACTGAAATGTTAATTTCTTTGTGAATGATTTTTATTCTCTTTTTAAAAATAATGCATGTTTACTGTAGAAAATATGGAAAATGCAGAAAACTACAAAGATACTCATAATCCTGCTGTCTAGAGATAAATGTTTTTAAGGTCTTGGTATATTGTATTTGTATTTTAAGAGATTAATTTAAATACCTCCTCAGTGCAGAGATGAGGGGGTCTTTGTAACCTGTGGTGCCTTGTATTTGAAGTGAAAGTGAAAGTTGCTCAGTTGTATCTGACTCCTTGCAACCCCATGGACTACACAGTCCATGGAATTCTCCAGGCCAGAATACTGGAGTGGGTAGTCTTTCCCTTTTCCAGGGGATCTTCCCAACCCAGGAATCAAACCCAGGTCTCCTGCACTGCAGGCAGATTCTTTACCAGCTGAGCTACAGAGGAAGCCCAAGAATACTGGAGTGGATAGCCTATCCCATCTTCAGCAGATCTTCCCAACCCAGGAATGGAACCAGGGTCTCCTGCATTGCAGGGGATTCTTTACCAACTGAGCTATCAGGAAAGGCCCTGTATTTGAAGATGCTATTGCTAATCCTTGACTAAACAGGGCATATGTCTTGAATCTATTTTATCTTATTTCTTCCAAATACCACATCCACCAAAATTCATGATTTTCGGTGCCATTCCATCTACTTCATCTGCAACAAATGGATAAATTTTTTATAAGTATTTGAAACTACACAAATTAAAATGCTCTACTAACATTCTTGCTAAGTCACTTCAGTCGTGCCCGACTCTGTGTGACCCCATAGACGGAAGCACACCAGGCTCCGTCCCTGGGATTCTCCAGGCAAGAACACTGGAGTGGGTTGCCATTTCCTTCTCCAATGCATGAAAGTGAAAAGTGAAAGCAAAGCCGCTCAGTCGTGTCCAACTCGCAGCGACCCCAGGAACTGCAGCACCAGGCTCTTCCATACATGGGATTTTCCAGGCAAGAGTACTGGAGTGGGGTGCCATTGCCTTCTCCATTCAATTGAATTCAGCAACCCTTTTTACTTAAAATAGTTACTATGTATTTTGTGCTGTGCTAGGTGAAGTGTAAGAATGGAGAGGGATAAGGAGATACAAGTTTTATTTGTATTTTATTTTCATTTATTTATTTTTTGTTGAAACAGTGACAGATATTATTTTCTTGGGCTCCAAAATCACTGCTAACGGTGACTGCAAGCCATGAAATTAAAAGACGCTTGCTCCTTGGAAGGAAAGCTATGACAAACCTAGATAGCATATTAAAAAGCAGAGACATCACTTTGCTGACAAAGGTCTGTATAGTCAAAACTATGATTTTTCCAGTAGTTGTGTACAGATGTGAAAGTTGGACCATAAAGAAGGTGGAGTGCCAAAGAATGGATGCTTTTGAATTGTGGTGCTGGAGAAGACTCTTGAGAGTCTCTAGGACTGCAAGGAGATCAAGCCAGTCAATCCTTAAAGGATATCAACCCTGAATACTCATTGGTAGGACTGATGCTGAAGCTGAAGCTCCAATACTTCAGCCACCTTAAGCGAACAGTTGACTCATTGAAAAAGACCCTAATTCAGGGAAAGAATGAAGGCAAAAGGAGAAGAGGGCAGCAAAGGATGAGGTGGTTAGATAGCATCACCAACTCAATGGACATGAATCTGAGAAAACTCTGGGAGATAGTGAAGGACAGGGAAGCCTGGCATGCTGCAGTTCATGGGGTTGTGAAGAGTCCGACATGATTTAGCAACTGAAAAACAACAAGAAAGATACAAATGTGCAGACCACACAGTTTCTGACTTTAGAAGCTCATAAGTATTTATTCACATATTGCTGAAGCCTGGCTTGGAGAATTTTGAGCATTACTTTACTAGAGATCAAATTGCCAACATCTGCTGGATCATCGAAAAAGCAAGAGAGTTCCAGAAAAACATCGATTTCTGCTTTA
Organism: Bos mutus; assembly: GCF_027580195.1. Lineage (NCBI taxonomy): Eukaryota > Metazoa > Chordata > Mammalia > Artiodactyla > Bovidae > Bos > Bos mutus. The sequence goes on from NC_091631.1 coordinate 23,926,170, forward strand.
TTGACTATGCCAAAGCCTTTGACTGTGTGGATCACAATAAACTGTGGGAAATTCTGAAAGAGATGGGAATACCAGCCCACCTGACCTGCCCCTTGAGAAATCTGTATGCAGGTCAGGAAGCAACTGTTAGAACTGGACATGGAACAACAGACTGGTTCCAAATAGGAAAAGGAGTATGTCAAGACTGTATATTGCCACCCTGCTTATTTAACTTATATGCAGAGTACATCATGAGAAATGCTGGGCTGGAAGAACCACAAGCTGGAATCAAGATTGCCGGGAGAAATATCAATAACCTCAGATATGCAGATGACACCACCCTTATGGCAGAAAGTGAAGAGGAACTCAAAAGCCTCTTGATGAAAGTGAAAGTGGAGAGTGAAAAAGTTGGCTTAAAGCTCAACATTCAGAAAACGAAGATCATGGCATCTGGTCCCATCACTTCATGGGAACTAGATGGGGAAACAGTGGAAACAGTGTCAGACTTTATTTTTTTGGGCTCCAAAATCACTGCAGATGGTGACTGCAGCCATGAAATTAAGACGCTTACTCCTTGGAAGGAAAGTTATGACCAACCTAGATAGCATATTCAAAAGCAGAGACATTACTTTGCCAACAAAGGTCCGTCTAGTCAACGCTATGGTTTTTCCAGTGGTCATGTATGGATGTGAGAGTTGGACTGTGAAGAAGGCTGAACACTGAAGAATTGATGCTTTTGAACTGTGGTGTTGGAGAAGATTCTTGAGAGTCCCTTGGACTGAAAGGAGATCTAACCAGTCCATTCTGAAGGAGATCAGCCCTGGGATTTCTTTGGAAGGAATGATGCTAAAGCTGAAACTCCAGTACTTTGGCCACCTCATGTGAAGAGTTGACTCATTGGGAAAGACTCTGATGCTGGAAGGGATTGGGGGCAGGAGGAGAAGTGGACGACAGAGGATGAGATGGCTGGATGGCATCACTGACTCAATGGACATGAGTCTGGGTGAACTCTGGGAGTTGGTGATGGACAGGGAGGCCGGGCATGCTGCGATTCATGGGGTCACAAAGAGTCGGACACGACTGAGCGACTGAACTGAACTGAACTGAACTGAAGTATTTATTCATACAACAAATATTGATTGAACACCTACTATATACCAGGTATTGTCCTAAACACTAGCAATATAATAAAGAAAAATAAGAATGATGTTCCCACCCCCATGGGGCTTACCTTCTATTGGAATAGGCAGAATAATGCATCAATAGATGATGTGCATCTATTCAAGATGTGCATATTAATGATGTGTTTTGTTTTCTGTACCTTATGATTTTTTTCTTTTAAAACTGATTAATTTTTATTTAGGTATAATTGACTTATATGATCTTATTAGTTTCAAGGGTACTACATATGATTTGTTATTTGTATATATTGTGAAATGATCACCGTAATAAATCTAGTTACCATTTGTCATCATCAGTTCAGTTCAGTTCAGTCGCTCAGTCATGTCCGACTCTTTGCAACCCCATGAATCGCAGCACGCCAGGCCTCCCTGTCCATCACCAACTCCCAGAGTTCACCCAGACTCATGTCCATTGAGTCAGTGATGCCATCCAGCCATCTCATCCTCTGTCGTCCACTTCTCCTCCTGCCCCCAATCCCTTCCAGCATCAGAGTCTTTCCCAATGAGTCAACTCTTCACATGAGGTGGCCAAAGTACTGGAGTTTCAGCTTTAGCATCATTCCTTCCAAAGAAATCCCAGGGCTGATCTCCTTCAGAATGGACTGGCTGGATCTCCTTGCAGTCCAAGGGACTCTCAAGAATCTTCTCCAACACCACAGTTCAAAAGCATCAATTCTTCAGTGCTCAGCCTTCTTCACAGTCCAACTCTCACATCCATACATGACCACAGGAAAAACCATAGCCTTGACTAGATGGACCTTTGTTGCCAAGGTAATGTCTCTGCTTTTGAATATGCTATCTAGGTTGGTCATAACTTTCCTTCCAAGGAGTAAGTATCTTTTAATTTCATGGCTGCAGTCACCATCTGCAGTGATTTTGGAGCCCAAAAAGATAAAGTCTGACACTGTTTCCACTGTTTCCCCATCTATTTGCCATGAAGGGATGGGACCAGATGCCATGATCTTCGTTTTCTGAATGTTGAGCTTTAAGCCAACTTTTTCACTCTCCTCTTTCACTCTCATCAAGAGGCTTTTGAGTTCCTCTTCACTTTCTGCCATAAGGGTGGTGTCATCTGCATATCTGAGGTTATTGATATTTTTCCCGGCAATCTTGATTCCAGCTTGTGGTTTTTTCAGCCCAGCGTTTCTCATAATGTACTCTGTCATCATAAGTAGTTACAAAATTTTTTTTTTCTTGGGATGAAAATATTTAAGGTCTACTCTCAGCAGCTTCAAGTATGTATTACAGTATTATTAAATATAGTAACCATGCTCTACATTATATCCCCAAGACTATTTATTTTATAATTGGAAATTGGTACCTTTTTTTTTTTTATGTGAACCATTTAAAAGTCTTTATTGAATTTGTTACAATATTACTTCTTGTTTTGTTTTGTTTTTTTCCTGGAGTGGCAGGAAATTTTTTCCTGAAATGGCAACCCACTCTAGTATTCTTGCTTGGAAAATTCCATGGACAGAGGAGCCTGGTGGGCTACAGACAGTCCAGGAGATCTCAAAGAGTTGGATGTGACTGAGCACACACGCACGCGTCTGTTTTATGCTTTGGTTTTTTGGCCACGAGGCACATGGGATCTTAGCTTACTCCCTGCATTTGAAGGTGAAATTTTAACCTCTGGACCACCAGGGAATTCCCTGTTACCTTATCTTATGGTGTTGTAATATCTTAAAAATCACTCAGTGTAGTATCTTAAAAATCACTCAGTCACCTCCAGAAATTAAAATTATTGAGACACAGTGATAAGTGCTATGAAAGTAATAAAAACAGAGGTGTTACAGAAAAACCGGAGGCGCACCACCTGAGAGTGACAATCAGGAAATATTTCGCTGCTGTGGCTAGGTTGCTCAATTGTGTCTGACTCTTTGTGACCCCACGGACTGTAGCTGCCAGGTTTCTCTGTCCATGGGATTCTCCAGTCAAGAATACTGGAGTGGGTTGCCATTTCCTCCTCCAGAAATATTTTGCTAAGAAGGTGTCATTTGTTATCGAGGAGTCAGTCAGTAGAGAATATTTAGAACATACTGTATAGTACAGGGAACTCTACTTAATGCCCTGTGGTGACCTAATGGGAAGGAAGTCCGAAAGGAAGGGGAAATGTGTATATGAGGGCTTCCCAGGCCGCTCAGTGGTGAAGAATCCGCCTGCAGCGCAAGAGGCAGGTTTGAGCTGTGGGTCAGGACGATCTCTTGGAGAAGGAAATGGCAACCCACCCCAGTATTCTTGCCTGAAAATTCCCAAGGACAGAGGAGCCTTGTGGCCTACAGGGCATGGAGTCACAAAAGAGTCAGACAGGACCTAGCGACTAAACGACAATGACAAATATGTACATGCATGGCTGATTCATTTTGCTGTACAGTTGAAACCAACAGTGTTGTAAACTGACTGTACTCCTATAAAAGTTGATTAAAAAAAAAAAAAGAAAGGATTGCAAGTGTTAATATCCTGAAGCAAGACAAGCTTTACTTCCCTTGAACAGGAAGGCCTGGCTGGCTGGAGCAGCGCGATCAGGGGCAGAGTGAGACAGGAAGAGGTGGGAGGGGGAAGTGGGGCAAAGTTCATGGAGGGCCTTGGACCGGGTGGGCCATATAGACACGCATGTAAGTGTTCCCATGTATTGTGAAGAGTGCATGATATTTGCACTTGCCTCAAAGTCTTTGCAGGTACTGCTGCTGCTGCTGCTACTGCTACTGCTGCTGCTAAGTCGCTTCAGTGGTGTCCGACTCTGTGTGACCCCATAAACGGCAGCCCACTAGGCTCCCCCGTCCCTGGGATTCTCCAGGCAAGAACACTGGAGTGGGTTGCCATTTCCTTCTCCAGTGCATGAAAGTAAAAAGTGAAAGTGAAGTCGCTCAGTCGTGTCCAACTTTTCGAGACCCCATGGACTGCAGCCCACCAGGCCCCTCCGTCCATGGGATTTTCCAGGCAAGAGTACTGGAGTGGGGTGTTGCACGTACTAGTGAACCTAAACGTTTGGATCTCAGGTGCAATTTCAGGAACCTGAGTAGCAAGGAGAGTGACAGTTCTAAGTGAATGTATTTGGTGCTACTGCTGCTGCTGCTAACTCGCTTCAGTCATGTCCGACTCTGTGCGACCCCATGGACTGCAGCCTACCAGGCTCCTCCGTCCATGGGATTTTCCAGGCAAGAGTACTGGAGTGGGTTGTCACTGCCTTCTCCGAATGCATTTGGTAGCAGTCCTTAAATCTTACTCTGGCTTTTCGCTTATATTTCTTGTAAAGTGGGTCTTTGTAAGTTGAGAGAGGATCACCTTCATCCAGCCGTGCTGAGTGAAATTATAAATGTCATGATGTGTGCATAAAAAGGGCAAGAACCAAGTGCTAGGTGCAATCTCCATGTGAGTAAAGGGTAGAGGAGGAGTGGTTTTCTTTAATAAAGTTTTTGTTGAAGCTGAGCTTACCAACTGTTGGGTTCAGAGCCTGCATGTGAATCAAATTCCCCAGCTAGGCTTGAATCCTGATTAGAATGACAGCTAACTGGCTTAGTCCTCACAGCTTTTTAAAATATGACACCTAGAGGTCACAGCCACCGTTTTGGTTTAGAATGACATAATTGTGTTTTCATTTACCTATGAAGGTCATAAGAATATTTAATTTCTAGATTCAGAAAACAGACTCCAAATATTATAGGGAAAATTTTCATCTGAATTCCTCTTTTCCCATAACACAAAATATTTTCTTTTGAGCCATGCTTGGGTTGCAGATTTTCACATGAGAGGGTATGGTGGGGAATAGTTTATTAATGACAATAAATGGGTAAGGGTACCACAGCTTAATACATTTATTATTAGTAAAACTTCGTGTTGTAGCTGCTATTGTTTTCCCCACTTTATAGATGAGAAAACTGAGACCCAGAGAGTTTAAACTACCCAAGACCAAACAAGTAGTGTAGCCAGGGATCCTTGGTGGAACTGCCTTCAGTCAGGTTTGTTTGCCTCTAGCCTGTGTCTCCCACCACAAAGTCTCCCAGGGCCTGGTTTAACCACCCGCCCCAGAAGAGCAGGCCTGCCTCACCTCACACAGGTGTGGGTAGGAATTGAGAAGGCCAATCAGGTTTGCCAAGGACTCTACAGGTGGCAATTGTAAAACAGAATAAAAGGAAGCCACGCATTGGGCTGCACCTACTCACGGGCAGACGTCATCTCAGAGGCGAGGCAAATGGTTCTCCTGGTGCTGAGATAGGTGAGAATGCTCCTTCTGAGGACAAGGACTCAGCAGCAACTCCCGGTGAGCTTTCCTTTTTACTGAACTGGGTGAGGGACGTGTTTCAAGGTAAAGGAGTTTCCCATTTAGTAGAGAAAATAGCACTTTTAAAGTGTTTACAGAAAAGCCTAGATCAAGAATATAATATAATAGATTCTATAACATATTCCCTAATATATTCTTTCTCTAATATAGTCTCTAAACAATATATATTATATATAATGTATTTCATGCATAATTTATTTCCTGTGTAATATAGTCCATGTATAATTCCCCTAGTATGTTTCCCCAAGACAACAGTAATCATAACTATCCATTAAATAATAATTTTGAGGATGTTTGTATTTACTGTATATCATATTTCAAAAAGAATAGGATGCACCTTAAAATGTATGATTTAACATTATACAGAAGATTGTAAATACGTTTTGACATAATAAAGAGAAAACTAAACGCAGGAAAGTAAAACTGAAGCAGAGACGGGTCATATTACCCCATCAATTCAGTTCAGTTCAGTCGCTCAGTCATGTCCAACTCTTTGAGACCCCATGAATCGCAGCACGCCAGGCCTCCCTGTCCATCACCAACTCCCAGAGTTCACTCAAACTCACATCCATCGAGTCAGTGATGCCATCCAGCCATCTCATCCTCTGTCGTCCCCTTTTCCTCCTGCCAGCAATCTCTCCCAGCATCAGAGTATTTTCCAATGAGTCAACTCTGTGCATGAGGTGGCCAAAGTACTGGAGTTTCAGCTTTAGCATCATTCCTTCCAAAGAAATCCCAGGGCTGATCTCCTTCAGAATGGACTGGTTGGATCTCCTTGCAATCCAAGGGACCCTCAAGAGTCTTCTCCAACACCACAGTTCAAAAGCATCAATTCTTCAGCGTTCAGCCTTCTTCACAGTCCAACTCTCACATCCATACATGACCACAGGAAAAACCATAGCCTTGACTAGACGAACATTTGTTGGCAAAGTAATGTCTCTGCTTTTGAATATGCTATCTAGGTTGGTCATAACTTTCCTTCCAAGGAGTAAGCGTCTTTTAATTTCATGGCTGCAGTCACCATCTGCAGTGATTTTGGAGCCCTAAAAAATAAAGTCAGCCACTGTTTCCACTGTTTCCCCATCTATTTGCCATGAAGTAATGGGACCAGATGCCATGATCTTCGTTCTCTGAATGTTGAGTTTTAAGCCAACTTTTTCACTCTCCTCTTTCACCTTCATCAAGAGGCTTTTGAGTTCCCCTTCACTTTCTGCCATAAGGGTGGTGTCATCTGCATATCTGAGGTTATTGATATTTCTCCCGGCAATCTTAATTCCAGCCTGTGCTTCTTCCAGCCCAGCATTTCTCATGATGTACTCTGCATATAAATTAAATAGGCAGGGTGACAATATACAGTCTTGACGTACTCCTTTTCCTATTTGGAACCAGTCTGTTGTTCCATGTCCAGTTCTAACTGTTACTTCCTGACCTGCATACAGATTTCTCAAGAGGCAGGTCAGGTGGTCTGGTGGTATTCCCATCTCTTGAAGAATTTTCCAGAGTTTATTGTGATCCACACAGTCAAAGGCTTTGGCATAGTCAATAAAGAAGAAATAGATATTTTTCTGGAAATCTCTTGCTTTTTTGATGATCCAGCAGATGTTGGCAATTTGATCTCTGGTTCCTCTGCCTTTTCTAAAACCAGTTTGAACCTCTGGAAGTTCACGGTTCACGTATTGCTGAAGCCTGGCTTGGAGAATTTTGAGCATTACTTTACTAGCATGTGAGATGAGTGCAATTGTGCGGTAGTTTGAGCATTCTTTGGCATTGCCTTTCTTTGGGATTGGAATGAAAACTGACCTTTTCCAGTCCTGTGGCCACTGCTGAGTTTTCCAACTTTGCTGACATATTGAGTGCAGGACTTTAACAGCATCATCTTCCAGGATTTGAAATAGCTCAACTGGAATTCCATCACCTCCACTAGCTTTGTTCGTAGTGATGCTTTCTAAGGCCCACTTGACTTCACATTCCACGATGTCTGGCTTTAGGTGAGTGATCATACCATTGTAATTATCTGGGTCATGAAGATCTTTTTGTACAGTTCTTCTGTGTATTCTTGCCACCTCTTCTTAATATCTTCTGCTTCTGTTAGGTCCCTACCATTTCTGTCCTTTATTGAGCCCATCTTTGCATGAAATGTTCCTTTGGTATCTCTGATTTTCTTGAAGAGATCTCCAGTCTTTCCCATTCTGTTGTTTTCCTCTATTTCTTTGCATTGATAGCTGAGGAAGGCTTTCTTATCTCTCCTTGCTATTCTTTGGAACTCTGAATTCAGATGCTTATATCTTTCCTTTTCTCCTTTGCTTTTCGCCTCTCTTCTTTTCACAGCTATTTGTAAGGCCTCCCAAGACAGCCATTTTGCTTTTTTGCACTTCTTTTCCATGGGGATGGTCTTGATTTCTGTCTCCTGTACAATGTCACGAACCTCAGTCCATAGTTCATCAGGCAGTCTATCTGTCAGATCTAGTCCCTTAAATCTATTTCTCACTTCCACTGTATAATCAAAAGGATTTGATTTAGGTCATACCTGAATGGTCTAGTGGTTTTCCCTACTTTCTTCAATTTAAGTCTGTATTTGGCAATAAAGAGCTCATGATCTGAGCCACAGTCAGCTCCGGTCTTGTTTTTGCTGAGTCGTGTCCAACTCTGCGATCTCATGAACCGCAGCACACAGGCCTCCCTGTCCATCACCAACTCCCGGAGTCCACCCAAACCCATGTCCATTCAGTTGGTGATGCCATCCAACCATCTTATCCTCTGTTGCCCCCTCCTCCTCCTTCCCTCAATCTTTCCCACCATCAGGGTCTTTTCAAATGAGTCACCCCTTTGCATCAGGTGGGCAAAGTATTGGAATTTCAGCTTCAACATCAGTCCTACCAATGAACACCCAGGACTGATCTCCTTAGGATGGACTGGTTGGATCTCCTTGCAGTCCAAGGGACTCTCAAGAGTCTTCTCCAACACCACAGCTCGAAAACATCAATTCTTCAGTGCTCAGCTTTCTTTATAGTCCAACTCTCACATCCATACACGACCATTGAAAAACCATTGCCTTGACTGCACAGACCTTTGTTGACAAAGTAATGTCTCTGCTTTTTAATATGCTTTCTAGGTTGGTCATAACTTTCCTTCCAAGGAGTAAGTGTCTTTTAATTTCATGGCTGCAGTCACCATCTGCAGTGATTTTGGAGCCCAGAAAAATAAAGTCAGCCACTGTTTCCACTGTTTCCCCATCTATTTGCCATGAAGTGATGGGACCAGATGCCATGATCTTAGTTTTCTGAATGTTGAGCTTTAAGCCAAATATTACGATATATGTGCTTTAAAGCCCTTCATCATTACTAAAATTTATGTGCATTGTCCCATCTGATCCTTGAGAGAGTCCTGCAAAGTAGAAAGTTTAGGCATTATTAACCCAGTTTTACAGATGAGAAACTGATGTATAATGAGGTTAAATGATCTTCCCAAGGTAACTGAACTATTGAAGATGAGTCAGGATCAGATTAAGGTTTCCTAATATGCAGATGACAGCACCCTTATGGCAGAAAGTGAAGAAGAACTAAAGAGCCTCTTGATGAAAGTGAAAGAGGAAAGTGAAAAAGTTGGCTTAAAGCTCAACATTCAGAAAATGAAGATCATGGCATCTGGTCCCATCACTTCATGGCAAATAGATGGAGAAACAGTGGAAACAGTGGCAGACTGTATTTTGGGGGGGCTCCAAAATCACTGCAGATGGTGATAGACAGCATATTAAAAAGCAGAGACATTACTTTGTCAACAAAGGTCCATCCAGTCAAGGCAATGGTTTTTCCAATAGTCATGTATGGATGTGAGAGTTGGACTATAAAGAAAGCTGAGAGCTGAAGAATTGATGCTTTTGAACTGTGGTGTTGGAGAAGAATCTTGAGAGTCCCTTGGACTGCAAGGAGATCCAACCAGTCCATCCTAAAGGAAATCAGCCCTGAATATTCATTGGAAGGACTGATGTTGAAGCTGAAACTCCAATACTTTGGCCACCTGATGCAAAGAGCTGACTCATTTGAAAAGACCCTGATGCTGAGAAAGATTGAAGGCGGGAGAGAAGGGGACGACAGAGGACGAGATGGTTGGATGGCATCACCAACTCAATGGACATGAGTTTGAGTAAAGTCCAGAAGTTGGTGATGGACAGGGAGGCCTGGTGTGCTGCAGTCCATGGGGTCGCAAAGAATCGGACATGACTGAGCAACTAAACTGAACTGAACTGACTGAACATCTAGCCTAGCACTCACTGAATTCTGATGCCTGAGGCTGCAGACTGAGGGAGATCCCAGGGGAAGCAAGGTCAGTCCACTTGACCTTTTCTCAGCCTGTTTCTGGGCATCACTCGGGTCTCTCTTGCTGCATGCCGGCTGCCCAACCCACTGCAGAGCTGTTGCCCCCACCACTCCTGCAGGTTACCTCTGCCCAGTCTCATTTAGACCTGCATCCTCCAATAGCCTGAGCCCCTCCTGTGTCATGAAAACCAACCCATTCCATTTGCAGGTCCTTTTAAATCCTAGCCAAGTGAGGACCAGCTGAGTGCATATATTTAGGATTAGATATGTATTGTGACTGAAAAAAAATGCACAATCCGAAACTTGAGAATTAGGTTTTATTTGAGGGACAAAACTGAGGACTTAGGCCTGGGACACAGCCTCTTAGATAGCTCTGAGAAGCTGCTCTGAAGAAGGGAAGGGAGGAGCCCAGAATATTATGAGTTTTTGCAACAAAGACCAGGTAGTCAGAACATCAAAAAATGATTGCTAAAGAAGTTACAGAGTTTAACACTTTTCTATGTATGAGAAGGGGAGAAGGAAATGGCACCCCCACTCCAGTACTCTTGCCTGGAAAATCCCATGGATGGAGGAGCCTGGTAGGCTGCAGTCCATGGGGTTGCTAAGAGTCGGACACGACTGAGTGACTTCACTTTCACTTTCCACTTCCATGCACTGGAGAAGGAAATGGCAACACACTCCAGTGTTCTTGCCTGGAGAATCCCATGGATGGGGAAGCCTGGTAGGCTGCAGTCCATGGGGTTGCACAGAGTCAGACATGACTGAAGCAAGTTAACAGCAGCAGCAGCATGTATGAGAAGATGCAAGAGTCTGGGCTCATTGAAATCATTTCTTTAATGTGTACCTCAGCTATCTAGAGCCAGTATCCTGTGCTTTCTCATCCTGATTCTTCTCAGGGTGCATTGTTGAGGGACGGGGGTGGCTGCAGTTGCTGATGGCTTGATGGTGGGCATCCTGTTTCTATCCTGTGTTCCTTCAGGGCTCACCATTGACATGTTACATGGCTGTAACATGGTTTGATGGCTGCAGCATCCTTTGTTTACTAATATGGCAGGCAATATTTTTCATTCACAGTATGTTAAGGCAAATCACAACGCAAAGGCAATCATCACAGACAGTGATGCTTCATTCTCAATAAACTAGACTCTTCTAACCACAGGGCTGACTCCCATCCTGGCATCAGCTCCTACAGAGGATGGAAGCCTCTCACTGGGCAATGAGAGGTCCCCTTGGCCTCTACAAGTTGGATTCGATGGCTCTGAACTTGCTTCCAACTTCTCCAGAATCTAATGGCTTCTAGGGGAAGCTGTGTTGCGGTGTGGCTCTAGCCCAGCCTCACTCCACCCTGGCAATCGTTTCACAAGAGCTTTTTGGAGTTAACACCCTCAATCAAAAGTGTGGCTGCACGTGGGAGAATTCCCCAGGCCTCCTGCAACAGAAGTTGGAAAGACTTTTAACATACTTTAATTATACGTGGAGAAGCCATCAGCCTCGTCTAACCTCACCTCCTGGGACAACCTGGCTTTCTATATAGGTTCTTTGCAAAGCTTCTTTTTTTAGATTGGTGTTTAAAGGTTTTCACTCCAAGCGTGGAATTGGATTTCGTTTTTTTTTTTTTTAAGTTTAAAAGCATTTCTCAGTGAATTTGAATATTGGGAAATGTCTGAACGTTAAAGCAGCCATAAGCTTAGACTCCTCTGATATCACAGTGCTTGCCCCCCCAATCCCCCTGCCAAGATCAGCAGCGAGGCTGGAAGAGGAAGGAGGGGAGAAGAGAAAGCAATTCCTCAGTTTGTGTGCTTCCTCCAAAGGTGCCTGTTTTAGTACAGTCAGCCCTCCTATCTGGTGTTCACGTCTTCAGATTCAACCAACTGTGGATTCAATGAATCATCTATGGTAAATATGGGTGGAGGGGCCAAGAGAGTTCCAAAAAGCAAAACATGAGTTTGCCTAGAGCTGACAACTATTTACATTGTATTTATAACTATTTACATAGTACTGACCTTGTATTAGGTATTATAAATAATATAGAGATGATTTCAAGTATAAGGGATAATGTGTGCAAGTTATGGTCTCCCCAGGTGATGCAGTGGTAAAGAATCCACCTGCCAATACAGGAGATGCAAGAGATGCAGGTTCAGTCCCTGGGTGGGGAAGATCCCTTGGAATAGGAAATGGCAACATGCTCCAGTATTCTTGCCTGGAAAATTCCATGGACAGAGGAGCCTGGCAGGCTACAGTCCATGGGGTCGAAAGAGTTGGATACAACTGATCATGTGTGCACACACAAATTAAACATACCATTAATTTTTAATGCATACCACAGTTGAAGAATTATAAAATCAAATATTTTTAGGAAGCAAACAGGTAGCATACACATTTCAAATGGCAAGTGGTATTTACATCAGTGAATGGGTATGTTTGTGGCAACCAAGAGACTGTATTTTGGAGAAGAAAACGGCAACCCACTCCGGTATTCTTGCCTGGAGAAGCCCATGAACAGAGGAGCGTGGTGGGCTACTGTTCATGGGGTCACAAAGAGTCAGACACGACTGAGTGACTAAGCACATAAGCACAAGAGACTATAGGCCTGGCCCGAAGGCGTTCAGATTCTATTTTTAAGAAGCCCTAACTGAACTAATAAAATGTGTCCTCAGCCTCAGTCACCTGGAGGCAATATTTAGTCACATGGACATCAAATGTTACTGGTTGGCTAGGAGGGCTGCACAGATGTGCCTGAAGCTCTCTAGCAACTACTGTGAAAAGAGCAAGTTAGCCAGTTACACAGTTCACAGCGTGGTGAGATCAACACCAAACAGTTATTCAGAATTGCACATGCTGTGGAGACTGAGACAGAAAAGAAATGTCCCCTGAGAATCTCAAAGAACACAGAAATGTAATAAACAGAGGTTAAGACAAATTCCCTGGGCATTTTTCTCATCCCATTGCTCAATGAGGCCCTTCAATTCATAGAACAGTGTCATAAAAGCAGTTCCCCTAAAGAAACTGGGTCCAGGGAGAGGCAAAGTGGTGCAGAGTGAATGGTTGAGGCAACACACACACAATCGGTGCTCAAAGGAGGGCCAGTAACTAAGAGTCCATCAGTAGGGAGAGGCTGTCTAAAGGCTGGGGGGCAGCAGCTTATGCTTTTGGAAAAGGGGAGTTAGAAACCTGCCTGGTACGTAGTGGATGCTCAGGAAACTTTTGTTGCATGGTGAGTGGGTAGAGAAGAAAAATGCAGGCATTTCAAGGCCAAAGGTCTAGAGAGAATATTCTGGGGAATGATCTGGCTGGAGGATATTAGTCAAAGCTTTCTTGGTGGCAAGTGGTAAAAATCTACCTTGACTTTAATTTGGCAAAAATAGAAATGTGTTGATAGCATAATAGAGTACGTCCCATAATCAAAAGAAAGAGTTGAACGTCAAGCAGAAGGAAGGTAGACTGAAGGTGTGCCTCTGGTGGACTCAAGATGTATGGCCCAGACTCCTTTCAAAGGAAGGATGTGTTGTTCCAAATGCTGGCAATGTGGTCCGTAGGAAGCCTTCAGCAGTCAGCTTCTTCTCAGCTACACAGCGTTGCCTCACCCAAGAACATGCTCTTCCCTGGGCAGCCCACATCCGGCGACCAGTCACTGTGGGAGTATAAAGCCTAGGCCATCTCAGCCAATGCAGGACAATTCCAAGGGACGACATACACTACAGAGCTCTCTGTGGTCAGACAGAGCTTTCTTAGAGCTGCCTTGCAGTTCAGTTTGGCCCTCTACCCAATCCTGCTTCCTCCCCTCCTTCCTATAAGTGCTGCTTCCCAGTCAATGTTCTCCACCCCAGCTCCATCTCAGGGTCTGATTCCGTAGAACCCAACTTTTGATGTCCAAAGAAATATATAGAACCAGGGGTTCAAAGGCCACCAGGATGCTTTTTGTCTCTCATCTCCCTTTCTCTCTGTGTCTTTGCTTCTATCTCTTCCACAGTTTTCACCCACAGAAAAGGAATGATTGTTATTGTATTGTTTGTTTTTTAAAAAATGTTTTAAACCCCAAGAAAGGATAATGAAGAGCCTGCTGCTGCCGCCAAGTTGCTTCAGTCGTGTCCAACTCTGTGCGACCCCATGGACTGCAGCCTACCAGGCTTCTCTGTCCATGGGATTCTCCAGGCAAGAACACTGGAGTGGGTTGCCATTTCCTTCTCCAATGTATGAAAGTGGAAAGTGAAAGTGAAGTCACTCAGTCGTGTCTGACTCTTAGCGACCCCATGGACTGCAGCCTACCAGGCTCTTACATCCATGGGATTTTCCAGGCAACAGTACTGGAGTGGGGTGCCATTGCCTTCTCCCATGAAGAGCCTAGCTGGGGTCAAACAAATCAACTCTAGCCTGGATGTTCAAGCATTATAATTGGCCAGGCTTGAGTCAAAACCTGTTTCTCAGGGATAGGATCATATAGAAACAAACATGGCAGCTGTAGAGCTATGGGGTTTGGGGGTGTTGCTGAGCAAAAAACTGATGCTGTCCTCTACATTTAATTTTAGAAGGTTTACTTGAGGTTTTGAATGTAAGAGATAGACATTTTTACCTAGTTCACTGATTTTCCTTTTTAAATTGGAATATAATTGCTTTACAATGTTGTGTTCAGCTCTGCTGTACATCGAAGTTAATCAGCGATATGTATACATGTATCCCCTCCCTCTTGGACCTCCTTCTCACCCCACCCCGAGTCTCATCCATGTAGGTCATCACAAACCACTGAGCTGAATATCCTGTGCTTTATATCAGCTTCTCACTAGCTATCTATTTTATACATAGTCATGTACATATGTCAATCCCAATCTCTCTATTTATCCTACCCTCCAGGGACAGATGAATGGATAAAGAAGATGTGGTACATATATACACAATGGAATATTACTCAGTCCCTAACAGGAACAAAATAGGGCTATTTGTAGACATGGATGGATCTAGAGTATGTCATACAGAGTGAAGTTAAGAAAAAAAACAAGTCTATATTAATGCATATATGTGAAATCTAGGAAAACGGTACAGATGAAACTATTTCCAAGGCAGGATATACTTACATACATAGTTCATTGGTTTTCAAAATAAAACAAAAAGCTTGAAACAACAGGACTCTTTCAAACAAAATTTAATTTGGGAATATCAACATAATTAGTAGATAATGATGAAGATTTTGATTTGAGAGGAAGCAGGGGGCCCAGAATCCAGTCTCTTGGTCTTCCCTAATTCCATCTCCTGGCAACTGAAGAGTCACTTCATTATTCATTTATTTTAGTAATTATTATTGTACACTTATCCTGCCCCAGGTATTGTGCTAGATCCTGGAAAGACAATGGCTAATTAAAAATAAACACAGTTTTTAGTTCTGGAGCATACTAAGTATATTCCTTGGAACACAGTTTGAAACCCACTTGTTCTGGGCCATTTTGTGGGAATAGAGAGGAGGAGAATATGGGGTTGAGATAGAGTGACATAATTAAAGAGATGCTTTAGAAATAATGTCTTGGAGGCATTAGGTGTGGTCAGTTTGATTTGGTGAAGATTGACATGTTGATTAATTGGGAGACTATTGCAAAATTCATGCCAAGATGTGAAATGTTGGGTTTAAATTGCATAAAATGCAGAGGAAATGAAAAAGAAGTATGGATACAAGAAATATAATATAAGAAAAATTGATGAGTCTTGGTGACAGCCTCTGAATGGATCTGGCTAGTGTCTATTAATACATGATATTAGAACAGACCCACGTACACATATCCATACTAGGTACCCCCCCTACACACACGCTTTTTCCACTCAATCAAATGTGCAATATATTCTGATCCACATCACTGCGCTTACGTATTAATCATTCATGCATTCTTGACAGCCCATTCCAGTTCCATTTTTTTTCCAGCACCCTGACCACTCACACATCATTCTCATGGCTCCAAGCACAACACACTCTCCTGATGGAAAGCAGCCCATGCCCTTCCTCATGTCTTTCTTGTATTCAACTGTAATCATTATTAAATTCCTGAATATTTACAGTTCAACTAATATCAACTACTCCTTTCTTTAGCCAAGATATTGTTCTGTAATTACTCAGGGATTTATTTTGTGTTGTATGAAAACTTTTGAAATATTCCTTTTACATGTTTCAGGTTGACATAGTTCAATGTGTAATTATATGAGATATGTTCCATTTTGGGGGCAGCCTTGTGATGATGTATTTTTGAAACATCTTTGGGCTGGAAATGCTTGCTCACCTATTCTCTTTGTATATTCATCTTGCAATTTACATTTTCTAAGAATTTCATGAGAAAGTTTCTTATTAGTCATTACTCCAGTGTCCAACTCCACTTATATTCCACAGATGAGGAAATGGAATCCTGGAGAGGTTAAGAGACTATATCCTGGACTTTATTTCAGCCCTATGTTCTTTCACTACTAGAAGATTTTTTAATTTAATTTTTATTTTACATTGAGTATAGTTGATTTATGTAATGTTAGTTTCAGGTGTACAGCAAAGCAATATATATATATACATATATATATATATGTATATATATATATATATATATATATCTCCATTGTTTTTCAAATTCTTTTCCCAGATAGGTTATTACAGAATATTGAGTAAAGTTCCCTGTGCTATATAGTAGGTCCATGTTGATTATCTATTTTATATATAGTAGTATGTACATGTTAACCACAAACTCCTAATTTATCCCTCCCCCCACCTTTCCCCAATGGCAACCCACTCCAGTGTTCTTGCCTGGAGAATCCCAGGGACGGGGGAGCCTAGTGGGCTGCCGTCTATGGGGTCGCACAGAGTCGGACACGACTGAAGTGACTTAGCAGCAGTTAGCAGCCACCTTTCCGCTTGCTGCTGCTGCTGCTGCTAAATTGCTTCAGTCGTGTCCGACTCTGTGCGACCCCATAGACGGCAGCCCACCAGGCTCACCCGTCCCTGGGATTCTCCAGGCAAGAACACTGGAGTGGGTTGCCATTTCCTTCTCCAATGCATGAAAGTGAAAGTGAAGCCGCTCAGTCGTGTACGACTCTTAGCGACCCCACGAACTGCAGCCTACCAGGCTCCTCCACCCATGGGATTTTCCAGGCAAGAGTACTGGAGTGGGTTGCCATTGCCTTCTCCGACCTTTCCACTTGCTGCTGCTGCTGCTGCTAAGTCGCTTCCGTCGTGTCCAACTCTGTGCCACCCCATAGATGGCAACCCACCAGGCTCCTCTGTCCCTGGGATTCTCCAGGCAAGAACACTGGAGTGGGGTGCCATTGCCTTCTCCGACCTTTCCCCTTAGGTAACCATAAATCTGTGAGTCAGTTTCTGTTTTGTAAATAAGCTCATTTGTATTATTTTCTAGATTCAAGTGATATAAGATATTTCTCTTCCTCTGACTTATTTCACTTTGTATGATAATCTCTAAATTGATTCATATTGTCACAAATGTCATTATTTCTTTTTTGTAGAAGAGAACAATTTTTATTGGTCACTGAAGCACTTGCGACTCATTGGGAGCAAAGGTTTACACTTTTTTCCTGCTGCGAAGTCTCTTTTGAGCTGTGTATTAGAGTTTTGTGTGTTCCTAAATATCCACCCATGTTGCAGGCTACTTGAAGGTGGAAACTGTATGTTATGTGTCCTGATACCTCACATGCCACTTTACTGGGCACAAAAACTCTAGACCACATTTTAATCGTTTATTTATTTATTTGACAAATATTTATTGAGTACCTAGTATGTTCTAGACACTATTCTAAGTGTTTATGATATAGCAATAAGTAAAGAAGACATAGTCTTCACTCCCAGGGAGCATATTGTATAACAGGAAAATAAGACATTGAACAAGATGCTATTCAATAGGTAATAAGTGTGATTAGGTTTACAGGAGAGGTGCCAAGTCTAAGGGAACAACTGTTAGAGACCACCACCCACCCGTCCCCTTTCTTGCCAACCTGCCCCTTTCCCTGCGCCACACCTCCCTGGATCCAGGAGTGACACTGGCATCAGTGACACAAAGCAGCAGTGTGACTCCATGACTTCTGTGCCTCTCGGGGTCCCGTCTATTGGTCAGCATAAGATGGCACCTCAGAGCAAGTGGTACTGGTGACCTGAGTACCAGATTGGCCCCCAGGAGGGAACAGCTGAAGAACGGCAAGCCTGCACGCGTGCATTCATTTATTCAGCAAGCATATATTGAGAATTCATTCTGTACCAGGTACTGTGAGCAAAACAGTCAGTCATCACCATCAATGGGCCGCATACACGGTGAGGGAGACTTTAAACTTTTTTTATTTTATATTGGAGTATAGTTGATATGCAATCTTGTTTTCGTTTCAGGTGTCCAGCAAAGTGATTCAAATATACATATACACATACCTATTCGTTTTCAAATTCTTTTCCCATTTAAGGTATTACGGAGTATTGAGTAGATTTCCCTGTGCTATACAGTAGGTTCTTGGTGGTGGTCTATTTTTATAGATAATAGTTTGTGTATGTTAATTATAAACTCCTAACTTATCACCCCTCACCTTTCCCCTTCAGTAACCATAAGTTTGTTCTCTAAGTCTATGAGTCCGCTTCTGTCTTGCTAATAAATATATTTTTTTAAGATTCCACATACGAGTGATATCATATGATATTAGTTTTTATCTGTCTGCCTTAGCTTCACTTAGTATGACACTCCCTAGGTTTATCCATGTTGTTGCAAATGGCATTATTTTCTTTTTTACGGCTGAGTCTACTGTGTATATGCGCCACATCTTCTTTATCCATTCCTCTGTTGATGGACATGTGGGTTGCTCCCATGTCTTGGCTATTGTAAACAGTGCTGGAATAAACACTGGGGGGGGGTGTGTCTTTTTGAATTATGGCTTTATCTGGATATACACATAGGCGTGGAACTTCTGGGTCATATGGGTAGCTCTATTTTTAGTTTTTTAAGGAACCTCCAAACTGTTCTCCATAGTTGCTTTAGGTATAAGGTTAGGTTGTTTATTTGAGATTTTTATTGTTTCCTGAGGTAAAACTATATTGCTATAAACTTCCCTCTTAGGACTGCTTATAGGTTTTAGATCATCATGTTTTTGCTTTCAATTGTCTCTAGGTATTTTTCTATTTCCTCTTTGATTTCTTCAGTGATTCATTGGCTGTTTATTAGCATATTGTTTAGCCTCCACGTGTTTGTTTTTCAGCTTTTTGCCTTGTAATTGATTTCTAATCTCATAGTGTTACGGTTGGAGAAGATGCTTGATATGATTTCAGTTTTCTCAACTTGACCATGGCTCACTTCCCCAGGACAATAGTAATCATAGTAATCCATGAAATAATTATTTTGTGGATGTTTATTCCACATCATAATCATATTAAACCATATCTCATATCATTTATATTAATAAACTCCAAGTGGATTAGGTCTCTAAATGTAAAATAATGAAATCATACAAGTACTGAAAGAAACCACAGGTAAACCACAGGAAACCTCAGTGTAGGGCAGGACTTTGTATGGATGATTCAAAACCCAAAGGCCGTAGCATAAATGCTGTAATCTAGTTAGTGAAAGCATTTCTCACAGGGGTAGGGGCTAGAAATTCTGAAACAACTTTCTGCATACACTAGAGTTTAACAAATAAATAGATAAATTGTAGGTAATGAGAGCTGTGTTTCTTATTGTTGGGAAAAGAAGTTATAAATAAGGACAAATGAATATTAGAATAAACCCTGTGGTTTGGACTGTAATCAAAGGTATCAGCATAGATTCATGGGCTTTACTATATATCTAAACATATAAATACATAAATATATATATATATATTTATGTTGGTTCATAATATATTTTCTAGCTCTGTCTACTGAGAAGGCCTGGAAGCAATAATAGCCCAGTACAGAGGAGCCTGGTGAGCTATAGTCCAGGGGGTCACAAAGAGTCAGACATGACTGAGCACACACACCAAAGAATAATGAACACACTCATTGCCCAGATCTTGATCTCTAAAAACACAAACTCTTAGGAGAGCAGTTGATTTCAAATTGAAGGCAGAGTAAACACAAGATGATCCTGGAACTTATTATGGTGACAGCTAGTAAGAAACTGTTGAAAATAAGATGGGAACATGTGGAAGAAAACAGGAGGCAACCTGAAGGAGCTCCCCATGGCTAAAACTGGAATAATGTGAACAACAAATAATGATATTGTTGTTGTTCAGTTGCTAAGTGTGTCCGACTCTTTGTGACCCTGTGGACTGCAGCACGCCAAACTTCCCTGTCCTTCACTTTCTCCTGGAGTTTGTTCAAACTCATGTCTGTTGAGTCTTTGATGTTATCTAATAATGATATTGTGCGCTCAATCACTTCAGCCATGTCTGACTCTTTGAGACCCTATGGATTATAGCCTACCAGGCTCCTCTGTCTATGGAATTCTCCAGGCTAGAATACTGGAGCAGGTAGTCATTCCCTTCTTCAGGGGATCTTCCCAACCCAGGGATCAAACTCACATGTCCGCATTGCTGAAGGATTCTTTACCGCTGAGCCACCAGGGAAGCCCAATAATGTTATTATTAGATTTTAATCCATAGAATAAAATAAATACCTATGTCTCTATACAGGCATAATAAATAAATGGGGGAATGAGATTGCTGTCTTTCATAATAAACTCCAATTGATAAACATGGAAGGACAAAGGAAAATAATAGAATCACCATTAGACAAACATCAGAGAAATTGTTTCAGACAAGACACACTGATGGATGCCAAAATTACTGGGCAAAAGGGAGGAGGAATAGAATTTGCATAATCTGAAAGTATCTCCCCCAAGATGCTTATTAATTACAAAAGGAAAGGTAATAACTTGGCAGTGAAAGAACTGGTCAGACACCAACTTAACCAAGTAATCAAGGTAAAAATATCAGCAGCAATAAGACATATCGACATCATTGAACCCCTGGATAGGATGCACTGAGAAAAGATACGAAAGCATTTTTGTAGTGTTCTTGCCAAAAATGCATAGCCTCAATCTAATCATGGAAAGATAGCAGACACATCCAAATTGAGTGACATCCTGCACAGTCACTGATCAGTACTTGTCAAAAATACCAAAGTCAGAAAAGATAAGGAAAGACCAAGGAACTGTTACAGACTAGAAGAGACGAAGAAGTAACAGCTAAAGAGGGTGGGATCACCATCAGGATCCCTGGTACAAAAAAAACCGACATTAACGGGAAAAATTGTTGTTGTTACTGTTTAGTCATTCAGTCATGCCATTCAAACAGGGTCTGACTGTTGAGCCGCCAGTATAGTGCTGGTGATAATACCCTGTTCTTGATCATTATACTATGTTATATAAGATGGTTATCTGAAGAAAAGCAGGGTGAGGGAACTCTGTATGTGGTTGCAACTCTTCTGTAAATTTAAAATTCCTTTAAAGACTTTTTAAAAGGACCCCCATGGTAGACAGAGGAGGCCTTTACAGATTAGGAATACCCAGCAGGGCAGGTATCGCAGTCCTTGGCAGTCTGTGGCCTTCTGTGCCTCTGTGCATACACAGAGTGGCAGCCTGAGCCTGTCACAGTGTCGAAGAGCATTGCCTCAACTCTAGTGGGGCTGGAGTAATGGCTGAACCCTGGGCTTTCTTGATGGCTCAGTGAGTAAAGAATCCACTTGCAACGCAGGAGACGTGGGTTCGATCCCTGGGTAGGGAACATCCCCTGGAGGAGAAAATGGCAACCCACTCCACTATTCTTGCCTGAAAAATCCCATGGACAGAGGAGCCTGGCGGGATACAGACCTTAGAGTCCAATGTTACTAAGCACACATGCAGGCTCCCATTTACCGTTATGCATCATCATGGACCTTGAATAATAAGAACCTCTTACTCCGCTGCTGCTGCTGCTGCTAAGTCGCTTCAGTCATGTCCGACTCTGTGCGACCCCATAGACGGCAGCCCACCAGGCTCCCCCGTCCCTGGGATTCTCCAGGCAAGAACACTGGAGTGGGTAGCCATTTCCTTCTCCAATGCATGAAAATGAAAAGTGAAAGTGAAGTCACTCAGTTGTGTCTGACTCTTAGCGACCCCATGGACTGCAGCCCACCAGGCTCCTCGGTCCATGGGATTTTCCAGGCAGGAGTACTGGAGTGGGGTGCCATTGCCTTCTCCGCTTACTCCACTACTGATTTATAATGAATGACCATTTGACCTGAGCTGAAATTTTACCATAAAAAGATTTTACTAAGGAAATATGAAAAAAACCATACTTAGCTCATTTTTTATGTAAAAAAAAAAAATGTGTTGCAGCATTATATATAATAGCCAATGTGTGGAAAAGATTAGTGCTCAAAGCTAAGGGACTGGTTAATAAAACTTATATCAATATATTGGAATGCCAAAGAGCAATTAAAAATAATATTGTAGACTATTGAATAAAAATCTGTCATATTCCCCAAAGGCTAAATAAATAGGTTAAAAAATAACATGTGTGTGAAAAGTGTGTATATACACACACATATATTCTATTTATCAGTACACTTATAGATAGATTGAAAGAAAATTTGAAAGAATGTTCTCTAAAATGATAACAAAAGTTTAGACTGGTTAAATTAGTAATTTTTCCTTCATTTTTTGTTTTTTTTGGATTTTTCTGCATTTTCTAACATTTCCATAAGGAGCATACATTCTTTTCTAATTTATAAAAATGTTATTTTAAAAATAAAAGCAAGGAGACTTCTGGTTTTAAAATGGAGGGGTAAAGACATCAGTGTACCTTCTTTTCTGCAAAGTTGCCCTCCAGCAAGAAGCAGGATAATAAGAACAAAGCTCCATCTCTGACAAAACTAGGAAACAGCTAGACATCTGAACCAAGATATATGAGGAAGGGGATTCTCAATGCAAAAACCACCAGGGAGGCCAGTGAGAAGACAAGGCCAGGACCCACCTGGAAATGCAAACTAAGGCAAAATCTTAGAGCACTGTTCTCCTAAGAAATGGGAGGCCCTGAGGAGAGAAGCCAGCAGTTCCTTGTTTAAACAATAAACATGGAACATGCAGGCTTGTAATGGAAGCTTCTTTGGTCCTCATTTGTCAGCTTGGAGAAGTAGGGAAATGGGCTGAAAGCAGAGCCACACAAATGTGACCTTTCAACCGGAAGCAATATATGGGTGAGATGAAGCAAAGTGGAGAAGACGTAAATCGCCAGCTATCAGCTTTTCCTAGCAGTGAAAAATCAAAGGCAAAAGCTACTCTATGGCCACATGTATTCATTTATGCAAACCTGAGGGATGTTTTACTACTGTTATCAGTTAACATAATGCTCGGCTATATAACAGAAACCACCACCTCCCAACTTTAATACAACAGATGACTATTTCTTTCTCATTTAAAGGATTTCAAAAATAGTGTTTGTACAACATCTTCATGGTCTCATAAGGGAACCCAGTTCCTAACTTTCTGCTCGGTTTCCTTCTGTACATGGATTCTTTCTTCAAGGTATCTCATGGTTTAAGATGGCTTCTGGAGCACCAGTCATTACATCTATATTTCAGGCTACAGCAGTAAGGAAGAAGGCCTTATTCTCCTCTCACTTTTAAGGAGCTTATCTGGAAGCCACACTCAACACTTGCTTTACATCAGTAGAGCTTAGTCTATCTGTCTGGCCATAACCAGCTATACAGAAAGCTGGGAACTTTAGAGTTTTGGCTGGGCACAATGACAATGAACAGAATCTGGTTCCTATTATTACAAAAGAAAGAAATGGATGTTGGAGAATACAGTTAGTAGTTTCTACCACAACTGTGAACTGGAAAGAATTCTTTATAACTCAAAAATACAACCTTGTTTTGTCTCTATGAACCTCCTGCAAGTGGCTAGTCCAGAAAGAACTGAAACTTGTTCAGAGGTAACTAGTCATTAAAAAGGAACCAGCACACAAACAACATAAAAATATTACAAGGAAAAAAAAAGGAAAGAAAGAGAAAAAATGGCAGATGATGATCATTTACCAAAAAAGTTGCTATCAAGCAGATAAACTTATGATGAAGCATACTGTCATATATCCCAAGAATTTAATGACTTTTAACTATCTTAAAGCAGAATGCAATAGTCAAGGAAGGAAGGAACAGACAGATATATTGTGAATACTGTAGGGTATACTGAGGATGGGGGTAAAAAATGAGCAAAATACAATAAATTGGAAAAAAGACAGCGCCATAGAAGCCAGTTAGATTAGAATGTGTATAATTGGTCTTTTTGGATTACAGATGTTCAGTTCTGTATACAAATGAGATAGCATTAAAAAATAAGCAAAAAAGAGTCAAATATAGTATTCCAAGAAAATAAATCTTAAAACCTGACACCTAGAAGTTACTGGATTTCAAAGAAAAGTATCCTTTGGGCATCCAGACAAAAAGGCCCAATCTTGTAGGTAAAGGAAGGGTGGATGGGAACGAAGTTGACCTCTGACATCCCACAGCATCATTTAACATTAGAAAATAAGGGAGCAATGCCTACAAACACCTTGTTGATCAAGGAGTTAAAACCAGCTAAATGCAGGGATCAGAAAACAGTTTCAGTAAAGGACTAGTAGTAAATACCTTCAGCTTTGTGGTTCATGCAGTCTCTGTCACAACTCTACTCTAGTGCCTGAAAGCAGTCATAGACAATATATTAACGGATGGGTTTTGTTATATGCCAATAAAACTTTATTTACAAAAAGCCAACTGGATGTGGCCCATGGGTCATAGTTTGCCAACCCCTGAGCTAGACTATCACTCAAGCATAAAGGTAAGAGAAAATTATGTTTGAAGTTGTGAGATCTTCAGGGATACAATCCACATAGTCTAAAGTGTTAGATGACAAACTTCAGTGGACAAAAAAGATACATGAAGAAATTGAAACAAAAGCTGTGGCAAGAAATAAAAATCTAAAATATGCTCTACTACCTGGAAAATGAAAAAAGAGACATACCTTCCGGCTCTTTGGCAGCAAGTGCCTTAGAAGCTCCGTGACGTGAGAGGATAATTCCAGAAACCAAGACATCTGTTGAAAGCCATAAAAATTGTGATCAGTTCTAAATAAAGAAGGTGATGTCACATTCACAGAGCCCTTTTGAAAACCTCTCACAATTCACAGGGATATTTGGATTGTTAACCTACAGTGACAGATGAAGGTGGAAAATGAAAGAGTTGAGTGAAATCAGAGGTCCTTGTTCCCAACCGCTCATTTAAATCCCCCCAGGCATTTTTTTTTTTTTAATGTCTGTTCCTGAGACCCATCTCAGACTGCTTAAATCAGAATTTCTGGAAACAGGAGAGACAGAAGTAATTTTTAAGTTCCCCAAATATTCAGCTATGGGTTTTCCCCATAACTCAGCTGGTAAAGAATCTGCCTGCAATGCAGGATACACAGGTTCGATCCCTGAGTCAGGAAGATCCCCTGGAGGAGGGCATGGAAACCCACTCCAGTATTCTTGCCTGAAAAATTCCATGGACAGAGGAGCCTAACAACCTATAGCATATGGAGGTGCAAAGAATTGGACATGACTGAGCAGCTAAGCATACAAATATTCAGCTATGCTGCTGTGTTGGAGATTAAGATGGTTTTGGGGGTACATATCAATTTAGACATTCTATGATTATATATGTGAATATAAAGAATTCTCCTAAACTTAGAAGTCTGGAAATTGCTACACAAAAGAGGCTAAACTACTTAGTTAATTTTTAATGTATGTTTCTATAAAAGAACTTTAAATTACAGTCCTTGCTGGACCAAGTTACAGAGGCTTTTCAAAAGAAGCTAAAGGCTTCATGTAAAGAAGCTGATAATTACTCATGAATGAAGAAAGAAGTATTTAACTCCTACTGACACTATAATCAATTCTTTATTTTAAAAAGAAAAGTGTCCCAGTCCAATAACTTACGAAATGTCAAATGTTCCTCATTTTTGAAAGTCTAAGGCCCTTGGGATGGTTCTTTGTTTGCTTTTAAAGAGCACTTCAAAAAGTCTGGTCTTTAACCTATTTCTTGAATCACTCATTTCCAAAAATTAGCAAAGTCCAAGAGAGATGTAAACACATCAAGAAAAGTAAATGAATCTCAATGGAAAGCTTTTTTCTTAGAGAAACCAGATGATCACTAATGATTAGAGTAACAAATAGTACCAGTTTCCCCAGTAACCTTGATGGGTACCTGTTACTCCTGAGCAATTTTTACTAGGGCTTCCTTTCAGTCTCAGATATTTCCTAGTGGAGGCAATACATTATATGGTAACTCTGCCATTGATGTTAATAGTAATAAATGAGCTGTATTTCTTCATTAGAGCAGATACAAGAACCCAGGCTTGGGAATATGCTAATGATGAATACTGTACCCTCAAAAGAGGGGATCGAATCTGTCACAAGAACGTGTGATTAGAAACCAGTCTTCATCTGTAGTGTGGGAGGAGGAGCTAACTCATGCAGTTGGGTCACAATTAGTATTTTTACAGAAGAATGCCAAGAGATATTTAAAGATAAGTTCTAGAGAAAGAAACTGGAGTTGAGAATAGAACTGCAAGAGTTTGGGAATCAGAAAGGACTTGATAAAGATGCTGAGAATAGCAGGTCCATGAATCAGGGTCCCAGGGATCAAACCTGATCAGGAACAATAGGCGGAGGAAGAAATCTGAGACAGGGAGGATTTGATATGACAGTTTTGCCAAGGAACTGCTTACTGTTTCTTCCAGCTTTTATTGACCTTGTCTCACCATCAGGGTGTCTTAAAGCATTAAGTTTTTTGGCACTCAAGTAGAGTTGGAATTTGTACCATCTAGCTTTTTTTAATGAAGTTTACCTTTACAAGATTTCCTTAATTCAGATCTTTAATTCAAACTGTTAAATTATTAAAAAAAAAATTTTTTTTTTCAAATTGGGAAGCCTGGCTTTCAAAGAAAAATGATTTTCTAAGATAATTATCCAGAACTAGTATTATTTGGTCTTCTAAGATTTTCATGCACTATATGGAAAATTAAGATCTGTAGGAAACACAAAGATTAAGTGCCAGATCAGTCAAATAAATCCTGTCAGTCAATGGAGTGACAAATGTCACTGTCACATATTTTTGATATCCAAGAAGGAATATGTGACAGCACTGTAATAGGTATAACATTTATTTATTCAACACATTTATTCAGTATATATTAGGTAGATGACATTATGCATGTTATTGTTCAGTCATCCAGTCACGTGCAACTCTTTGTGACTCCATGGACTGCAGCACGCCAGGCCTCCCTGTCCCTCACCATCTCCTGAAGTTTGCCCAAGTTCATGTTCATTGCATCAGTGATGCCATCCAGCCATCTTACCCTCTGACACTCTCTTCTCCTTCTGCCCTCAATCTTTCCCAGCATCAGGGACTTCTCCAATGAGTCATCTGTGTGTATCAGATGACCAAGATACTGGAGCTTCAGCTCCAGCATCAGTCCTTCCAGTGAATATTCAGGGTTGATCTCCCTTAAGGTTGATTGGTTTGGTCTCTTTGCTGTCCAAAGGACTTTCAGGATTCTTCTCCAGCACCACAGTTTGAAGGCATCAATTCTTTGACATTCTGCCTTCTTTGTGGTCCAGCTCTCACAACCATATGTGACCACTGGGAAGCCATAGCCTTGACTATAGGGACCTTTGCTGGCAAAGTAATGTCTCTTCTTTTCAACACACTGTCTAGGTTTGTCATCACTTTCCTGCCAAGAAGCAATCTTCTTGAAATATTCAAGAAATCTTCTGATTTCATGGCTGCAGTCACCATCCACAGTGATTTGGAGCTCAAGAAGAAGAAATCTGTCACTACTTCCACTTTTCCCCTTCTATTTGCCATGCAGTAATGGGGCCGGATGCCATGATCTTAGTTTTTAGAATATTTAGTCTTAGCCAGCTCTTTCACTTTCCTCCTTCACCTTCATCAAGAGGCTCTTTAGTTTCTCTTCACTTTCTGCCATTAGAGTGGCATCATCTGCATATCTGAGGTTGTTGATGTTTCTCCTGCCTATTTTGATTCCAGTTGTAACTCATCCAACACCTGGAGTAACAGACAAATTTGGCCTTGGAGTACAGAATGAAGCAGGACAAAGGCTAATAGAGTTCTGCCAAGAGAACGCACTGGTCATAGCAAACACCCTTTTCCAACAACACAAGAGAAGACTCTACACATGGACATCACCAGGTGGTCGACGCACTGGTCATAGCAAACACCCTCTTCCAAAAACACAAGAGAAGACTCTACACATGGACATCACCAGATGGTCGACACCAAAATCAGATTGATTATATTCTTTACAGCCAAAGATGGAGAAGCTCTATACAGTCAGCAAAAACAAGACTGGGAGCTGACTGTGGCTCAGATCATGAACTCCTCATTGTCAAATTCAGACTGAAATTGGATAAAGTGGAGAAAACCACTAGACCATTCAGGTATGACCTAAATCAAATCCCTTATGACTATATAGTAGGAGTGAGAAATAGATTTAAGGGACTAGATCTGATAGACAGAGTGCCTGATGAACTATGGATGGAGGTTCATGACATTGTACAGGAGACAGGAATCAAAACCATCACCAAGAAAAAGAAATGCAAAAAAGCAAAATGGCTGTCTGAGGAGGACTTACAAATAGCTGTGAAAAGAAGGGAAGTGAAAAGCGAAGGAGAAAAGGAAAGATATAACCATTTGAATGCAGAGTTCCAAAGAATAGCAAGGAGAGATAAGATTAAGTTTTCCTCAGCGATCAATGCAAAGAAATAGAGGAAAACAATAGAATGGGAAAGACTAGAGATCTCTTCAAGAAAATTAGAGATACCAAGGGAAGATGTAATGCAAAGATGGGATCAATAAAGGACAGAAATGGTAGGGACCTAACAGAAGCAGAAGATATTAAGAAGAGGTGGCAAGAATACACAGAAGAACTGTACAAAAAAGATCTTCATGACCCAGATAATCGCGATGGTGTGATCACTCACCTAGAGCTAAATATCCTGGAATGTGAAGTCAAATGGGCCTTAGGAAGCATCACTATGAACAAAGCTTGTGGAGGTGATGGAATTCCAGTTGAGCTATTTCAAATCCTGAAAGATGATGCTGTGAAAGTGCTGCACTCAATATGTCAGCAAATTTGGAAAACTCAGCAGTGGCCACAGGACTGGAAAAGGTCAGTTTTCATTCCAATCCCAAAGAAAGGCAATGCCAAAGAATGCTCAAGCAACCGCACAATTGCACTCATCTCACACACTAGTAATGCTTAAAATTCTCTAAGCCAGGCTTCAGCAATACGTGAACCGTGAACTTCCTGATGTTCAAGCTGGTTTCAGAAAAGGCAGAGGAACCAGAGATCAAATTGTCACCATCTGCTGGATCATTGAAAAAGCAAAAGAGTTCCAGAAAAAACATCTATTTCTGCTTTATTGACTATGCCAAAGCCTTTGACTGTGTGGATCACAATAAACTGTGGAAAATTCTGAAAGAGATGGGAATACCAGACCACCTGACCTGCCTCTTGAGAAACCTATATTCAGGTCAGGAAGCAACTGTTAGAACTGGACATGGAACAACAGACTGGTTCCAAATAGGAAAAGGAGGACATCAAGGCTGTGTATTGTTACCATGCTTATTTAACTTATATGCAGGGTACATCATGAGAAACACTGGGCTGGAAGAAGTACAAGCTAGAATCAAGATTTCCAGGAGAAACATCAATAACTTCAGATATGCAGATGACACCACCCTTATGGCAGAAAGTGAAGAGGAACTAAAGAGCCTCTGGATGAAGGTGAAAGACGAGAGTGAAAAAGTTGGCTTAAAGCTCAACATTCAGAAAACGAAGATCATGGCATCTGGTCCCATCACTTCATGGCAAATAGATGGGAAAACAGTGGAAACAGTGGCTGACTTTATTTTTCTGGGCTCCAAAATCACTGCAGATGGTGATTGCAGCCATGAAATTAAAAGATGCTTACTCCTTGGAAGGAAAGTTATGACCAACCTAGACAGCATATTAAAAAGCAGAGACATTACTTTGTCAACAAAAGTCCATCCAGTCAAGGCAATGGTTTCAGTGGTCCTCTATGGATGTGAGAGTTGGACTGTGAAGAAGGCTGAGTGCCGAAGAATTGATGCTTTTGAACTGCGGTGTTGGAGAAGATCCTTGAGAGTCCCTTGGACTGCGAGGAGATCCAACCAGTAATCCTAAATGAGATCAGTCCTGGGTGTTCATTGGAAGGACTGATGTTGAAGCTGGAACTCCAATACTTTGGCCATGTGATGCGAAAAACTGACTCATTTGAAAAGACCCTGATGGTGGGAAAGATTGAGGGCAGGAGGAGAAGGGGACGACAGAGGTTGAGATAGTTGGATGGCATCACCGACTCAATGGACATGGGTTTGGGTGGACTTGGAAAGTTGGTGATGGACAGGGAGGCCTGGTGTGCTGCAGTTCATGGGGTCACAAAGAGTCAGACACGACTGAGTGACTGAACTGGACTGAACTGTAACTCATCCAGCCTGGCATTCCTCATGATGTGCTCAGTGTATAGGTTAAACAAACAGGGTGACAGCAGACAGCCCTGTCATACTTCTTTCTCTATATTGTATCAATCGGTTGTTCCACACAGCGTTCTAACTGTTATTTCATGACTTGCATACAGGTTTCTCAGGAAACAGATAAGATGATCTTGTATTTCCATCTCTGGGAGAAGGCAATGGCAACCCTCTCCAGTACTCTTGCCTGGAAAATCCCATGGGCGGAGGAGCCTGGTAGGCTGCAGTCCATGGGGTTGCTAAGAGTCGGACAGGACTGAGCAACTTCACTTTCACTTTTCACTTTCGTGCATTGGAGAAGGAAATGGCAACCCACTCCAGTGTTCTTGCTTGGAGAATCCCAGGGACAGGGAGCCTGGCTGCCATCTATGGGGTCGCATAGAGTCGGACACAACTGAAGCGAATTAGCAGCAGTAGCAGCAGCAAGGGCTTTCCACAGTTTGTCATGATCCACACAGCCAAAGGCTTTAGCATAGTCAGTGAAACAGAGATAGATATTTTTCTGAAATTCCCTTGCTTTTTCTATAATCCAGCAAATGTTGGTAATTTGATCTCTAGTTCCTCTTCCTTTTCTAAACCCAGCTTGGACACCTAGAAGTTCTTGGTTTGCATAATAGTGAAGCCTAGCATATAAGATTTTAAGCATGACCTTACTAGCATGGGAGATGAGTGCAGTAGTCAAATGGTTAGCACATTCTTTGGTACTACCCTTCTTGGGGACTGGGATGATGATTGACCTTTTCCAGTCCTGTGGCCACTTCTGGATCTTCCAGATTTGCTGACATAATGAGTGCAAAACCTTGATGACATCATCCTGTAGGGATTTGCATAACTGTTGGAATTTCATCGCGTTCACTAGCTTTATTAACAGCAGTGCTTCTTAAAGCCCACTTGACCTCACACTCCAGAATGTCTAGCTCTGGGTCACTAACCACATCATCATAGTAATCTGGTTCATTAAGATCTTTTTATACAGTTCTCCCATGTATTCTTTCCATCTCTTCTTGATCTCTTCGGCATCTACTAGGTCTCTACCATTTTTATGCTTTATTGTGCCCATCTTTGGGTGGATTTCTCCCTTGATGTTTCCAATTTTCCTGATGAGATTTCTAGTCTTTCCCCTTTTGTTGTTTTCTTCTATTATTAAGCACTGTTGATTGAAGAAGCCCTTCTTGTCTCTTCTAGCTATTCTTTGAAGCTGTATGTTTAGTTGGGTGCATCTTTCCCTCTCTTCCTTGCTTTTCACTTCTCTTCATGTTTCCACTATTTGTGAAGCCTCCTCAGATAACCACTTTGCCTTCTTGCTTTTCTTTTTCTTTGGGATGGTTTTGTTTGCCACTTCCTATTCCCTGGTGGCTCAGAGGTTAACGCGTCTGCCTCCAATGCGGGAGACCTGGGTTCAATCCCTGGGTCAGGAAGATCCCTTGGAGAAGGAAATGGTAACCCATTCCAGTATTCTTGCCTGGAGAATCCCATAGATGGAGAAGCCTGGTAGGCTACAGTCCATGAGGTCGAAAAGAGTCGGACACGACTGAGCGACTTCACATCACATACGATATTAAGGACCTCTGTCCATAGTTTTTCAGGCACACTGTTAATTGGATCTAGTCCTTTGCGTCTATTTGTTTCCCCTACTGCAAATTCATATGGGGATTTGATTTAAGTCATACCTGTCTGGCCTAGTGTTTTTCCTGGTTTTCTTTAGTTTAAGCCTAAATTTTGCTATGAGAAGCTGATGATCTGAGCCACAGTGAGCTCCAGGTCTTGTTTTTGCTGACTGTACACAGCTTCTTCATCTTCAGCTACAAAGAATGTAATCAATTTGATTTTGGTATTGACCATTTGGTGATGTCGCTGTGTAAAGTGGCCTCTTGTGTTGTTGAAAAGGGATGTTTGCTATGACTAGTGCATTCTCTTGGCAGAATTCAGTTAGTCTTTGCCCTGCTTCATTTTGTTCTCCAAGGCTGAACTTGCCTTTCTCCAGGTATATCTTGACTTCCTACTTTCACATTCCAATCCCTGATGATGAATAGAACATCTTTTTGAGGTGATAGTTCTAGGAGGTCTTCTAGGTCTTCCTAGAACTGATCAACTTCAGCTTCTTCAGCATCAGTTTTAGGGTGATCCAAGTAATAGACTTGGATTACTTGATGTTGAATGGCTTGCCTTGGAAATGAACCAAAATCATTCTGTCGTTTTTGAGGTTGCACCCAAGTACTGTATTTCAGACTTTCGTTGCTTGTGAGGGCTACTCCATTTCTTCTATGAGATTCTTGCCCATAGTAATAGATATAATGGTCATCTGAATTAAATTCACCCATTCCCATCCATTTTAGTTCACTGATTCCTAGGATGTTGATGTTTATTCTTACTTTCTCCTACTTGACCACGTCCAATTTTCCTTGATTCATGGACCTAACATTCCAGGTTCCTATACAATACTGTTCTTTGCAGCATCAGATTTTACTTTTGTTACCAGACACATCCACAACTGAGCAATGTACCTGCTTTGGCAGGTACTTCATTCATTCTGGGGATAAAGGTGATTCTCCTCCGCTCTCCCCCAGTAGCATATTGGACATCTTCAGACCTGGGTAACTCATCTTTTGATGTCATATCTTTTTGACCTTTTATACAGTTCATGAGGTTCTCATAGGAGTGTACTGAGGTGGTTTGCCATTCCCTCCTCCAGTGGATCACATGTTGTCAGAACTCTCTGATACGAGCCATCCGTCTCGGGTGGTCCTGCCTGATATGACTCATAGTCACTGCGTTACACAAGCCCCTTCCCCACGACCAGACAGTGATACTGGAAGGGGGGCGTTATGCATACCTAGTAAACTATTTGAGGTTGTGAAAATGTGAAAAATTAACAATGATAAAAATATTTATTTACAAGAATAATGGAAAAGCATCCCATGAGATCTTTGAATCATTTGGTTCATTGGTTTTGGCTCCTATAAAAGCAAAGGATCTAACCACCAAGTTAGTAGCCCATAACCCCACAGAGATAAAGAGCAACTCCTTGTCTCTTGGTTTTGCAAGTGCTGGTTTTGGACCCTCAAAAAGTTCAGCTAAGGAGTACGTCAAGGCTGTATATTGTCACCCTGCTTATTTAACTTATATGCAGAGTACATCATGAGAAACGCTGGACTGGAAGAAACCAAGCTGGAATCAAGATTGCCAGGAGAAATATCAATAACCTCAGATGTGCAGATGACACCACCCTTATGGCAGAAAGTGAAGAGGAACTAAAAAGCCTCTTGATGAAAGTGAAAGTGGAGAGTGAAAAAGTTGGCTTAAAGCTCAACATTCAGAAAACGAAGATCATGGCATCCAGTCCCACCACTTCATGGAAACTAGATGGGGAAACAGTAAAAACAGTGTCAGACTTTATTTTTCTGGGCTCCAAAATCACTGCAGATGGTAACTGCCGCCATGAAATTAAAAGACGCTTACTCCTTGGAAGGAAAGTTATGACCAACCTAGAAAGCATATTGAAAAGCAGAGACATTACTTTGCCAACAAATGTCCGTCTAGTCAAGGCTATGGTTTTTCCTGTGGTCATGTATGGATGTGAGAGTTGGATTGTGAAGAAGGCTGAGTGCTGAAGAATTGATGCTTTTGAACTGTGGTGTTGGAGAAGACTCTTGAGAGTCCCTTGGACTGCAAGGAGATCCAACCAGTCCATTCTGAAGGAGATCAGCCCTGGGATTTCTTTGGAAGGAATGATGCTAAAGCTGAAACTCCAGTACTTTGGCCACCTCATGTGAAGAGTTGACTCATTGGAAAAGACTCTGATGCTGGGAGGGATTGGGGGCAGGAGGAGAAGGGGAAGACTGAGGATGAGATGGCTGGATGGCATCACTGACTCGATGGACGTGAGTCTGGGTGAACTCCAGGAGTTGGTGATGGACAGGGAGGCCTGGCGTGCTGCGATTCATGGGGTCTTGAAGAGTCGACATGACTGAGCGACTGAACTGAACTGAACTTACATCTTATCCTAAGTTTTAGTGAGCCATTCCTGTTCCCTTCCAACAAGCTTTTTCTTAAGCAATTTGTTGCTGCTGCTGCTGCTGCTAAGTCGCTTCAGTCATGTCCGACTCTGTGCAACCCTGTAGACGGCAGCCCACCAGGCTCCCCCGTCCCTGGGATTCTCCAGGCAAGAACACTGGAGTGGGTTGCCATTTCCTTCTCCAATGCATGAAAGTGAAAAGTGAAAGTGAAGTCTCTCAGTCGTGTTCGACTCTTCGCCACCCCATGGACTGCAGCCCACCAGGCTCCTCTGCCCATGGGATTTTCCAGGCAAGAGTACTGGATTGGGGTGCCATTGCCTTAGTTGCTTAATAGAATGGAAGTTACAAGTGATTATGCCTTCTTTAAATAAACTAGCAACCCTGGGTTTTCATAATTACAGTTTGAGACTCTTCACCTTACCTTTATATGTTAAACTTGGACAGTTATCCATGGTCTTTACAACAAATGTTTCCAGCTATCACAATGCCTGTTGGTTGGCCAAAACGGCTTAGTTTCAGCTATGTAGCCACCTTTGCTCTTACTAGAGTGTTTGTGCAATTATTTGAGTATTCTATTACATCTTTGTGGTTGTTCTCTAAAATGTGAGTGGGAAATAGTAAGATTAGTGTCAATGCTACTAATAAGTATATTTCTCATAAGCTTAGCACAACTAAAACCAAGATAGAAGCCATAAATTGTTTAAAAAAAAAAATAGCAATTCTTGGGCTTCCCTGGTGGCTTAGTGGTAAAGAATCCGGCTGCCAATGTAGGAGACATGGGTTTGGTCCCTAATCTAGGAAGATCCCACTTGCCACAGAGCAACTAAGCCCATGTGCCGTAACTATTGAGCCTGTGTTCTAGAGCCCAGGGGTGCAACTTCTGAGCTCACGTGCCCTGGAGCCCATGCTCTGTAACATAACTGCAATGAGAATCCTTTGCCTGCAGCTAGAGGGTAGCCCTTGTTCACTGCAACTAGAGAAAGCATGTGCAATGAACACTCAGTGCAGCAAAATAAATAAATAAATTATTTTTAAAAGTAGCACTTCTTTGCATTCAATTGAGATCATGGGGATTAAGCTCTCCAGTTGATGCTTAGGAAAAAAAAAAAGGTAAAAAAGGAAAAACACTCAACTTTTTAAATCAAAAACTGTGGTATAATTAAGAATTTTTAATTATTCTGGCAACAGTCCTCCATTATAATGTCCAAGTCTGCTATTTAATATCTATACATCTGATTTCCTGCACAGTCTTAGGGAATTATCGTATACTAAAATGATGGACTGCCTCCATGACAAAACTCACACAGAGGCAAGTTTTACATTGATGAGCAATCTCAACTCTCTTGACATCTACTAGGATTCTTTTACAGCTCAAAGTAAGGTGGTTAAAAATTGTTTTACTTTCTGAAAGTATCTCAGAAATAACAGAGACTACACCAAAGAGGCTAATATTTTGGACCACGTTTTCTCTAACATGGAAGAACTAAACAGTTACCACATCATCTTGGAATTTGTAATAAGGGAAGGAAATATAGGGCAGAGGCTGATGTGTGCTGAAGATTTTAAGATGCAGATGTCAAAGCTTCAAAGGAAAGGAAGAAGTTACAGCACAGAATGTAAGAGCTCTGACTACAGATTCAAGAAAAACATAGGTTTGGATGCCAGGTATGCCATTCGCTAGCTGTGTGGCATTAAGCAAAACCTCTCTAAATCTCGGCTGTCCTTTGCACAATAAGAATAGTATGAAAAGCACAAAGTGCCTGGGGAAATCGTTTAACTTCTAAACTTGTATTTTTTAAAAAAAGTAATTATATATGCCACATAGTTTTCTTGGGAGAATTAACTAAGAAAATTCATGTAAATTACTTAGTACTGTGTTTGATAAATAGTAAGCATTTTTTTAAATGCACACACACTCTCAAATTCTAAGGAAAAAGTAAGTTCATGAAAGAAACTAGATAGCTCAGATTTAAAATGAATAGAACATGGAATAAAGGAGGATATGACTAAGAATGAACACGAAAGGCTATCACAAACCTCTAAGGATGGAGTTTTAAAAGGATAGTGCTCAGGAGGAAATGAAGTTATATTTCTAAAGATAAGATTTCTTCAGCTACATTTTTTTGGAAGAAGATGTGAAACAGAATACATGTACTCTTTGG
Organism: Bos mutus; assembly: GCF_027580195.1. Lineage (NCBI taxonomy): Eukaryota > Metazoa > Chordata > Mammalia > Artiodactyla > Bovidae > Bos > Bos mutus. Next base: position 23,962,660 of record NC_091631.1, read on the forward strand.
GGACTATTATGCAAAGTTACTGGGCTTCCCTGGTGGCTCAGACAGTAAATAATTTGCCTGATATGCAGGATGCCGGGGTTTGATCCTTGGGTCAGGAAGATCCCCTGGAGAAGGGAATGGCAACCCACTCCAAGTATTCTTGCCTGGAGAGTTCCTTGGACAGAGGAGCCTGGTGAGCCATAGTTCCTGGTGTTGCAAAGAGTCGGACATAACTGAGAGGCTAACACACACACACACACACACACACACACACACAAAGTTACCAGATGAAAAAGAGAAGGCAGAGCTCCATGTTTTCTCTTTGAAACCTACATTTCCCAGCAAGAATGGTGTTCAACTGAAAAGAAAAGAAGAAGCCAGGCAAAGACAGTATGTACCAAAAGGTGGGTTAGAAGAGAGATAAGACATAGTTCCTACTTTCAGTTCAGTTCAGTTCAGTCGCTCAGTCGTGTCCGACTCTTTGCGACCCCATGCATCGCAGCACGCCAGGCCTCCCTGTCCATCACCAACTCCCGGAGTTCACTCAGACTCACATCCATCGAGTCAGTGATGCCATCCAGCCATCTCATCCTCTGTCGTCCCCTTCTCCTCCTGCCCCCAATCCCTCCCAGCATCAGAGTCTTTTCCAATGAGTCAACTCTTCGCATGAGGTGGCCAAAGTACTGGAGTTTCAGCTTTAGCATCATTCCTTCCAAAGAAATCCCAGGGCTGATCTCCTTCAGAATGGACTGGTTGGGTCTCCTTGCAGTCCAAGGGACTCTCAAGAGTCTTCTCCAACACCACAGTTCAAAAGCATCAATTCTTCAGTGCTCAGCTTTCTTCACAATCCAACTCTCACATCCATACATGACCACAGGAAAAACCATAGCCTTGACTAGACGGACCTTTGTTGGCAAAGTGATGTCTCTGCTTTTGAATATGCTATCTAGGTTGGTCATAACTTTCCTTCCAAGGAGTAAGTGTCTTTTAACTTCATGGCTGCAGTCACCATCTGCAGTGATTTTGGAGTCCAGAAAAATAAAGTCTGACACTGTTTCCACTGTTTACATGGATTCAAATCTGCAGTTCCATAGACACAGTGTTGTGTCAGATTTTTTCGAGGATCATAAATGCAATTGCTTGACATAAAAGATTTGTTGCAGAAATCAATTGCTGAAGTTATTCTGACAAAGAAACACTGATATGAAGATAGAGATACGCTCACTGAAATAAATTGGCGATCCACATCTTTATAGATTTTATTGTGCTTTGTAAATCATACATAGTTTACCTTGATGCTTTTTTGTGTAGAATATTTATTTAAGCCAAACAAGGTGCTGCTGAAGCCAGTCAACTGTTAGTAGACATCATCCATTACAAAAATTTGCTTTATCCCTCTGAAGACAGACAAGTAGGCCAATGAAACTACTTATTAATCATCCAATAAGGACTTGAGCATTTATTATGTGCCAAGTGAACTGAGACTCTAAAGATGACCCCTTATTTTTTTACAGTGAGGAAGACAATCATGTGAGCAGGTTGAAGTTCAATATATAGTTTGAAATACTAAACATAGGTTCAAGAAAATTGCTACAGGAACACAAAAAGAGGAAATAATAATTTTAAGTTAAGAGATCAAAGAAAGGGAAGGACTGTAGGTAGGGTTACTACTAAAACCACAACCACCTATACTACTAATCAGAACAGACCACTGATAAATCAGAATATACACAGTCATTGAATATGCAGTATGATGATAGCAGTGGGTGCCAGCTGAAGATTTCCACTGGTCAGAGGGAAGTTCTCATAAAGGCTGAGCCTCAAATAATCTGTGGAATTTGGATAGCTGTAGAAGGGCAGGAAGAAAATAAACACTGGAAAAAAAATGGATTGCCTAATGTGAAACCAAGAATTTCAAGTACATTGATTAGACTGGTGTGGCTGATGAGTGTAATTTGTGGAAAGATATAGAAGGAAATGTGACTGAGAAAGTTATTGAAGACCATCAATGACTCTAAATACCAGAATAAGGAGTTTGGATTTAATTCGATAATAACCACAATGATAGTTATGAACCGAGCAAATATAGCTAACGGAAACTGTATATGCATTATCTCACTGAATTTTTACAATAACCCTAAAAGAATGATATAATTAGGATTTCCATCTTGCAAACTGAGACTTCAAGAGATTTATTAACATACCCAAGTTCACACAGCTAGTTAAGTGTGAGAATTTAGATTCAAATCCGGAGCTCTCTAAATCCAAAACCTATGGCAAAAATGACTGTACATCCTTGATTGTGGAGAAAGTGGGAGCAAGGAACATTTTTTGAGAGGGAGACATAATCAAAACTTTCTGGAAGATAAAATATAGGGGCAATAAATTTCCTGGAAAAGTGAGAAAATGATAGCCAGAAGACTAGTTAGGAAGACATTAGTTCAGATGACGGGCACGAGGTCAATGACAGTACAGAAAACGGGATTGATAAAGACACTGGAAAGGGAGAATTAGAGGAACTTGGGGATCATTTTCTCTGCTGTATAACAAATTAAGGCAAACTTAGTCACTTAAAGCAATATACATGTGTTATCTCAGTTTCTATGGGTCATGAGTCTGGGCATGAGACCCAGCTTAGCTAAGTCTCTGCTCAGGGTCTCACAGGCTACAGCTGAAGTGTCAGTTGGTCTATGTTCTTATCTGGAGACTGGATAAATTGTTATCTGGGAAAGACTCTACCTTTAAGGTCACCTGGATTGTTGGCAGAATTCATTTCTTTGTGGTTATATGATTGAGTTCCCCATTTACTTAGCAGCTATCAATGGGGAGCACCTCTCAACTGTGAGAGGAAGCTCTCAGACCCTTGCCACGGAATCCCTCCCCTCACAACACTGCAGCTCACTTCTTCAAGGGCAACAGAAGAATCTCTGCTGCTTCCTCTGGGCTCAAGGTCAGGGCTACTCAGAGTAATCCCCTTTTGATTGACTCAGAATTAACTGACTAAGGACTTTAATGACATCTGCAAAATTCCTTTGTGCGTTGTCGCTTCAGTCTGTCTGACTCTGCAACCCCATGGACTCCAGCCTTCCAGGCTCCTCTGTCCATGGGATTCTCCAGGCAAGAAGAGTGGAGTGGGTTTCCATGCCCTCCTTTAGGGGATCTTCCCAACCAGGGATTGAACCTGCATTTTTTATGTCTCCTGCATTGACAGGCAACCACTAGTGCCCCCTGGGAAGCCCTGTGCCAAAATAACGTAACCTAACCATTGGAGTGACATCCATCTATTCATAGGTCCTCCCTACACTCAAGGGATTATTGTGACTTCCCTGGTGGCCCAGTGGTTAAGATTCAAACTTCCACTGCAGGGGCATGTGTTCAATCCCTGATCAGGGAACTAAGATCCTACATCCCACATGCCACGTGATGCAGCCGCAAAAGAAACAAAAAGGGGAAAGGGATTACAGAGAATGTGTTACACCACAGGATAAGAATCGGGCCTGCCAAGTTGCCTACCGTGTTTAACAGCTGATTTAACACAGGAGACTGAAATCACTCAAAGTTTTTAGCCTGAGCAATGAAGAGAATAGTGATGTCACTAGCTGATTTGACACACAAGAGAAAAAAGTTTTAATGATAAATATGAATCTTGCTAGGAACTGTCCATCTTGAAGTATCTGCAGTATATCCATTTGTCCTAAACTAATTGCATCAGTTTCAGTAGCATCTAATGTTTTATTAAATGGTGTGGAGGAGTTTCTGACATCTGGAAGTGATTCTATCATAAAGTATACATTTTTTAAAAATGTTACAAATGGCCAAGAACTTGAGAATCAGTTAGCAAGTTGATTATGTTTTAGATTCATGTCTTCTTTTTATCTCAGCAACCAGTCACAGAGATTTTTTTCAATTGTTTTGATAAATGTTCCTTTTAGACTCTGTTATTTCTGAGAAATAGCCAAACATCTTTTTTACTCTATGAATGTTTATCTTAAAATATATCCAGTAATAGCCAAATGAGTTGTTAAGCAAGATAAATGAAACACCTCCAAATAACCAAGGAAGTAGTAGGGCTAGTGCTAATAAAAAGTAGAATATGTATTCTACATTCTCATTTTAAACTATCTGAATTATTCCATGGCATTGGGGTTAATGCAGATCACATATTCCCTGGAACACAGTGAAATGCAAAATATTATTTCTTGGCATAGTGTAGAAACGAAACAGTTACCAAGTATCTCCCTAATGCCAAGCCCTATGCTAGAACTTTCAGGTATGCTGTCTCATTTCACTTTAACAATCCTCAAGTGAGAATAATATCAGCCTCATTAGATAAGGCAGTTAAGGCTGAGAAGTCAAAACTTCACCCAAACTAGGCAGTGCAGATAGGCAGGTTTCAGACCTAAATTTATCTTATTTTTCAGGTCTAATTCTTTCCACTATCAATCTTTCTTCAGTTCTCAGATTAGCTGTAACTTCGTCTAAGAAGCCTTCCCTGACCACCCACTGCATCTTCCAAGACTGTGTTAGCTGCACATTCCCATCACCATGTTTTCCCGCACAACTGATTAGCGTCAAAGTTCTCAAATTCTATGACTTCTCAGACAGAATCCAAATTCCACGGGCCAAGATCCAAATTCCAGCTTGGCACTTGCTAAGTGCATGAACTTGCAAAATTGACTAAACCTCAAGCCTTTCACTAGTAAAATAGGAATAGTACTAGTCCCTGACTCCAGGCATAGTTGTGAGGATATTTAATGAATTTAAATCCTTATTATTGTTATCATTATCCTCAGAAGATGCTGCTCCACTTACTATACTGGGTTGCAGTTGCTTATTTATTTTTCTGTATTTCATTCTAGATAATAAAAGTTATCCCTGTAGAGAGCCTGAATCTTGTTAGCTGTGATTTCCCCAGAGTCTAGCACAGTACCTATCCACCACATAGCTGGCACTCAAAAAGTTCTGCTGAGGGAGGGAGAGAGGAAGGAAGGAAAGAAGACTGCTCATTATATAGGTGTCCTTCCCTTTTCCAAGCACAGCCTTAATAAAGCCATAAACTGCCCTGTTTCTTGCAGCATTATTCGCAATATGGAAACAAATTAAGTTTCCATCAACAGATGAATGGACAAAGGAGATGTGGTATATATACGTACAATGGAAAACTACTCAGCCATGAGAAGGAAGGAAATCCTGCCATTTGCCACAATATGGATGCAACTTGAGGGCATTATGCTAAAACTTAAAATAGAACTACTATCTGCTACAGCAATTCCACACCTGGGTACGTATCTAAAACAAAAACAAAAACACTCATTTGAAAAGATACGTGCACCCCAATGTTCCTAGCAGAATTAGAAACAGTTGCCAAGATACGAAAGCCACCTCAGTGTCCATGGATGAGCTTGGAGAGCATTATGCTAATTGAAATAAGTCAGACAGAGAAAGACAAACCCTAAATACTGTATGCTATCACTTATATATGGACTCTAAAAAAGCCTAAGTCATAAAAACACAGAGCAGAGTGGTGGGTTCCAGGGACTGGGGGAGATGAGGAGATTTTAATCAAAAGCACAAACTTTTGACTCAAGTTTAAGTCAAAGTTATAAGATGAGTAAGTCCTACGGATCTAACCTACAGCATGGTGATTATACTTAATATTCTATTATGGGTTTGAAAGTTGCTAAGAGAGTAGATCTTAAATGTTTTCATCACACACACAAAAAAGAAATGGTAATTATGTGTAATGATAAAGGTGTTAGCTAAACCACAGTGGTAATCATTTTACAATATATAAGTTATCAAATCAACACCTTAAACTTACACAATGGTACAGGTCAGCTATATCTAAAGGAAACTGAAAAAGGATAAATAAAGGCATGAGAATATATGCAGATGAAAATAAGCCACTACTGTCCTTGAATTATATTTAAGGATCAGAAGTCTTAGAAAGCAGAGTTCATTACAACATCCTTAATGCCTAGAAATTAATATCCTTAACATCTGGAAATCCTAACACTTATATTGTGCCCAGAAAAAAACCAAAGCCCAGACAGTCCCTTCACAAGTGAGCATTCTCCTTCTGCAGGAGAAAAGCTCGTCAGCCTTACCCCTACAGCCTGAGAGTAATGTGCTCCATGGAATGACCTCCCTATCAAAACCGCTCACAGGGCTGTAGGCAGTTCCCAGCCACCACTTGCTCCAGTACTGTTTTGAGAAATGCCCCAGGCTCCCGCTATTTACTTTTTCCACTGTTTCTTTTAATGTCAAACAATCAATTATTTTAACTTAGATGTAACTGACATATAACATTGTGTAAGTTTAAGCTGTACAATGAGTTTATTGGATACATTTCTATACTGCAATATGACTACAGTTTTACCACTGTAGCATTAGGTGTTGAGAGCATTTAAGGTCTAGTCTCTTAGCAACTCTACCGTATATAATATAATATTGCTGACTATAATTACTATGCTGTGCATTAGATCTCCAGTGTTTATCTTCTAACTACACATTTGTACCCTTTGACCAACATCTCCCCAAGTCCCGACCCACCAGCCCCTGGTAACCACCATTCTAATCTCTGTTCTATGTGCTTGGATTCCCACTTTTTATTCGCTCCATCTCGGCTACACCTGTTTCCGTCTTGTCACCTTTGGCTCCGAGCAGGCCAGTGCCAGTTTTTATTCTTCCAAGCAAAAGAGCACATTTGAACTTGACTGGATATGACTTGTATATTTGAAGCCCTGTATTCAACTGAGAACAAAATACCCAAAGAAGCATTTTAATTAATATAGGATCAACCAGTTTGGGCACTAGAGCACCATGGTCATAAGAGAGGATTCTTCATATTTTCACATTTCTTATAATAAAGTCAAAGTCACGGGTGAAAATGCAGATTAGGCAGAGGTAATCACAGGAAAGAGAGATGACTATAAAGCCCTATTCATCTGTGATGCAAAAATCCATTATTAAGAGCAAATCTCCTTGGACAGCCTGTGGATACTGCATAATTCACTGAGCCCAATGGTACTTCGGTGGTGATGATTAAATATTGAAAATCTGATTGGAAGACAGAGGTGGCTTCCTGCTCTTTTCTGTAATTGCCTTGTCTGATTTTTCTCATGAACAATGTATCACTGGAATTTTTGACTATGATGGAGTGTACCCCCTCCCCACCCTTGGAGAGTTCTTTGCCCTGAAGGCTAAGGCTCCAACCCCATGGGACTCATCTGATGGAGAACTTCATCTGTCTCCACTGCACCTGTCACCCCCTCTTCCCTTGTCAAGCCCCAGGGTGTCGTGTGGAACTTACAAGCCTCCCCCTTGCCTGTCCACACCCCCACCCCTGCCGGCACCCTCCTGCCTCATGCACATTACAGCAGCCTAATGAGTTGAAGAGACAGAGCCGGCCCTGGCTTCTTATTAAAATCACATTCCATTTTCTTCAAATAAACCCAACTCAGAACAAAAGCGGGGCCTTCTGGGCACAGCCTTTGTTGTGGCTGTTTAATCATAACATTTTGGTGGGACCCAGAAAATTATGATGATTGCTTTCAAGCAATTTGTGATATACATGCTTAGCAGATGATGTAACTGCATGCTACTTTTTGCTATGACACTCTACAAATGCAAACAGATGTATTTCCCATGACCTTAACCCTGACAAATAGAATTGTTTTATGTATTTCCCAGTTAACATTTTTTGAGAGCTTCACAAAGCAGTCTCATAAGGTCTCTCAATACCCTGCTTTTTACACTTCTAGCTATTTTAGGTATCTCAGGAATGTGATAACGCTAATGAGGTATTAGGGTAAGAAAAATAGTGAAAAGCGTATCGGCTCCAACTTTTACAAAAGCTTATTTTAAACATGTAGGTTTCCCTTCAGTTTAGCTCTCAATTAACTGACCAAAATGATAGGAAAGAGCTTTCTGAAGCGTGATATTTTAACAAAAATAATCTTCAAGTGAAGACTGCCTAGAATAAGGTGTTGTATGAATATAGATGTGAAAACCTAGCAAGAAAAATTCATAATACAATATGAGGTCATTCTACAATGAACAAATGGGATTTATCCTCAGAGACTTGGTATATAAAAACCATCCCACCTCAACTGCCATAATTGTCTCAAGTAACCATTTCCTCTTTTGTGCTTTATTCTCCTAAGCTCTAAGCAGACAAAAAGAATGTTGAGTAGCTAGGACAGGCCTTTATTTCTGCCTATAGGTACTTTCCCAGTAGATGTTTTCTAGTGTTAGATAGCAGATAAGAGCAGTAGTTTTCCAGGCTTGAGACTAGAATATTTTCAAAAATGTGTTACAATTGATTTTTTTTTTTAAATTACAGCTTCTTATTTTGGAACAGGTTTACAATTACAAGAGATTCTAGAAACACTGCATAGAACTCTCATGTACCCTTACCCCATTTTCCCTAAGGATAGTATCTTACATAACCAGAGTGCGACACCAAAACCAAGAAATTAACCTGGGTACAACACTATGCTCAGGAAAAGAACTCATTTGGATTTCACCAGTTTTTGCACGGACTTGTGTGTATGTGTGGAGGGGTGGGAGGTGGGTACAAGCGTGTGATTCTATCAGTGACGTAACCATCACCACGTTACAGATACAGAACAGTTCTGTCAGTACAAAGAAACTCCCCTGGTTTATGCCTTAGGTTAGTCATATCCTGTCCCCAAAGCTAGCACCTGGCCATCACTACCTGCTTCACCATTACGATTTCATTGCTTCAGGAATATTATATAAATGGAAATATAACATATATTGCCCTTTGAGATCGGCTTCTTTCACAGCGTAGTTTCTTTAAAATTCACCTAGATTGTTAAATGTATCAGTAATTAATTCCACTTTATTGCTGAGTATTATTCCATAGTATAAGCTGTACCACAATTTGTTTATCCATTCACTTGCTGTAGGACATTTGCAGTTGTTTTCAGTTTCTGACCATTACAAAGTTGTAGTGAATGTTCATGTACAGGTTTTTGTGTGAATCTAACTTTTCTTTTGCTGAGTCGTATGGTTTGTGTATGTTTAACTTGGTAGAAAGCTGTCGAACTTTCCCTGAAATGACTGTACTACTTTATACTTCTCATCAGCGCATGGCACCATGGGTATGATTTAGTTTTGTTATCCTTGTATGTGTGTAATAGTGCATAAAGCTTTAACTTGCATTTTCAAAGAGGCTTATGATGTTGAACACTTTTTCAGTATGTCCTCTTCAGATAAGTGTCCATGCAAGTCTTTCATTGATATTCTAATTGGATTGTTTGTTTTCTTACTATTAAGAGAAGTATTTTTGTATTCTGAATACAAATTCATTAGCAGAGATGTGATGGGAAGGTATTTTTCTCTCAGTCCGTGGCTTGCTTTTTCATCCTTTTTAGCAGGCATTTTACAGAAAACAAAAAATTTTATTTCTGATGAAATGAAACAACAATTTTGTTTCCTCAGTAGTGCAAGACAGGGATGAAGGTCAGGGTTCCACAGACAGGTTCCACTAGAGAGGGTCACCTCTTTGTTACTGAAGAACAGTGTTTGTTATGGACTGAATTGTGCTCACCCGCAACCAATATGTTGAACTCCCAACCCTCAGTATAACTGTATTTGGAGATAGGGCCTTGACAGGGTAACTAAGGTTAAGTGGCTTTGTAAAGGTGGAGCCCTAATCCAATGGAACTGTGTGTGTGTGTCAGTCAGTCGTGGCTGACAGTGACTCCATAAACTGTATCCCATCAGGCTCCTCTGTCCATGGAATTCTCCAGGCAAGAATACTGGAGTTGGTTGCTATTCCCTTTTCCAGGAGATATTCCCCACCCAGGGATCAAACCTGGGTCTCCTGTATAGCAGGCAGACTCCTTACTGACTGAGCCACTAGGGAATCCGATACGACTAGTGTCTTTTTAAAAAGAGGAAGAGACTCCCTTTCTCTCTGCACATGTGTGGAAAAAAAGTCACGTGGAGACACTTTGAGGAAGGCAGCTTTCTGCAAGGCAGGAATAGAGACCTCCCAGAAACCAACCCTGCTGGCATGAATTTGCACTTCTAGCCTCCAAAAGTATGAGAAAATGAATTTCTGTTGCTTAAATCACCCAGTCTGCAGTATTCTGTTATGGCAGCTCAAGCAGACTAATAGAGGATGAAAGTCTGAATTCTACCCACAGGTTTGCAGGGGAAGACCACTACCTCCTTACTGCAAGGTGTCTGGACAACAGGGTCCTGCCCATGGACTCTCCCCTGCAGTGCCCATCAGGGTGGAGGAGGGGCATGGTTTGCTCAAGGTATGCACCTTGAGAGCAGACAAATATGAGTGAAGGTTTCTGACTCTCAGGCCTTAGTTTTCACAAAGAACTTTTCACAACTCTTTGGCTGGAAAGTCCCAGCTGCATTTGGGGCATTTTTTTTTTTTGTCTGCATCTGTTTCCAGGTTGTAGGCTTTTCTAGTTCCAAGGACAGGACAAATAGGAGGCAAGAAAAAGCCACAAGGGATTCACTTCTAGGAAATTCCCCAAGTCCTGAGGTCCCTAGGCAATCTACCACCTCTTCCTCCATTTTTCAGGCTTATATATATTTTTTTTTCTATTTTTCTAAGTCTTTATTCAGTTGGTTACAATATTGTTTCTGGGATTTTTTTGTTTAGGTTTTGGTTTTTTGGCCACAAAGCAAGTGGAATCTTAGCTTCCAGACCAGAGATCAAACCCATACTTCCTGCATTGGAAGCACAAAGTCTTAACCAGTAGACCGTCAGGAAAGTCCCAGGCTTATGTATTTTGTCAGGGTTTGTTTTTTGTGATTAGTGGGAGGAGTAAAATGGAATGTGTTTCCCCTATCATATCCAGAATTGAAGACTACAACTGATTTTTTAAAAAATAGAGTTAAAAGTAAGATTTCAAGAGAGTAATCACAAAATTCTTAGGGTTTCTAGAAATGTCTTTGACGGGAGGACATCTCCATGATTTATTGACTCAGTCTGAGGTAGAAGAGGAAACACTGGACTTGGTGGGCTTAGTTCTCCTCTCAGTTTTTCTGTGACCTTGGGCGAGTTGCCTCACTTTTCTCTGTTTCAGCTTCTTCCTCTGTCAAAGACATAATTGGACTCTATCTGGATTGGTAAATAGGTTCCATCTCTCAAGCCAACAAAATGAAGTAGGAAGACATTTTGAGAAGTCCTCTAAGACCATGATTAGTGAGAAGAAACACTATCTTTAATTAGTAATGTTAGCCTTAAGCACAAGGTAAGATCACAATACCATATTTGCTTTGTTTTTTAATCCCTGGACAAGAATATGCCTAAGAATTTTCCCAGGTCCAAAATTCTATGATTTTAATACGAAAATAAAATTAACTTGAATATGTAGATATTTTAAATGAAGGTTAAAAAGATGAAAATTTATTTTGTATAAGGAAAGACAAAACATATTAGGAACACAGGATGAAACAGTTGAGAAAAAAAATTTATCATGGCTTCCTGACAGCTTTGGAAAAAAGGGAAACACACCGGTTATCTAGCTCTACCCTTTCATTTTGCTTCTAGTTACTCTGGTTACCTTTCCTACTTTCTGATGAACTACTAAAATTTTGTTTTCCCTTTTTTTCGTCAATGAATTTGAAAGCTGTAGAGAGGATTCCATCCCTTTAATGGTGGTTCTTAAATTTTAAAAATAGTTTATAAGTGTTTCAAGAAGAGTATAAAATCGTTCAGCATCAGTATCTTTATCCTCATTTCAATCAGGACAAAAATATTATTATAAAACACTAAGTATCCAGTGAAGATTCTTTTTCTATTACTGTTGTTTACAGATTTAGTTTCACTTTTTTGGATTCTGCTTCATTGAGTCTTTTCAGTTTCTCTGCTTGTATCACAGTCTTCCTCTCTGAGTTCAATTTTCTTCTTGCTAAATCATATCTTTCCTAGTTCTTTCAGGATGTCTTGTGAGTGAAAAATTTCCTTTATCTTGGTATGTAGAAAAATATTTTTATTCCTTTTTAGTGAGTATATATTAGCAGTGATCACAAGTTAGGCAATCAAACTCATGAAACACACATAACACAGTAAGATTGAATGTATTGTTACATTTATTTAGATTTATAGAACAATTCAGGAGAAATAGTATTCTTCTCATTGGGGAGGCCCTGAGTTATATATGTACATAGCTTCTTATTTCTCCTCTTACCTGAACAGGATGTGTGCAGCAAATAGGGGTACCTTCAATATGCGTGTGGTTTAACTTGGCTCAGAGAGGCCAGTGCCTTGGTTTCCCATCAGTCTTTTATTTTGTTCCTGTCACACAGACCCAAGGCTTGTACACTCACTTACAGGAGCCTCAGTCCAGATGGACTCCCACCAATCAAAAATTTCACAGTAAATAATGCAGATAATTGTCTCTTAATATGTAACGTTCCACATTTATCTTAATTCGCATGTGTCCAAGGGAATGATGCTGTGAGAAGACATTACTGAGAAGGAAATTTTTTTCTTTCCAGGAGAGTCTTTTTTTAAGCAATTATTTTTATTAGAATTGATTTACAATGTGTATTAATTTCTACTGTATAGCAAAATGATTCAGTTACACATAAATATATGTTTTTTTTCACACTTCCATTATGGTTCATCAGAGGATATGGGATCTAGTTCCCTGTGCTCTACAGTAGGACCTTATTGTTCATCCATTCTCTATATAATAGTTTGCATCTATTTGCATCTCAAAAATTGCATCGGCCGTATGTATCATCTCAATATTTGCATCTCAAACTCCCAGTTTGTCCCTCCTCCATCCCCCACCTTGTCAACCTCAAGTCTGTTCTCTATGGCTGTGTCTATTTCTGCCTCATAGATGGGCTCATTTGTTATATTTTAGATTCTACATATAAGTGATATCACATGGTATTTGTCTTTCTCTTTATGAATTACTTCCTTTAGTATGATAATTTCTAGGTCCATTCATGTTGCTACAAATGGTATTTTTTATTCTTTTTATGGCTGAGTGGTACTCCGTCTGTACCATATTGTCATCATCTATTGCTCTGTCCATGGGCAGTTAGGTAGTTTCTATATCTTGGCTATTTGTAGACAGTGCTGCTATAAGAATAGCAGCTTTCTATAAACATAGAAAATTATAGTTTCCTCCAAATATATGCCTAGTGATTGCTACATCATATAGCAACTCTATCTTTAGTTTTTTTGAGGAACCTCCAGAATGTTTTCCATAGTGGCTGTACCAATTTACGTTCTCACCAACTGTGTAGGAGGGTTCTCTTTTCTCTGTATCTTCTCCAGCATTTGTTATTTGTATACTTTTTAATGAAGGCCATTCTGACTGGTGTGAGGTGATACCTCATTGTAGTTTTGATTTACATTTCTCTAATAATTAGTTATGAAGAGCATCTTTTCATGTACCCATTGGCCATCTGTGTGTCTTCTTTCCAGAAATGTCTATTTAGATCTTCTGCTCATTGTTCGGTTTGGTTGCTTGCTTTTTTATCATTGGGTTGTATGAGCTCTTTATATATTTTTGAAATTAGGCCCTTGTCAGTTGCATCATTTGCAAATATTTTCTCCTAATCTGTAAGTTGTCTTTTGGTTTTGTTTATGGTTTCCTTTGGTGTATAAAAGCTTATAAGTTTGAAGAGGTCCCAATTGTTTATTTTTGCTTTTATTTCTATTGCCTTGGGAGATTGACGTAAAACATTGGTTCTGTTTATGTTAGAGAATATTTTACCTATGTTCTCTTCTAGGAGTTTTATGGCATCGTGTCTTATATTTAAGTCTTTGAGCTAATTTGAGTTTATTTTTGTTTATAGTGTGAGGGAGTGTTCTAATTTCATTGACTTACATGCAGCTGTCCAGCTTTCCTAACACCATTTGTTGAAGAGACTGTCTTTTCTGTATTGTGTATTCTTGCCTCCTTTGTCAAAGATTAATTGGCCTAAGTGTGTGCAGGAAAGTTTTAATGTGTTTAGGTCTCAGAACTGATGTTGATATTTTACTCTCAGGTTTTTTAGCCAGGCATGAGATTCTAGATTGAGAGTGATTTTTTTTTTCTTCTCAGCAATTTGTAAATATAGCTCCACTGTTACCTGATATCTGTAGTTGCCAGTGGCAAGTCAGCTGCCTATCTAATGGTCATTCCTATAAGAATCTGATTTTTCACTAATAAATTTTATTATTTTCTATGTATTTTTAATTTTGTTATGATACATCTAAGCACACATTTATTTTAATGTATCCTTCTTAGAACATGGATTACATTTTTAATCTGAGGATTTTCAGCATTGAAAAAAATGCTTACTAGAATCTCTTCATCCATTCCTTCTCCACTCTTTCCTCTATTCTAATTTTTTTGGAGCTTCTTCTAGACCTCCTCAGTCTACCCTCCATTTATTCAAACTGCTTTTTTCCACAAATTTCTCAGTTCTACTTTTTTGCTTTACTACTTAATTGCTTTGATTGTGTCTTCTCTAAAGATTATGCAATTTTATTTCCAGAATTTCTAATAGGCTGTATTTAGATATGACTGTTATTGTTTATATCTTACCATAAAAACTTTTTAAGTTGTTCTATTATTTTCACTTCATCTGGAAAAGAATGAATGACTTATTCATTATAAATTATCAATATTTTGATGGCTATATTTTCTTAGCATTTTTTTGTTCATGAATAATGAAATTTAGATTTTCAGGCTTATCTTGAGTAGGAGGAAGTTTTGTCAGTTATTTAGGAGTTTCTTCCTCCTTCTATCCTTTCTTTCCTTTTTTTCCCCATTGGTGGTTTTTCAATTGCCCCCACCCAACCCTGGTAAGCTTCCAAGCTAGAGCTAGATCTTTATCTAGATCAAGATACATCAGGTATTTTGGCCCATAGGGACATGCTAATGGGATAGGGTTAAGATAATGTGGCAGGAATTGTGACATTAGAGCACTGGTCACTGAGGCAAAAGTCTTTTTGGCTAACATCCTGGCTTCAAAACTGTGTCTACATCTTACTTTTCTGGATACTCAGGTGGTGGTAGACAAGAGGGGGGATTTTTGTAAGCTTCCTTTCATGGAATGGTACCCTATACCCAAGCTTTAAAGAATGATCCCAGTTCTGATCCCCACTTGCTGGACATCGTAATAGCTTTTGACTCCATGGGAGTTACTCTAGTTGCCTCTGCCTTTTTACAGAGCTAGAGTTCAGCAGAACCTCAGGAGTGGCCCCACTTGTGGGTTTGTATTTCTGTTCTCTTCCTGATCCAAAGAAACATTACTTTGATTCCTTAGAGTGTTATTGTCATTTAAGGTTTCTCTTTTACTATTATTTTTTTTTATAACTGTTACTCCCAGAAGAAGGGAGTGGATCAAAGATCAAAACTTTATTTTGAAAGAACGAATATAGCTCTCATTACATAAAATAAAAAAATTCCACTTCTTTAGAAACATTTTTTTCTTAATGATACATTTAGTAAAATAATCAAAAAATACTTTAGAGGTAGGTCTTCAAAAGTAGACGTGTCTTTCCATCCCTGCCTAAAACCAGATAGCATATTATTTAAATGTTATCCAGTGATGACATTTCTAATGGAATTAGAGTCCAAACAAAATTTTAACTTGGTTTAAGGCTAAAATGTAGGGACTAACCAGCTCCAAATATCCCTCAAATATCACTCTTCTCAGCTAAGCTTTTTGACAGGGCTGAGTATCAGTCAGGCCAAGATTGAGCTCTTTAGAGGAAGTGAAGACACTGTGTTGATTGAAAAGAGATCCATATGCTTTAGGCATATGTTTTAGGCTGTCAGGTGGCAAGACTGACATTCCGTTATGAAAATTCAGAAGCCTGACTTGTATTCTCACCCCAGCAGAAGGCCTTCCCACCTCCCAAAGTGAGCCATAGCAGTGCTTGTGGAAAAACTACAACTTTTTATTTTAAAAGGCTTCCAATTTTCTCAGAGTCTTAATAGAAACCTCATCTGAGGGTCTTCCATAGCAGAGGGCCCCAACCCCCAGGCCATAGATCGGTATGCGAGTCTACAGCCTGTTAGGAACTGGGCCACACAGCAGGAGGTGAGTGGCAGGCAAATGAGTGAAGCTTCATCTGTCACTCCCGTCTTTGACTTTACTGCCTGAACTGTCTCCCCCACCCACCCTGGATCTGTGGGAAGATCATCTTCCATGAAACCAGTCGCTGGTGCCAAAAAGATCGGGGACCACTGTTCCATAGCACTGGAAGAATTTTCTAAAACCCAGAAGGAAAATATTGATAAGAGAAAACCTTAATTCAGAAGGAGTATCAGAAGGAAGAGACACATGCAGCCCTGACTGTTCTCTTTATTTAGAAGTGAATGTATATTCAACAAGGAATCTCCATACGCCCACCTCACATCAGTTTCTAACAGAGGATAAGAAGATGATGGTCAGTTGGTTCTTTCCTTGAAGGATTAAGTCATAACAAGACTAAAGCAAAGGGAGAAGCCAGGAAATGACTAGTCATTGTGAAAACTAAAAGACTGAACTAAGGAAGTAAGAATGTAGAAGAGATAAGGAATTTTAAAAATGTTTTTAAGAGACAGAATTCTGATAGGCTGTAGCATAAAAATATAGGAAGATTTTATGACTTTAGGATGACTCTCACACTTTTGCTTATTTGAAGAGGTGATTGATGGGGCCATTCATCAGTACAAAGAATATGGGAGGAAGAAAAGGTAAAGGATCAATAAAGCAAATGGTTCAGTTTTTAAATAGATTGGACTTTAAGTGTTTGGGGAATATCCACCTGGAGAAATTCAGGGGGAAGTGAATACAATGTGGATTACAGGATGGAAACTGTAAATTTCGGAGTCATCAGCACACAAGCGTATAGGATGAACAGAGAAAGAACTCTAGAGGGGAGAGTAGGAGAGAGTTATCACCTCTCATTCCATGAAAATATCCTCAAACAGTTTAGGTAAGTGAATATAAAGCACAGAATTGGCATTTTTAAGATCAGGAAGTCACAGGACCACTATCTACCTTTCTTTATGTTTGTTATATCTTGGAATTGGCTCAGCACATGTTAAGTACTGACAAAATAACCATGTGAACTGAAAGGAAGGATTTGGAACTAGATTTGTTCCCTGAAATATGGACTGATGCTGAAGCTGAAGCTCCATTACTTTGACCATCTGATGCAAAGAGCTGATTCTTTGGAAAAGACCCTGATGCTGGGAAAGATTGATGACAAAAGGAGAAGGGAACAGCAGAGAATGGGATGGTTAGGTAGCATCACCAACTCAATGGACATGAATTTGAGCAAACTCTGGGAGATAGTGAAGGATAGGAGAGTATGGCGTGTTGCAGTCCATGGGGTCACAAAGAGTTAGACAAGACTTAGTGACTTAACAACAACAGAGGACTTATCTTGTGTAAGAGTCCTTTCTTTTTTAGTTCATATTGTGTGGGGCTGACTCCAAATTCAAATTTCAGTGTGGGCCTTTGACCCCCCACATGGTCAATTAGAAAATGCTATTCCCTATACACAGTTACACAACTGAGAAACTGAACAACATCATTCCCTATACATAGTACTTCTCCACTGATGGTCACAAGATCATAGATGGGCCAATGGGAACCTTCCAAGGGACTTTTGCTGAAGTGAAAATGAAGTCTTTATGGAGAAAATATAAGTTAACATGGAGAAGTTTAAATTTGTGATCTACCTAAATATACAATAATAGAAGAGTTGTTAAATAAATACAACATTTAAAACAATAATATCTCTGATTCAGTGTTCAGTCAATAACGTTAGTCATATTTTTGTATGGAAATATTGTGTTACACAAATGTATATGTGTATATGTTATTCAAATTATGTTTATGTAGATATGATACATAAATGGATAGATAGTAAGGTAGATCGGTAACAAAACTATTAACATGATTGTGTTAATATTATTGCTGATTCATACAAAAAGTACAAATAACAAGGTTGCCATCGATAAGACTGAAAAGCACAGCTTTTAGAAAAATCATCTATTTTCAGAATGAGATTGTTAAGTGGCATCCATGAGACAAGAACATAGCTTAGCAAGGAGGAATATAATTTTCCACTGAAGGAAATGATGCTTCTGCTGGGCTGAAGTAAGTCTCCAGGCAGAAAATATGGCAGACCTAATGACTGGATAAAGAGCTGGCAAACTTCTTCCTATAAAGACTCAGATAGCAAATATGTTTGGCTTTGCAGGCCGTACTGCCTCTGTCACAACCTTTCCATTTTGCCACTCTAGTGTGAAAGCAGTTATAAACAATATGTAAATAAAGAAATGTAGCTGTACTCCAGGAAAATTTTATTTACGAAAAACAGACAGACAATGGATTTGGCCCCTGAGTCATAGTTTGCTGACGCCTGGACTACAGCAATAAAAAGCTTCCTCTCTTTCTGCAGAGCCAGTTGGACTGGAATCCTCTGTGTGGATTCACAAGGATTTGTGAAGTCAGAGAAGTTCCATTGCTGAGAGTAAGTTGCCCTGGTACAAAGGAGGAGGCTGGGAGAGGGTAGGAGGCCCAAGTCTTTGCTTTCAATGGGCATCTGTGCTGGTACTAGTTACGTCAGTTGCAACTGTAGATGCAGAGGGCAGATGATGGTAGCTGGAGGGGAAGTCCACCCCAAGACCACCCTCTAATCTCAGGAGGTAATGCCGGTCTTCCAGAACAAGCAGGAGGCAAATTATCTGAGCCTTTGCACCCAACAGTAGTGATGCTGACATGACCAGTGGGGATGAGCAAAGATAGCAGAGGAGACATGAATGACGGGAAGACATCAAGGTGGTGGTAGGGTCGTGGAAGGTGGGAATGAACAGAGGTGGGTTAGAGGTGAAGTGAACCAGAGGGGAGCAGAAAAACCAGTGTGGAGACAAGATGAGAAACCCGAGAGACCTATCCTGTTCCAATGGAAACACTCAGGATGTATTTTGAGTAGGGCAATTTTCAAGCCACAATTTGTAGAGCAAAAGCTGTTGCAACTGTATTTGTTGTCACAGGCCAATGAGGCCAAAGACATAGGATTCATACACACACTAGCTCAAAGCTCCTAACAATTCAGAAGTCCTTTGAAATGAATTTTAGTTTTATTCATTACAGTATCTTTATTTGTTTGAAAAAATGATACATAAAAGTGCAGAATGTTATTTATTCAGACTGATTGGTGTCCAAAAAAGTTATGTACTTACAATAATCCCATGTCCTCCCCTGAGCCTGCCACCAGTGACTCAAAGGTTGGTACCATTTTCTGTAACAAAAGACCCAAGAAGAGAGCTTGTTGATGCTATTTAGGAGGGGATCTGCTGATGGAGATAGGCAGGTCTAGCTGAAGAAGTGGAAACTAGCCCTCAGGGACCATCCCAATCTGTCCACTGCTACATATTTTAGCCTTAACTCACACCAATGGTCATGTTGCTTCTCTTACTTTAGCCTTATTGGCTTGCTTTTGGATCTTGGAAAGCATCAACTTCCTCCTTCCTCAGGCTTTACAAGGGCTGTTTCTTCTGCTTAGAACACTCTTCCTTAACTCACATTCACACTCCTAGACAGTCTCCAGACCAGGAAGTGCTGGTTTAGGTCCCTAATGGCATTAAGACATAGAGAGATAGCCCTGAGCTGTAAGGTGGACCTGTTTCTAGTCTTGGACCAAACTCTATCAAGCTGTGTACTTTGGGTGACTTTACCTTCTCTGAAAATTAATTTACTTATTAGGAAAACAGAGCTAAAAATGTCAACTGCACCTCACCCACAGAGACGTCAGAGAATTGCATGATATTGCGGTGAGAACATGCATCAGATAGTACAAGGCACTATCTTTGGAAACCTGCATGAGAGCCTTTCTATTACTCAGCCCAAAGCTCCCTCTCAGCCTTTCCTCACATTCTCTTTCCTCTTTACGGTAGGGGCCAGAGATTCAACCTGCTTTCCTCTCCTGTGATAACTGTCACCACCCACTCCATCTTTTGAATCATGTTGCTTCAAGTATAGTCGCTCTCCCTACCCACAGTCATATTTGGTGACCTCAAACACACAAGTTGTTGGACTGCTAATTAGCTCCAGGAAACAAACAGAGTCAACTTGGCATTGTGAGTCACAGAGCTCCGGAGACTTTTTATGGTTCTTCATCTATGTTTCATTTCATAGTAACTGAAACACCCTTGAACCTCTGTCTTCTAGCTTCCTTCTCAAGATGAGGCTCAACAAAACTTCTTTATCCTTTGACCCTGATAAGAGCAAAACACTAAGATCTTTTCTTCCAGGATGCTCTTCTTCCTTGACTGAGAATGTCATCCAAGAAGAAAGATAATCTCCTTGTCCTAGGTATAATTTGCAACTGGAAGCCTCCAGCTCAGGTAATTCCATGAAATTTTGACCCACGTGGGAATGGTCTAAAAGAAGAGAGAAAACACACAGCCTGTGTGCTTCCACTACCTATACCAATACCCACACTCACACGGCTAAATGAACACTGTGCTCTTTCTAGCTGATCCCAGTCAGGTCCCAGGCTAGTCTTTTAGACAGACATCATCAAGCAAGAGCTCAGTTGGTAAAGAATCTGCCTGCAGTGCAGGAGACCTGGGTTCGATCCCTGGGTTGAGAAGATCCCCTGGAGATGGAAATGGCAACCCACTCCAGTATCCTTGCCTGGAAAATCTCATGGACAGAGGAGCCTGGTGGGCTGCAGTCCATGGGGTCATAAAGAGTCAGGCACAACTGAGTGACTAACACTTACTTACTTACTTACGTCAAGCAAGAGCTGGCAAATGAGATAAAGCCGATTAGTTGTAAACACCTCTGAGGCAAAACCTTTCTTCCAAAGTTCATTGTTAAAGGCTTCAAGCAACCTTGTCCATAAAACCTTCTGTTATACCAGAATTGGAAAGTGCCTCAACTCTGTAATTTATACTTACTTATTCTAGCCCCTGGTGTCCAGTTCAGGTTGGTAGATTGCTCTAAGAAAAAATTATTAAATGGAGCAATTCTCTTTGAGTTGACAACTTATAGGCTGGGATGACCCTTATAAGGTGACCTGGTCTTTCCAGGTGGCTCAGTGGTGAAGAGCCAATGCAGGAGACACAAGAGACATGGGTTCAATCTCTGGGTCAGGAAGATCCCTTGGAGTAGGAAATAGTAACCCACTCCAGTATTCTTGTCTGGAAAATCCCATGGACAGAGGAACCTGGCAAGCTACCAGCCATGGGATCACAAAGAGTCAGACAGAACTGAGCACAGCACACACACACCAAAGCAGTTTTGTGCTTTTTTTCCCTATGATTGCTGTTTAGGTGCCAGGAACAGAGGATTTTGCAGCCATCCTTGAGGACCTGCACAAATCTGCTTTCATTTCCTTCCTTGTTGGCTGAATCAGATTCTGCTTGGGCATTCATAGGGTTTCATTTGCTCTGATTAGGCAGCATCTCCATTCTGATTGGTAGGTGCTGGGCTATATCACTTTCATGCATTGGAGAAGGAAATGGCACCCCACTCCAGTGTTCTTGCCTGGAGAATCCCAGGGACGGGGGAGCCTGGTGGGCTGCCGTCTACGGGGTCGCACAGAGTTGGACACGACTGAAGCGACTTAGCAGCAGCAGCAGCAGGCTATATCTGATGCTGAGTATTTTGAATAGCACTCTTGCTTTTCACACTCCATAGAAAAGGATAAGGGAAGGGACTCCTCCTTACCCCCAAAGAATGAACTACAGTTTGTATAAGCCAATCTAAGTGACATCATTCCCCTTGTCAGTGACTGGTTTAGGTTTTAGCAGGTAGCCCCATTCTGACCAATGAAAGAATGAGTCTAATGGGGACACTTCTGGGAAAATGTCTTCATTCTTAAAAAAAGATGT
Organism: Bos mutus; assembly: GCF_027580195.1. NCBI lineage: Eukaryota > Metazoa > Chordata > Mammalia > Artiodactyla > Bovidae > Bos > Bos mutus. Next base: position 23,984,490 of record NC_091631.1, read on the forward strand.
CTTATAGGATTCACAATAAAGTCGGTGGATTGAATACATGTATTCACCACTGGTTCCTTCCAAAGCCCCACTAAAAAGACAATAATGAGGTACTTCCCTGGCTGTGCAGTGATTAAGACTCTGTGCTTCAAAGTCAGGGGGTTCCAGTTGAATCCTTTGTGGAGAACTAAGATCCCACATGCCATGTGGCTTGGTCAAAAGTGTCAGTAAAGAAATTTTCTTTAAAGGATAAATCTGTAAGAACAAGGAAAGTAGGGTAGAAGACCAACAAAATTTTAAATGCTAAATATTTAAAAGTAGGAACCCACTGCAGATCTAAAAATCGTAAGAATACTAAGCCATCAGTGGAGAAAGTTGAGAAAAAAAAAATCAGTTTCACAAGAATTCTCAAAAACATCAGAAAAAGGAAGAAATTCTGGTCACAGAGGTAAAGACCAGGCTGAAAACAAAGGAAGTTTGAAAAATCTGTTAAAGGGGGAAAAAGACATCTAGAATCCCCTCTGTACATCTAATTACCTCTTCCGATACTAACAGGTTACTTTCCAGGAGGGGACAGAGAACCTCTCATTTAGGGAACACCAAGAAAAGTTGAAGATGGGGGGTAAAGTGGGGCATACCAAGGAAATCAAGTGAAATTCTACATACTCATTATTGCGATCCTCAGACCTCTTCCACAAGTAGCGTTCCCAACATGCTGGTAGCTGGTAGCCCCAGAATTATAACCTCCAAGCAGGATTCTTCTCTGGGTAATCAATCTTGCCTACAAAAGGAAAAAAAAAAAAAACACTAAAGATCGTATTATCAAGGATTCCTCCAGTAAATCTTCCCTGCCAGATCACACAGCATTGAAGCTCTCAGTTAATAAGATCCAGTTATGTGTAAAGAATTTTGACTAGCTTTTTAGCAGCCCACTCTTAACTAAGCTTAGACTGTAAAGGATCATAAGAGGAAGTCTCTAACACGAAGAACAGAGTCCAAGGCAAATATGGAAAAACAGTTTGGAAGAGACAGCTATGATAACAGGGAGAAAAAAACTTCAAGGAACTATAATTGATGTCCTTAGAGAGGTAGGAGTGTATTTTGCATCTAGGTACAAAGAACAAAATGCTATTTTTTACAAAAGAGATGAGGGAGAGATTCAAAGAATAAAAAATACCTCTTAAAAATTAAAAATGAGTGTTTTCAATAAAAGGATTAGATTTTAAAACTGAGGAAATCTTCCTAAAAATAGATCAAGAAGTGAAACAAAGGTAGACAGAGGAAGAGCAATAGTAAAGCAAAAAATGTACAGTGCCCAAATAATAGAATTCTAGAAAAAGAAAGCCTAGTGGGGTATAAAATGAAAAAGTAACTTTTTAAAAATCCCATTATCAGAGGTTATAAGTTTCTAGGGTCCTGTGCTGTGCTGTGCTGTGCTTAGTCACTCAGTCATGTCCAACTCTTTGTGACCCCATGGACTATCACCCGCCAGGCTCCTCTGCCCGTGGGGATTCTCCAGGCAAGAATACTAGAGTGGGTCGCCATGCTCTCCTGCAGGGGATCTTCCCAATCCAGGGATCAAAGCCAGGTCTCCCACATTGCAGGCAGATTTTTTACCATCTGAGCCACCAGGGAAGCCCAAGAATACTGGAGGGGGTAGCCTATCCCTTCTCCAGAGGATCTTCCTGACCCAGGAATTGAACCAGTATCTCCTGCATTGCAGGTAGATTATTTACCAGTTGAGCTACCAGGGAGGCTCAGTGTCCTGCTGCTGCTGCTGCTGCTGCTGCTGCTAAGTTGCTTCAGTCGTGTCCGACTCTGTGTGACCCCAGAGATGGCAGCCCACCAGGCTCCCCCATTCCTGGGATTCTCCAGGCAAGAACACTGGAGTGGCGTGCCATTTCCTTCTCCAATGCATTAAAGTGAAAAGTGAAAATGAAGTTGTTCAGTTGTGTCCGACTCCTATCGACACCACGGACTGCAGCCTACCAGGCTCCTCCGTCCATGAAAGTGCCAAATAATAAAAATAGGTCTATACTAAGACATTGACACATCATCATGAAATTTCAAAGCACTGGGGATAAAGAGAGTCTATTTATAGAGGTGGAGGAAATCATATTACATATTAAGGAACAAGAAACAAAATGACATTGGATTTCCCTACAGTAACATAAGAAGCTGGGAGGTTGTGGAGTCTTCAAACCTCTCAGTGAAAATTACTAACTATATACCCAGCCAAACTATTAAATATTAGAACACAACAAGATATTTGCAACTATTCAAGGTCTCAAAAAATGTATTTCCCGTGTACCCTGTCTCTGAAAGGTACTAGAGGATTTACTCTACCAAGCGAATAAACCAAGAGAATTGAAGATAAGAAATCTGGGAAGCAGGGTATTCGACACAAAAAATAGACCCAGGAGACTCCAGGATGATGGTGGAGACAGACTTCAGGATGCGAACTGGGCGGGGGAGCCTAGAGAGAAATTAGCCTATATTGGTGCCATTTTGGAGGTTCTGTTGGTGATGGACAGGGAGGCCTGGCGTGCTGCTATTCATGGGGTTGCAAAGAGTCGGACATGACTGAGCGGCTGATCTGGTCTGATCTGATCTGGAGGATATCTCTCTGAGAAAATCAGGTTGATAAATGGTGCTGTTAAAGGAATCTGGCATCAGTGATGGGACAAGCCTTTGCCAAAATCCAAGATGTTGAGTATATAAAATAGCTATACTATATATTCTGTCTTTATAGAATGAAACTCTGTCTATGATGACATCACAGAACCATCCCTAAAAACCATCCTGGTCTCCAGACATTGTATTATGTGAGATAATAAATAGTCCCTAGCTTAAATCAACTTCAGTTGGCTTTTCTATTCTTTGTGGCCAAAATCATCCAACTGATACACTCAAGTTCCTTCAGGAGAAAGGGGGGAAAAAAATAAAAAAGAAAAATAAATAAAGGAGAAAGGGGGTAGGGTGCTTGACAATAGTCTGGAAAAAGCATCATGAATTAGGAAGCTCTCTCAGTCATGTGGATACTCTTACTAATTTTCTCTCTTCAGTCTCCTTTCTTTAGCCATCATTTCCTCTGCTTACTCATTGCCTGCTTTTTTTTAAGTAAATGGCTGGTCACAACTCTCATCTTTTTAATGGCTTCTTTTCAACTTCTGCTGCCATTGTTAAAATGCATGTTTTCTATTGTTTTCTTTTTTGTCTTTTGTAGTTGTTTTATTGTTTTCTTTTTAAAATTTTATTGGAGTATAGTTGCTTTACAATGTTGTGTTACTTTCTGCTGGACAGCAAAGTAAATCAGTTACACATATACATATATTCACTCTTTTTTAGATTTCCTTCCCATTTAGGTCACCATAGAACAATGAGTAGAGTTCCCTGTGCTAAACAGTAGGTTCTCATTATTTATCTATTTTATACGTAGTAGTGTATATATGTCAATCCCAATCTCCCAATTCACCCCCCTCCTCTTTCCCTCCTTGGTAACTGTGGGTTTGTTCTCTACACCTGTGTACTTATTTCTGCTTTGCCAATAAGTTCACACTGTACCAATTTTCTGGATTCCACCTATAAGCAATATTATCTGGTATTTGTTTTTCTCTTTCTGATTTACTTCACTCCGCATGACTGTCTCTCAGTCCATCCACATCTCTGCAAATGGAACTATTTCATTCCTTTTTATAGGTATTATTCCATTGTATATATATGCCACATCTCCTTCATCCACGTGACTGTCGATGGACATTTCGGTGTTTCCATGTCCTGGCTATTGTAAAGAGTACTGCAATGAACATTGAGGTACATGCATCTTTTCAAATTATGGTTTCTCTGGATATATGCCTAGGAGTGGGATTGCTGTGTCATATGATAGCTCTATTTTTAGCTTTTTAAGGAACCTCCATATGCTGTTTTTTTCTCCATAGTGGCTGCACCAAATTACATTCTCCAGCAGCAGTGTAGGAGGGTTCCCTTTTCTCCACACCCTCTCCTGAATTTTTTGTTTATAGACTTTTTGAGGATGACCCTTCTGACTGGTATAAGGTGATAACTCACTGTAGTTTAGATTTGCATTTCTCTAATAATTAGCAATGTTGAGCATCTTTTCATGTGCTTTTTGGCCATCAGTGTATCTTCTTTGGAGAAATGTCTATTTAGAACTTATGCCCATTTTTTGATTGGGTCATTTGTTTTTTGGATATTGAGTTGGTTGAGCTGTTTTAATATTTTGGAGATTAATCCCTTAATTGCTTTATTTGCAAACATTCTAGCAATTTCTTGAGAAAGTAAATAGGATAGGTCCAGCTCAAATTTTAATGCCAGCCCACATGATGTCTCAGACTTTCTGATTGGTTCCTATTGGTTACTATTCCCACCTCTGATCCCATCAGCTGGTGTTCCTGGGGGAAAAGAAAATAGTACCAGAGTCATGGTGACATAAAACTTGCCTCCTCCACCCACCCACCACCTCAACAGAGATTATTGAGAGAAGGATGGAGACATTTCTTCTTAGAACAGGGCTACAGAATAGGCTGACTTAATTAATCTCAAATAACTGATTGCCTTTTTTTGAGAAAAAAAAAAAAGAGAGAATACATAAATTCCTTCTATGCTACCTCACAGGAAAGGCATTTTAAAGCCCAAACCACAACTTCCTGCTATAATCATGTTCTTGTGGCTTCATTGGAAATGAAATACAGCAGCTTCCCACCACTTCTATAATATCCATTCTGGAAATATTATACCCCTCGGGTAGTTTCATCTTCAGGCAAAAGAAATCCCATTTCCTTACACTGTCATTTTGAGGACTGAGGGGAAAAACTCATTTATCACATTTATAAAACTTATTTCCCCAAAATGAATGTATAGATCAGTTTTTATTCAAAAATCATGAAGGCATTATGTAAATGTCAAAGGCCATATTTTAAGTAATGTCATTTTTATTCATAGACTATGTACTGATGCAATTTAAATATGTAAAATCTTTTGTACTTGTATTGGTCATAAATACACAGACCATTTCCTGTGGTAGCCAGAAATTCATGATTGGTGATAGAATAATATATAGATTTACATATAGACATATAGTACATTATAGAGAGATATACCTAGATAAAATTCACGTGGCCTTAAGTACATATAAACTTGATGATAGCTTGGTACATGTGTATCTACTTCTAGATAATGCGAACATGCCTTGTGCATATATAAGAGATTTGAATGTGTATGTGTATATGTACATATGTTGACAGAGAGTGATAAAGCAACGTTTTTAAGGGCAAGTATTAATATGTTCTAAAAACATGTTATCATTATAATACATTATTTTGATATGCCTTTAGCTCTGTGTTAGCCCCACAAAAATATAGAATCAGCCTAACAATGGGACCTTGGCAGATTCATTAAGGCTTATTCAAGTGTTGGGACTCTCTCACTTGTAGCTTGTATTATGTCCAGTCTGTGGTTAGTAAAAGCTCCTGTGTACCGAGGCTCTACCAAATGTTAGGGATGCTGCCAAGGGCTTTTTATTTCATTTAATTTAGCAAAGAACAGAGGAAGCTGGCCTATATCCAAATGTGGTAAAATCTTCCCTTACATTCTCATAGTTGGTCCTCTCTCCCATCTGAGCTCCCATCACCCCAGACTGACCTGGTCACCACACACCTGAGCTTGGCAACTGTGCTGTTCTGCTCCCCTCAATCCCTCTCCCCTGCCATTTCCCCCCTCCTTTTTTCCCCACAGTGACTATTCTATGAGATCTCACATCAACCCTTGAGTTTGGGGGAACAGACACTGTCTTCTTCCCTACAGTTCTTCCTGTTTTCTGTATGGGGGAAAGAAATCACTTGAAGAACATGGGCTTAGCAAAATCTGAATTCCACCATTCCTACTCTGGGTGTTCTTGGCTAACCTGGTGCGAGCTTCATCATCTGGGAAGTTACACGAGTAGGCAGATGATTTCTGAGATTCATCTTCAACAGTCAAATTCTGCCCTCTCCGAAGCTCACCCAGTCTCCACTCATGGGGTGGTAGTGACTGTGGGGAGGTGAGATTGGGGAAGTTATCAGCAACTCCTCAAGGTATCAGCAGAGGCCCACCCCTTTGAGATACACCATTCCTTTGAGAATGTAAACAATATGATTGTTTACATCAATTGCCCAGTCAATTAACATTACTGTGCTTTCTCAATCTAATATTGAAAGACATTTTATAGGGGTCGTGGGGGCTTTCTGGTTCCATCAGTTTGGGAATATGCTGATCTCAACATACATAACCAAGGACTTCCCCGGTGCTCCAGTGGCTAAGACTCCCTGCTTCCAATGCAGAGGGCCTGAGATTTGATCCTTAGTGAGGGAACTAGATCCCACATGCCACAAGGAAGGCCTGGCTCAGCTAAATAAAATACTTAAAAAATTTTTTTAAAAACATACATAACTAAGAAGCGTATATCAATACAAAGGAGTGAGACTATGTTCTCATTTTAACCTACAAAGTTACTAAGGTCAAGCACTCTTTATTTCGTCTTCTCACACAGGACAGGGATATGTCCTCAGACAATGCAGCCTTAAACGCATCCTTGGCTTCTTAGCTGATCTGAACGCCAGTTGGTTTGGGAGAAGGGAGTGTGCTCATTTTTATTAATATGATTGTTTACATCAATGCCCAGTTGATTAACATTACTGTGTTTTCTCAATCTAATGTTGAAAGACATTTTATAGGAAGATGTTAATGCTCTACCACCACATCCCACAGGACACTTCACTTTCGTGTTTTAGAGTTTATTTTATTTATGTATTTGGCTGCACCGGGTCCTTGTTGCCATGTCCAGGATATCTGTTGTGACCCGTGGGCTCTTAATTGTAGCATGTGAGCTCTAGTTCCCTGAGCAGGATCAAACCTGCACCCCCTACATTGGGAGTGCAGAGTCTTAACCACTGGACCACCAGGGAAATCCCCACTTCGGTGTTTTAAAGCAGAATACTATTAAAAAATAAAACAAAGTAGACATACATAAATTTGCCAGCCCTCCTTATCTTTTCTACCCATTTCTTCACTACAAAGATAGATATGACTTCCAAGAGTGGGGAGTTGACAGGAGGAAGAAACCTTGTGAACAGAGCAGCTGTTCCTCATTATAAATCATTAAGGAAGAAAGCAGCCTATTAATTCAGAACAACTGCAGAAACCAGTCATGCAGCATAAAATCCCATCTTTCTCTGTCTTTGCCAAATTAAGTCATTGTTCTAGACTCTCCATCCTAAACCAGGGTGATGTTATGGACCCGCCTATGGTTACCTTCAGAGAAAATTCTAAGTAGTTCAGTTCAGTGCAGTCACTCAGTCATGTCCGACTCTTTGCGACCCCATGGACTGCAGCACACCAGGCCTCCCTGTCCATCACCAACTCCTGGAGTTTACTCAAACCCATGTCCATCGAGTCAGTGATGCCATCCCACCACCTCATCCTTTGTCATCCCCTTCTCCTCCCACCTTCAATTTTCCCAGCATCAGGGTCTTTTCAAAGGAATCAGTTCTTCACATCAGGTAGCCAAAGTATTGGAGTTTCAGCTTCAACATCAGTCCTTCCAATGAATATTCAGGACTGATTTCCTTTAGAATAGACTGGTTGGATCTCCCTAAGCTGTTACTGTAAGATAATTTTACCTGTGGAATCCATCCACACAGGTAGCATATACAAAATGAGAAATGTGGGTTACTTTAAACACGAAATCAGTGACTCCACAGAGCAATGTTTTCATATAAATGACTGTGTTTGACTTAACAACATTTTTCTCATCATAAAAATAATATTAAGTTTTTTTCTCATTATAAAAAACAATCTATGCTTGATGTAGAAAATGTTAGGCCTAGAAGCCTATAAAAATCATCTTATTTTCCATCCTATCATCTTATAAATGTTACTATTTTAGAATATATTCCTCCACTTTTTTTCTATGTATATGATGTCCTTTTTTACAAAGTACTCCTCACTGTACATGTAACATCTTTCTCTTAATGGAATTGTATGCATGTTGTATGTATTAAGGATTTCTCATAACCTTATTTTAATGGCTGCAAAGTAGCCTGTTAAATGGTTGTATCATAACTTTTTAAAAAAAAACTATTGTTACACATTTAGGTAGTTTCCAATTTTTACAATTAACATTAAAAACATGGCTTCAGTGACTCATGGTTGATAAATTTTTGCATGCATCCAGGACCATTTCCTCCTGCCCTGTTCTTCAAGATTGATATGCTAGGTCAAAGTTTGCAAAATTTTAATACTCTAAAAGTTATTCAGGGAAAATACCTTATACCAAGAATTTTGTTGTAAGAAACATAAATGTTGTGCCAATTCTATTTTTTAGAATCTTAGATTCTTTGAGTAAATTAAAGGAAATTACTTCTGGAGAGTCTAATTTAAATGTTGTGGAGTGGAGCCCAGGCCAGGCACATATTTTTTTTTAAGTTGTAGAGCTGAGTTTACAGTCCCGTTAGGGCTGAGGACCAATGGGCCTTCTTAATGAGCTCTTGATCTACCCAGGAATTTTACTTTCAGGGGAGAAGTAACTGTGCTGATACACAGTTTTTTACAAATCCCATAAAAAATTTAAAAAAAAAAACCTGACTAGGCCAGACATTTTTTTTTTGAGCAATGCAACTATGAGCCCTCATAAATGAATTTTATAGAGCATCTTTTGTCTGGGTACATCCATATGTAAGCACACATACATTAAACATCCAAGTGACAGCAGTGATTGATGAAAAGAATATAAATTGCAATCCCCATCCCATCACCTTCCTACTTCGGAGTCCAAGAACAAATCTACAGCAAACACATGAAGTGACCATATTCACCTCTAAGCTTGTCATCTTCATTTTCAATGAATTTTTTAAAAGGAATGGATGAATAAAAAGAATTGGAAAGAGACTTCCCTGGTGGTCCAGTGGTTAAAACTCCATGCTTCCAATGCAGGGGGTGTGGGTTCCATCCCTGGTTGGGGAGCTGAGATCCCACATGCCTCTTAGCCAAAAAACCAAAACATAAAATGGAAACAATATTGTAATAAATTCAATAAAGACCTTTCAAAAGAATGGTCTGCATAAAAAAAAAAAAAAAAAAAAGCACTGGAAAGGTGGCATCCAAAGCCATAAATTCTCAGGGACAGGAGGATGAGATCTGGCTACTTTCTCTTTAGAAGCTGGAGTGATCTCTTAGAACATTATAATCCTCATCATCCTAAAGAAAGTAGATCAGCATCACCCTGCTCTCTGCTTTCAGGCCCCTTTGACAGTAATAACTGCCACCCCATCTCCCCTCCTCCCACTGGTCCAGTCTACTGGGGACATTGATGTCACGTGACAAATAATGCCTCTGCCCCACCCCCAACTCCCTTGTAGAGTGTCTGTCCATTTATATCTTTAGTATCCTCTCATCATTTATCCCATTTGAGCTCAGGCTTTTGTATTCAACTCTAAATACGTCTCCAATTCCCAGAGAGAAGCTTAGCCATGCCAGCTTAAGTCACATAAAGATCCATTTACAAAAAACAGGAACTATTTGTGTCCAAAATATTGGCTTATATCATCTTCCGCCATTTCCTACAGAAGAGAGCTGCACTCCTGATTAATAATAAAAATAAAACCTAACATTCATTAAGTTGGTCATTTAATAAGCCTGGTCCTATATGAAGGACAGCCTATGTATTCTTTTCAGTATTTACACATTATCTATGTTATAGTGGAGGAAACTGAGGCTTAGAGAGATCAGGACATTTATTTAAGGTTATGCATCTTGTAGGCAACAATGAACTCAAGCAAAGAGATCCACCATTTAACTTGAACACCAAAACGTGTATTCACTACACTTGTCAAAATAGTCTCTCATTGAGGGTTATCCATTCTCCCTCTCCAAGAGATCTTTTAGCAAAATTCTTCTAACAATGTTCCCCCAAAATACTATTTGGAATTACATTAAAGGAACAATCTCTCTTATGAGAGTAAACCACAGAAACTTTCAGTGTTTTAGCAAAGATGGATAGAAGGATAGTGTCCAGTTAGAGGGAGAATCAAATATCTGTTCATGTGTACATATCAATCACAATATTTTTCTGCCAAAGGTCTTGTTTTGCCTTCAAAAGGCAGTCTGGGGACTTCCCTGGAGATCCAGTGGTTAAGAATCTGCCTCTTGATGCAGGGGACACAGTTTCAATCCCTGGTTGGTGAACTAAGATCCCACATGCCACAGGGCAACTAAGCCCATGCTACAGCTACTGAGCCCACACGCCACGACTAAAGAGAAGCCTGTACACTGCAATGAAGAGCTTGCATGCCAACGAAAGATCAGGCAGGCCACGAAAAAGATCCTATGTGCTGCAACTAAGACCTGGCATGGCTGAATAAATCCATCAATAAATGTTTTTTAAATATTTTTTAATGCTTGTCCATATCCTTGCACAAGCTTACCCCATCTTATTGCACTTTGCTTTTTGCACTTCACAGATATTGCATTTGTTTTTTTTAATACAAATGGAAGGTTCATGTCAACCTTGGATTTTCAGATGATGGTTAGCATTTTTTATCATTAAAGTGTTTTTTAATTAAAGTATGTAAATTTCTTAGCATACTTAATACACTATAATATAGTGTAAACATAACTTTTATGTGCATCAGGAAACCAAAAAATCATGTACTCACTTTATTGTGATATTTACTTTATTGTAGTGATCTGCAACAGAACCTGCAAATACCTCTGAATGTACCTGGATCTCTTCTTTCTGTTGATACCAAGTCTATGAATCTATCAGGGGCTTCTCAGGTGGCTCAGTGGTAAAGAATCTGCCTGCCAGTGCAAAGAGTTGTGGGTTCGATCCCTGGATCAGAAAGACCCCCTGGAGGAGGAAGTGGCAACCCATTCCAGTATTCTTGCCTGGAGAATTCCATGGACAGAGAAGCCTGGTGGGCTACAGTCCACGGAGTTGCAAAGAGTTGGAAGCGACTGAGCACACACCCATGAATCCATCAATACTACACTCGTGCCCTGTACACACTGAATCTGTTGCCCATTTACTGCCAGAGACAGTAACCCCCTCTTCCCATAAATTTCTGGTTCACCCAGCTGCACAAAATCCACTTAGAAAAGGACCAAAATAGGCTGTGAGTATCTACTGTATGCGTATACTATACTTGTGGTGGAGAAGAGCGCTGTGTAAAGGGAAAAATATAAGAACTAGCAAAATACACAGTGGGAGAGGAGGAAAGCAGATTAAGCACAATCTTGGCCAAATTGCTTCATTTCTGAGTCTCAGTTTCTTCATCTTTCAAGTGAAGAGGATAGGTTAAACAAACTGGGTTCTAATTTCTTGTGCATCTTTAACATCTTTCATTGTCTGCAACACTGTCAGTGCTCAATTAGCAGTGCTGGATTGACTGCTAATTCAAAAAAGAAAAAAAGAAAAGGATTGTGTCTAAACCCTAAACACACATAATTATTACTTGGCTTCATGTTTTGCCAGAAATGCAAAGCTTCACTGAAATTCTAATTTAGCTTGGCTTGGTGATTTGAGATGAGAGTAATCTTCACACCAAAACCTTATTCAAGAATCCAAATTGAAGTAAGCCAAGTCTTTCTGAAGATGCTCCCTTACTTTTCATTCACTCCTAAAGCTATGTCCCTGGGCTCTTACTCTGAAAGTCTTTACATTACAGTGGTGTTCTAGTTGTCAAACACAATGTTGACTTTGTATCCTGCAATCTAATTAAATTCACTTACTAGTTTAGGAATTCGTTTGTGGATTCCCCTTGGAATTTTCTGCATGGGAATCTTAGCATCTGAAAATATGCTTGCCTTTATTTCTTACGTTATACTGGCTAAGATATCCAATACAATGTTGAGTGTTGAAAGTGGATATATTTCCATAGTTCATACTTTTAGGGGGAAAAGCATTCAGTGCTTCACCATTAAGTATGAGGTTAGCTAGGTGTTTCTCTAGGTGCCTTTTATTAGGTTAAGAAAGTTTCTTTCTATTCCTAGACTGCCGAGAGTCTTTCTTATGAATGGATGCTGAATTTTGTCAAATACTGATTCTGTATTTGATATGATCATATGATTGTTCTTTATATTCAGTTTCTTAATATGGTATTTTATGGAGCTTTATTGGGTTTCCCTGGTGGCTCAGAGGTTAAAACGTCTGCCTGAAATGTGGGAGACCTGAGTTCAATCCCTGGGTCGGGAAGATCCCCTGGAGAAGGAAATGGCAACCCACTCCAGTATTCTTGCCTGGAGAATCCCATGGACAGAGGAGCCTGATGGGCTATAGTCCATGGGGTCGCAAAGAGTCAGACACAACTGAGCGACTTCACTTTCTTTCCTTCTATTGCATTTATGGTCATGAGGTATATTTGGCCTGCAGTGGATTTTTGTTTGTTTTGTTGTAGTACTATCTTTGTCTAAGTTTGGTAACTTGGTAGTGCTGGCCTATAAACTGAGCTGACAGTGTTCTCCTCTAATTTCTGGAAGAGATCATATAGAATTGGCATTAATTCTTCTTTAAATATTTGGTAGAATGTGCCAGTGCAACCATCTGTGCCTGAAGATTGCTTTTTTTGAAACTTTTAACTACAAATTCAATTTTTTTAACTTGTATAGAATTATTTGAGTTATCTGTTTCATCTTGTGTGAGTTTTGGTGGTGTGTTGTTTTCAAGGAATTATTCTATTCCATTTATGTGTTCAAATTTATGTCAATAGAGTTGTTTTTAGTATCCCCTTGCTACCGCTAAGTCACTTTAGTTGTGTCCGACTCTGTGCGACCCCATAGGCGGCAGCCCACCAGGCTCCGCCATCCCTGGGATTCTCCAGGCAAGAACACTGGAGTGGGTTGCCATTTCCTTCTCCAATGCAGGAAAGTGAAAAGTGAAAGTGAAGTCACTCAGGCATGTCTGACTCTTTGCGACCCCACGGACTGCAGCCTACCAGGCTCCTCTGTCCATGGGATTTTCCAGGCAAGAGTACTGGAGTGGGGTGCCATTGCCTTCTACCTCTTTAATGTCTATGGGATCTGTAGTGATATCCCCCCTCTTTCTCCAAATATTGATAATTTACGTCTTATCTATTTTTTTCTGTTAGTTTTGTTAAAGGCTTGTCAATGTTACTAATCTCAGCAAATCAGCCATTGTTGTTTTATTGTTTTCCTCTATTTTCTGTTTTCAATTTTATTGATATCTGCTCTTACCTTTATTACTTCCTTCTTTCTGCTTTCTTTGTATTTATTTTATTCCTGTTTTTCTAGTTGTTTTTTTTTTAAATGAGAATTTAGGTTATTGATTTGAGAACTTTTCTTCTTAGACAAGAATATAATGATATTTATTTTTAAAAACTTTTGTGGAAAATTTTGTGTGGTAGGAAAATACTCAGACCTGGTCTTAGGGTGCATCAGATTTAATTTGAATACAGGCAAGAATATTGGTAAATTAATGAACCCATCACCTCGTTTGAAAGAGGGGAATAAATTGATTCCAAATGGGAAAACTGTAGATAGTCCAGTGCAAAATTAATTAGAGTTATAATAGGTAAGAGTTGTTTGGGAGCAAAGGACAAAGCATTCTCTGCAGCAGAGTGGTGGCCTCTTCTGCAAGGCTTTCTATCATTTTTACTAAAAGGCACTCTGGTAACCCCATGTATTATCTTCAGTCACACACACTCCTACTTTTATGTCTCTTCTACTAGGAAACACCCATATTCATTGTGAAAGTGTCCATGGTATGTTGTTTGTAACTGTTTCAGCTGCACACTTTGTGATTCATTCAGTAACTATTAATAAATATTTCTGGTGTGTTTGAGGCTACAAAAGAATTACTTTAAGCCTTATGTTTTAATAAACTTAAAACAGTTCCTTTGGGGGAAACACAATATGTATACAAATGAAATCTACATCAATCAGCAATAGTCATCATTTATTTAAAACATACAATGTGTCAGACATTGTATGTACTGGGTAGACACATTTAATTTCTGCCACTATCCTATAAGATAGTAGTTCGCAACCTTTTTGGTTCCAAGGACCAGTTTCGTGAAAGACAATTTTTCCACAGACCAGGGGGAGGAGGAAGGGTTTTTGAATGATTCAAGGGCATTACATTTGTTGTTCACTTTTACTTCTATTATTAATTACAACAGCTCCACCTCAGATTATCAGGCATTAGATCCTGGAGGTTGAGGACCCCTGCTATAAGTTATAGATAATAGGGAGGATAGTTTCATAGAAAGAATATAGATGTGAGCATCAGAAACCAAATTTGAATCTCTGCTTTCTCTCTTAACATGGCTAAAGCCAGTTACTTGAACTCTCTGAACTTCAGTTTTTTAAACTGAAAAATGAGGATAAAGTCATTGTGAGACTTAAAAGTGGTAATACCTATATGAGAAGGGCCTAGCTGGGTAAGGGGTTTGAAGTCTAAAAGACTTTAAATGTCAAATCACTGCATATTAGCTATGAGACTATCAGCAAATTATTTATTCTGTATTTTGATCTCATATATAATATTGGTCTTATTAGATAGATCGATAGGCAGATAGATAGAGACAGACACATCGTCTTCCCCTTCACCACAAATCCTCTCTGTTGGATGTTTTCATCTCAATCACTGGCAACCCCATCTGTCCATCCCCTCAGCTGTTTAGATCAAACAACTTGGAGTAATTTTTAATTCTCCTCATGACCCAGTCAATCTGAGAGCAAATCCCATTACTTCTACCTTCAAAATTTATCCAGACTTCTTCCTTCTCTACTACCTCCACCTCTTCCATTGTCATGGTCTGGGCTACCTGTCCTATTGACATAACTTCCCAACTGGTTTTCTCATTTCCACCCCTACCCTCCCATCCACTGTTCTTACCACACAGCCAGAAGGATGCTTTTAAACATCCATCAGATCCAGTTCTCCAGTGGCTTCCCACGTCAGTCAGAGGAAAAGGTATTATGCATCAGGTACTACTTTATTTAAGAGAAAGAAGATGTAATCTGTGTCCTCAACTCATTGTGTAGTTTGCAAAAGAAGCCAGGAAATATATAAGAAGAGCAAGGTATTCACACACACACACAAATATTTTACTTAGTGAGGAGGGAATTGTAAGAGGTTTAAAAATATATCTGATATGGTCAAGACAAAGCTGGCAATAACAATCAGAGAGAAGACAAATAGCACAGTATGCATTTGGCGCAAAAGTTTCCCCATCCGATGAATCCAGGGGGTTGACCAAGATGATTCAAGAGTTCCTCTGACAGTGAGTCATCCATAATTTCATGATTGCTTTTGCCTGTGTTTGCCATTATGAAATGATCCTCACGCTACCACTCCTAATATTAGAAGATTCCGTTCTAACCAGTACAAATTGTTAGGCCAAGGAGTGGGTGTTTATGGTATGGGTTTATTTGTTCTCCAGTGGGCCTGGGTTACAGTGAACTCAGCATTTACTGGATAATAAACGCATACTAGAACCTGCCCTAATTTGCTGAATGGGACTAAACAAGAGGTGTTTGGGGGCACATTCAGGGGAACTTGAGCTAGATGGAGAAATGGGGAAGGTGAATAGTGATAGCTAAAGTGTTCCTGTATTATGAAAACAAAATTGCCCTTCTGAGTAAACATTTAGCAAACTGGCAGATTCATAACTCCAGTGTGCTGAACATGCCGACAGCAATATCGAAAAGAAGCCTGGAGGACATTCTCCTAATCTCCAAACCTTCTTTTATGAGTGGAAACTAACAGATGCAGCTCTGCTCCCTAGAGGTCTAACTCTCTGTAAGGTTGAGGATGGGACCTTCAGACACAAAGGGAACAGCTGGTGAAAAAAACACATGTTCTTTAAAGGAGCTCTTTGGAAAGTGATAGGAATAGCTGATAACTGGTGGTACCTTGCGACTTTGTGTCCATTATCTCATCTACTTCTCCTTGTATCTCTGCAAGGAAAGTACAATCATTTTCTGCATTTGATAAAATAGAAAACTGAGACTCAGAGATGAAGTGACTTTCCCAAAAGGCAGAAACAGAACTTGAATGCTGGTCTTTTCACTCCCAATTCTACATGCGTCTTTCCCTACCTGCTGTGATGAAATTCAGGGGAAAAAAAGAGTTTGTAAAATTCTGGTCTGGAGTAGTGTTTCCCAGGCTTGGTGGCATATTGAAATTACCTGGGAATATTTACAAAACCTGATGCTGGGTGCCAACACTAGAAATTCTGTTTTGATTGGTCTTGGGTACAACCTGGACAAGAGGATTTATTTTTAAAGCCTCCAGGTGATTGTAAAGTTTAGTCAGAATTGAGAACACCTACAGGGAAATTATTTTAAATGACAGATTCCCCGAGCTGCAGTCCTTTTGAGTTAGAGCCCCCCAGGTGTGTTTAGGTAATTGTATTATTTTATGATCTTCCAAACCTGTTCTAGTGAATAGGCAGATCTGAGGACTCCTGGTTTATCATATGACCTTTACGCTGCTCAAGGTGAGTAATACCTGAAGATCCAGGTACTAGTCCCACCTCGGTTCTTGTCCTTGTGCTCTTGGGGAACTGATTCACCAACAGCATCCCTGTTGTTTCTTCACCCTAAAATGAGGCTGTCGATATTTGTTCCATCAATCTCTTTGAAATGTTCAAAGGAAAAGTGACGAATACCCAAGTGTTTTAAAAGTTATAACACATCCTACCCTTGTATTATTACTGCTCCCCACTGGTACTCTTGGTTTTCATCTCTAAAACTGACCGCCTTCAGAACAGGCTACCTTCATAGAAGTAGGATTCTCGTCTTTACTACCTACTCTCTTTTGCCTTCTTACAACTCGCAGAGAGGCAGCCTATAGCTGAAGAGAAGGGTCACTGACAGCATTCCTCTTCCTCATTGGAGGAAATAATACATAGAGGTCACAGACTTAGAGAATGAACCTGTGGTGACCAGGGGTAAGGATAGAGGGAAGGCGTAGTTAGGGAGTTTGGGATGGACATGTACACATTGCTATATTTAAAAATGGGTAATCAACGAGCACCTGCTATATAGCACGTGGAACTCTGCTCAGTGTTATGTGGCACCCTGTATGGGGGGGTGCGGTGAGGGGGAATTTGAGGTGGAACGGATACATGCATATGTATACTGAGTCCCTTTGCTGTTCACCTGAAACTACCACAACATTGTTAATCATCTATACCCCGGTACAAAATAAAAAGTTAAAAAAATACATAGAGGGAGCTTGTTCTGGTGAGGGGAAATGGAAAGACATGAGAATTGTGTAGCCCCAAGAGCCAGCATTTGTTGTCAAATATATAGATTCAACCAAAGGACTGAAACGTTAGCCAATATGCTTTCCCAGCACTCAGATTCAATTCAGAAATGAGACTGCCCATTACCAGTAATGTCCCATCCAATCGGAAGCATTCAGCTTCTTCGCTGGGGCTATGCCAGGGCTTCCTGTGTCTAACTCTATAATAGTGATATTAGGAACGACTAGGGGTGCAGAGGAGATACTTAAAGAAACAGTACATTTTACAGATGCTTTCTCAGTTCAGACCCAACCCTTCCAATAGGTCACTACTCTTCACATTTTCAGAAGGATGACATAAGAGGTTTTAATCCTTTCAACCCTAGGGAAGATTTGCAAATCACTAATGCCTGGTATCCAATCCCAGAGATCTGACCTAAATGTTTCCAGGAAGCATCATGAAGTTTTTAAACCTCCAGGGAGATTGCATTGGGTAGTCAGTGCTGAGACCCCATGGAGAAAGGGTGGTAAAATCTGAGTTCACAAAAGCCATGTTTTTGAATAAATATTTTTCTATGATATGTCATTATGAATACCTATGTCATCTAAAATTATAAATAAAATAAGTAGACACTGTTTCACTCATCTCCAAATTTTACATATGTGAGCTTCCCTGATAGCTCAGTTGGTAAAAGAATCTGCCTGCAACGCAGGAGACCACAGTTCAATTCCTGGGTCGGGAAGATCCACTGGAGAAAGGATAGGCTGCCCACTCCAATATTCTTGAGCTTCCCTTGTGGCTCAACTGGTAAAGAATCAGCCTGCAATGCAGGAGACCTGGATTATAAAGCGAGAGATACACAGGAATATATATGATATATATGTATTCTTTTTAGATTCTTTTCTATCATAGGTTATTACAAGATACTGAATGTAGTTTCCTATGTTACACAGTAGGTCCTTGCTGTTTCATATTATTTTTAAAAGTTACCTGTTCTGCTGTATTTGATAACTCTTCTATGAAGAAAATCCTGGTAATTGTTCCTCCCCAATAAGAACTACTGATATACCTGTAGCAGAAAAATACTACTGATCTCGGTTTAAATCTGGGCCTCTACATAACTTTAGAGTGAGATACTTAACCACTTCTTGTTGAAAAAAATGGAGATAATTATATCTTCCTTGCAGGATTGTTATGAGATATAAATCAGATAATGTCATTTGGGAAAGCCAGGTATGGAGTATTTGTGCAACAAATTATAGTTTTCTCTTCCCTTCCCCAGAAAACAATTGAAAAGGTGGTGGTCCATCTGCTTTTCTGCCCTTCAGTTTCTAGGTACAAATGTCATTTGCAAGTTTCCACTAGGGGGTGATGGCTCGGTGCTCAAAGTGGTTAAGTGGCTAGATTTGACTGAAAAAGATAACATTAAGGGCTTACCTTGAACAAAGATAATACAGCCTTCTCATCTGTGAAGAGGCAGATACACTGATGGGACTTCAGAAATGAAAGCTTCAGACCACAGGACTGTCTCTGTACTTCCTGAATATACTTTCATCAGCGTGCATTCTGGTAGTTTCCCAGCCACACGGAAGTCTTTGTACCCAGAGAATCTTTTAATTCAAGGGATAATGATAAGTACTATTTTCATACTCTATTAGAACCATAAAATGCAGTCTGAAATATTTGATGTAAATCATAATTAAAATGGCTAAGTCTTCACAAAATGATATATGCAGGACCACTAATATTCTTTGTATTTGATGAAAAATTATTAATAAATTATTTGTATTATTAGCATTTTTGCAGATTTATATTTAACTTTTAGAATATAACTAAGTCTCTATTACTTGCTCCTTGGAAGAAAAGTTACAACCACCCTAGACAGCATATTAAAAAGCAGAGGTATTACTTTGCCAACAAAGGTCTGTCTAGTCAAAGCTATGGTTTTTCCAGTAGTCATGTATGGATGTAAGAGTTGGACTATAAAGAAAGCTGAGCACCAAAGAATTGATGATTTTGAACTGTGGTGTTGGAGAAGAATCTTGAGAGTCCCTTGGACTGCAAGGAGATCCAACCAGTCCATCCTAAAGGAAATCACTCCTGAATATTCATTGGAAGGACTGATGCTGACCCTGAAACTCCAATACTTTGGCCACCTGATGCAAAGAACTGGCTCATTTGAAAAGTCCCTGATGCTGGGAAAGATTGAAGGCAGGAGGAGAAGGGGACGACAGAGGATGAAATGGTTGAATGGACATGTGTTTGAGTAGATTCCGGGAATTGGTGATGGACAGGGAAGCCTGGCCTGCTGCAGTCCATGGGGTCGAAAAGAGTTGGACATAACTGAGTAACTGAACTGAACTACTACTTTGTAGATGGAGGATATACTTTTTTAAAAAATCAAAGACAGTGGGGTCTGTCAAGTGGGGAAAGATGTGACTATAATTTTGAAAAGATTATAACTATTTCAAAAATGTAAATGCCGTAGACCAGAACATCTAGGGAATTAAATATTTCGTAGGTAGAGAAGTCCTAGAGATGTAACTTAGTAGCCTCAGTGCACTTGTCAATAAAATTAAAATAATTTTACATAATTTGTGGAGTTGATGTGAGGATTAAATAAAATGACCTGTTTAGAGAGCCTAGCATGAGACCCCACATAAAGTAGACACTGATGAATACCACTTCTTTGTGCTTTTTCCTGTGTCAAAATGTGCTTCACCCAGCAGATCTGACTTGGTAGAAGTGGTTAAACGTTCTTTTCGGGACAGAGAATGCAGGTTTTAGCAGGTAACTTTAAGTCCTCAGAAACCTACAGTGAACACTAACCAAAAATAAAGTAAAAGTCAGTGTGAAAATTGTAAACATAGACTTAATTATATTTTATCAAGCTTGTAGAAAACATTTAAAATGTGTAAATGAAGAAGGAGGTGAGAAGCTGTCATAGCTCAGCCAATAATTCTACGGCTTTGGAGAGTTTACATTCATTTTCATGCCCTCAGTTAATCCATCTTCTGCAAGGGGATCAAATAGAGAAAACAAAGAATATGCCACAAAGGCTCAGAACGCTTCCCCTCAAAACTCATTAATATGACACAAAAGCAGCTGTTTG
The DNA here is from genome assembly GCF_027580195.1 of Bos mutus. Classification (NCBI taxonomy): domain Eukaryota; kingdom Metazoa; phylum Chordata; class Mammalia; order Artiodactyla; family Bovidae; genus Bos; species Bos mutus. The sequence continues at coordinate 24,004,845 of NC_091631.1, forward strand.
TAAAGCAATGATTAGAATTCCTGTTGCTATATAATTAGAACAAATCACATTCTGTTGTTCTCCATTTATTGAGAATCAAGGGGAAATCCAATTTTGAGTGGCGGCCATTTGGATGGAAAAGCTTGATCCCCAAAGGACTTATGATGCTGCCTTTTATTTCACAGTCCGGGCAGCCACATTCAACCCATGCCTGGGTGAAAAGAATATAAATAACATGCATAGTAAATGAATCAACCATGCAACAAGAAGTTTTCCTTATACACTTTCATATCAGGTCCTTGTCTCAGGACTTTGAAATGGCCCTCAACTTAGCAGGACCAACAGAGCTCCCACCTTTGAAACACAAGGTAGGCTACATCACGTAGCTAGTGGAGGTGAGCAAAGTTTGCCTCCTCAAAGTGTCTCTTTGGCATGTGGATTATTTCACATGAAAACCCAAAAGGCTCAAGAAGAAACTTTGACCTTTCCCCTAATTGCCGAAAGAATGTGGATAGAGGACCTTTTTCAGGAAGGGAGCTGTCACCTTATAATGCTATATAGCTGTGGTGCCCAACCATTTTGGCACCAGGGGCTGGTTTCATGAACAATTTTTCTACAGAGCCGGGGGTGGGGCAGTGGGATGTGGTGTGTGGTTCAGGTCGTCCTGGGAGTGATGGGGAGCAGCAGATGAACCTTCATTCTCTTGCTTTCTGCTCACCTCCTGCTGTGTGCCCCTCATTCCAGTTCCTAACATGCCAAGGACTGGTACCCATCTGTGGCCCAGAGGTTGGGACCCCTGCACTATAGCATAAACTAAATATACAGACAGAAAGGAACCAAGCAAAGTCTGCTTGTTAAAATCCCTATCTGTGTCCCATCTTCTCTGCATGCCCAGCAAACATGTGTTTACCAAGCATTTGCTTTTCCATCTCCATATCAGTTGTCTTCTTCCCCTTTGAAGTCCTAAACCACTAACCCCAACATAGTCCTTTGTCTTCAGCTGAATATGTTCTTTAAGGTGAGAGTTTCGGCCACTTTGCAAGTTACACAATTCTCCTGGGTCTCTCCCACGTATTTGTTGCTGTTGTTCAGTTGCTAAGTCGTGTCTGATTCTTTGCAACTCCATGGGCGGTAGCACGTTAGGCTTCTCAGTCCTCCACTGTCTCCCAGAGTTTGCTCAAATTCCTGTCCATTGAGTCAGTGATCCTATCCAGCCATCTCAACCTCTGCCACCCCCTTTGCCTTTTGCCTTGAATCTTTCCCAACATCAGGGTCTTTTCCAGTGAGTCAGCTCTTCACATTAGGTGGTTGAAGTATTGGAGCTTCAGCAACAGTCCTTCCCTTGAATATTCAGAGTCAATTTCCTTTAGGATTGACTGGTTTGATGTTGTTAAACTTTTATCTGATTTTCTCCCATTAACCTGTCTCATGTCAGTTTAATTCTTAGAATAGCCAGAAGAACCCCAGAAGGGTAGAGGAAAATTTCTTCCTCTCTAACACTGGCTAACAAAGGACAGTAAGCAAATGATAGTGACAGTGGTTTACGTTTGTAGAAATAAAGCACTTTCATAGCCATGGACTCATTTGATCCTCAACAACTCTGTGGCATGTAGCATGCCAGTTATTTCTTATTGTCCCTGTTATTCATATGAGGAAACTGAGGCTCAGGTTGTAAAGTAAGAAAGTATGAATGGGAGGGCATAGTAAGAAAGGGGAAATGTTGACTTCCTCTCAAAAGAGGGAGGTGATGGGCAAGAATGATATTAGAATCTCATCAGTTCTCTGTGACAGGGGTCCCCAACCCCCGGGCCATAGACCAGTACTGCTCTGTGGCCTGTTAGGAACAGGCGTACAACAGGGGGTGAGTGGCAAGCAAGTGAAGATCCATCTGTATGTACAGCCACTTTAATCACTCACTTTACTGCCTGAGCTCCACCCCCTGTCAGATAAGCCATGGCAATAGATTCCCATAGGAATGTAAACCCTACTGAGAACTGCATGCGCAAGGGATCTAGTTGCACACTTCTTCAGAGAATCACCCCCAAAACCATCCCCCTTCCACTCGCCAGTCCATGGAAAAATTGCCTTCCAAGAAACCAGTTCCTGGTGCCAAAAATATTGAGGACCTCTGCTCTGTGGGGTGGGACAGTATATAAGAAATGCAAGTGTTTAGCAAAGTAGGGAGTGGCTAATATGGCAGCAGTGACATCCCCATGCAAGCCATCTTCCAGGAGATTTTTGGCTCTCAAACCTGGAATGTTTTGCAGTTCCTTACAAGAATGCAAGCACAAGAATGCAAGCGATATGATCCGTTCTGGCACCATTTAGACTCTAAGTTCAGCTCAAATGTAACAACAAAGGAAAATATGCCACCAGCCTGGCTGATTTTGGCGAATATAAAAGCTGATCACCCAAAGCTTAAAAAAAAACAAACAAACTTAAATGGACTGCCTTTCTTACCCCACCCTTAGGGAGTGTTGGCTAAAAGAACTTACCTATTGTATTAGGGAGCAGCAGAGAAGGGGAAAAACAGAACAAGGCAACCTAAAGTCAAAATCAACAACCTTTGTGAATTTGAGCCATAGACTCTTTGCCTGAAGGGGATGAGGGAGGAACCGAGTTTCCACCCTCTTAATGCAGAAATGAGAGTAATTGTTGAGAGAAAAAGGAAAATCTTTTCCTTTCCTCCCTCCTCAGAAAAGGCATGATTAAATAACAGCATAATGGGGCTACTCCAAACCCCTGTATCCTAATTAGAAAGCAAAAATGGCATACTTTTAAAAAGCATTTTATACACATCTCAGCTCCCAAACAATAACAAAGTAGGGTGTCTCCATACTTGGATCTACTGTGATTACACACAGTAATTAACAATGAATTTGTAACCAGCTCTGTTGGCTCTTCTCCAAGGCCAAGGATCAGAGTCCAGTGGATCATCATTTGTGGGTGTAGATCCCTAATCTAAAGGCACTGAAACTTCTCTGTGATGAGAGATGAATTCCAAAGGGCTGCAGAGACTTAAAGGAAAAGAACAAGCCTTTTGAGACTGAAAACCAGCTAGACACCTGGGTTTCTATCTCAGTGCCAAAATGTCATCCTTCTGGTCTGCAAACATCTGTGGGATAGAATCAAACTCAAACCCAGCACATGCAGCAAAGCCGAGAGTCAGCCCAGCTTTCAGCCCTCTGCCAGGCTGCTATTAGGCCTAAGGACATCTGTCCCAGCCAGGAAAGGAAGAGCGCCAGAAAGCTTGGATTCAACCTGCCGTCCTGAGTTTGCTGGGACTTGCAGCATCAGTATCAACAGAGAGAATTTTGATGCTGGATGGCAAATTCCTCTAGGCTTGGTTTTGAACAAGGCTGAACAGCAAGACCTTCTTAATGAAGGATTTGGATGATGGATTATGGTCCCGCGATAGTCAAACTGTTTCAGTCATTGCCACACAGAGGGATCACATCACCACCCACCAGCCCTGGGCCAAATTAAAGACCAGGCCAGATCTGTCTCTGACATGCTCAAGGTTGAGGTCTCTACCCGCTTCTCTCCTTTCCACGCGTCCCACCTTCCCTGACTTCCCCCTACCCTCCACCTGTGCAAGGCCAATGCTCTCCCTACTACCTCTGGGTCTTCAAGGTCCCTTTCAGTAAATCAGTTATCTGAAGAGAGGCCTTGCCCCACCCTGACAACAGTTACTGAGTTTCAATTAAGAGACAGACAAAATGTAAACATATAAGAAAGACAAATATGTGCAAAAATTGCTTTTGAGCCTTGATGAGTAGAGCCTTATAATGCACTCAACAACACACACTGGGTCTTGACATCACTTTGCTGACAAAGTTTGCTAGTCAAAGGCTATGGTTTTTCCAGTAGTCATGTATAGATGTGAGAGTTGGACCATAAAGAAGGCTGACTTCCGAAGAATTGATGCTTTCACACTATGGTGTTGGAGAAGATTCTTGAGAGTCCCTTGGGCTGTAAGGAGATCAAACCAGTCAATCCTAAAGGAGATCAGTCCAGAATATTCATTGGAAGGACTGGGGCTGAAGCTGAAACTCCAATACTTTGGCTACCTGATGCAAAGAACTGACTCAATGAAAAAGATCCCAATGCTGGGACAGAGGAGCCTGATGGGCTGCCGTCTATGGGGTTGCACAGAGTCGGACACGACTGAGGCGACTTAGCAGCAGCAGCAGCAGCTGGGAAAGATTGAAGGTGGGAGGAGAAGGGGACGACAGAGGATGAGATAGCTGGATGGCATCACCAACTTAATGGACATGAGTTTGAGCAAGCTCTGGGAGTTGGTGATGAACAGGGAAGCCTGGAGTGCTGCAGGCCATGGGCTCACAAAGAGTTGGACATGACTCAGCAACTGAACTGAACTGATTACCAGCTGAACAACAACAACAAATGTGAGCAGGACACAGTGCTGGGCATGGGGAGGATAGAGAGAGGAGGGATATTCATTTTCGACCACCAGAAATACCTTGTACTCAGGCAAAGACAGTACAAAACAGGTAGAGCTGTGCCGTGGGAAGAGCCATGAAGTCTTAGCCAGTTACTGGAAAAGCTTCTGATTGCTCTCCTTGCTTTTACTTTCATCCCTATAATAAGAATAATGATAATAATTAATGTAATATAATATAAATCCATTCACCACTTAGGAGCCAGAGTTTTCTTGGTGAAACATAAATCAGATCATGCCACGTCTAGCTTGAAACCTCCCAGAAGCTTCCCAGTGCGTGTAAAACAGAACCCCAGCTCCTCCACCACATCTGACGAGGCGCTGGATGGCTGCACCCCCTCCCCCCGCCCCATCTTTCCATTGTACTCACTTCAGACTCATTGGCTGTTTTTCTTTTCCTCAGATGTTCCTGCCTCAGGATTTTTGTTTTTACAGTACCCTCTGATGGAAATGCTTTTCGTTCGGATTTTTGCTTCATCATTCCAGACTCAGCTCAACTGTTCCTGACTCAGAGATGCTCCCACTGATGAGCCCACCTAAGGAGCACCTCCCCAGTCATTCTACAGCTGTTCTCTTTTTTTCATGATATATATCACTATTTGAAACTATCTTCTTCTCTTTTCTATCTGTCTAATAGAAACCTCACACTTGACAAATCCAGAATTGAGCTACCAATCTGCCTTCTCCAAACGTGCTCATCTTCAGTTTCCCTTCCGCTTGCTTAAAGACAGCTCTGTTCTTGCAATTCTTCCAGTGGCTCAGGTCAAAAACCCAGGAGGGACAGATAGATTGGGAGATTGGGATTGATATATACAAAAATACTATATATAAAGTCCCTGGAGAAGGAAATGTCTACCCACGCCAATGTTCTTGCCTGGAGAATTCCATGGATAGAGGAGCCTAGTGGGCTACAGTCCATGAGTTTGCAAAGAATTGAACACATAAGTAACAAAGGACCTACTATACAGCACAAAGAACTCAGTACTCTGTAATGACCTATGTGGGAAAATAATCTAAAACAAGAGCAGATATATGTATAACTGATTCACTCTGCTGTACACCTGAAACTAACACAACATTGTAAATCAACTACACCGCGATTTAAAACAACAAACAAAGTCCAGGAGTCACTCTGGTCTCCTTACTTTCTGTAACATCCATCTGAAAATTTTTTTGTTCTACCTTCAAAATATAACCACTTGCTACATTTCCTAAAGTATAATTTCCCCAGTGTCCTCCTCTTTTTCACACATTTAGCCTCTTGCCTGATCTATCTGCTTCCTCCTGGCTCCCATCTAGTCTATTTTTAACTCAGCAGCCAGAATGATCTTCTAGAAAAAAATCAAGTTATTTCCCTCCTTGAAACTTTCCAATGACTCTTCATCTCACTCAATAAAAGCCAGTATTCAGCATCTATGGACAACCATGCTGTCTAATACAGTAGTCATCGTGGTTACTGAGCCCTTAAAATCTGGCTTGTCCTTTAGGATCAACATAAACACAATACTATATATAAGACAGTTAAACAACAAGGACCTACTGTATAACAAGGGGAACTATATTCAATATCTTGTAGTAACCTTTAATGGGAAAGAATCTGAAAAGGAATATATGTGAATCACCTTGCAATACACTTGCAACTTGTAAATTAATCATACTTCGATTAAAAAAACAAGTCTTTAAAAAAATGTGGCTCATCCAAATTGAGATGTACTCTAATTGTAGAATGCACACTGGATCTCAAAGTGTTAGTATGAAAATAGGAATGGGAAACATCTGATTAATAATTTAAGATTGATTACATATTGATATGTTAAAATACTGGCTACAATTTAGCTAAATAATATGTTATTAAAATAATCTAACCTGTTTCTTTTCACTTTTTTAAAAGAGGCAGCTAGAAAATCCAAAATTATATCTAAAACTCATTGGTAGCTCACATTCTATTTCTATCAGACAATGCTAATATAGCTTAGGACGTAGTTATAAGCCTGGAGAAGATCATCTAGACAGTAAGAGTAGACAAAGAACAAAAGAAGTTTAAGGGTAGAATTCTAGGGGACCTGCAAAATTAAGAGCCCAGGGAGATAAAAAGGAACCATTAGGACCTCCCTGATGGTGCAGTGCGTAAGAGTTTGCCTGCTGCACACTGTAACAGAGAGTAGCCCCTGCTTGCCACAACTAGAGAAAGGCTAGCAAAGCGACAAAACCCAGTGCAGCCGAAAAGAAATCAATAAATTAAGTTGTTGTTGTTGTTGTTGTTTTTTAATTTGCCTGCCAACACAGGGGATATGGGTTCGGTCCCTGCTCCAGGAAGATCCCACATGGGCGACTAAGCCCATGCACCACAATTACTGAGCCCGTGATCTATAGCTTGAATGCCACAACTACAGAGCCTGAGTGCTGCAGCTACTGAGGCTCACGTGTCTAGAGCCTGTGCTCCACAACAGGAGAAGCCACCACAGTGAAAGTCCATGCGCTGCAACTCAGAGTGGACCCCGCTCTCAGCAACTAGAGAAAGCCTGGATGCAGCGGCAGACACCCCTGCAGTCATAAATAAAGAAATCTTTTTTTTAAAAAAGGGGAACCATTAAATATGACTGAAAGGTGTCCAATGAGGTCAGAGAAGACTCCAGAGGTGATATCCCAGAAATCAAATGAAGAAAACATTCCAAAAAAGGGAATGGTCAATTGTTTCAAGTGAGATGAGGGCTGAGCATTGACAATTAGCTTTGACAACATGAAAACTGCTGAAGATATTGACCTGGGCTGTTTTGGTAGAATGCTGAAGGGGTGTGTGTGTGTGTGTGTGTGTGTGTGCGCGCCTGCCTGTATGCTTAGTTATAGCCAACTCTTTGCAACCGCATGGACTGTAGCCTACCAGGCTCTTCTGTCCATAGGAACGGGAATAGGAGAAATGGGCAGGTGGCTGGAGGGAAACATTGAGTCAAGGGAGAGCATGTTACTATGAAAAGCATAACATGTTTATATGCTGATGGAAATGCACTGATAAAGAAGAATAGAGAGCATTTCCAAAATTTCTGGAGAAAAATTACCAAAGTAATCTCCTTGAGTAGATATGGGGCTCTGAGACTGGTGGATAAGGGGAGGGACATGCTCAGAGTAACCGAATGGCAGACGGAACATGAGCATAGATGCTAGTAGGTTGGTAGAAGTGGTGGAAGCAGCACATGGAAAGTCACTTCTGATTGCTTCCATTTTGTCAGTGAAAAAAGAATCAAGGCCGTTAGATGAGAATGATGAAGAAGGAGAAAGTGTTGAGAGTTTGAAGGGAAAGAAGGTTTGAAATCGTGTTTGTGAAGTAAAAGTGAATAGCCTGGGGAAATGAGTTAGAATTGCTGGGCCCACTTGAGTTTACTGATTCATGAATTTAAAGTAAGACCATGCAGCAACACTGGGTATTTTCCTCTAGCCAAGTTCAGCAGCCAGGAAACACGTGCAGAGTGGGAAGAGAGTTGTAGATAACCAGGATTGGAGTTTCGCCAAAGAAGGACAAAGAAGTAAGAGAAGTGCCCAAGAGCTGCTGTGTAATATAAGTGATTATTAGGATAAACTATAAAATCTAGGATGGATGAGGAGGTAAGTTAGGATATGTGGGGTGTGACCAGACAATGAATTGTCTGGTCAAAGTATTTTCAAGTCAGAGTGGGAGGGACAGAAAACTGAAAGGATATGAGGTAGGGATACTAAAGTGGGATATTTGGGAGTAAAATATGGGAGATAGCAAGGTCTAGGGGAGGAGATGAGTGGTCCATTCTGGGGGTCAGGGGTTGGAATGAGTGATTGAGGTTGAGAGAGAAGGATGTCATTAGAGGAGAAGAGGTCATGGGAGTCAAAGGCCAGAGTATCAGAATGATCATTTACTTGGATCTAAGAATTATGATAGGCTTATTATTGGAATAAGTGAGAGTGAGCTCAGAGCTTAAATCTGTAAGGAATGTGGGGAGTGTCCTCAAGTCAGCAGTTGACAGCAATAATGAGGGGTACCTAGTAATGATGTCACAAACTTCACACCAAAGTTATTTAAGAGAGAAGAAAACTTGATCTGATAGAAGCAATGACAACCCAAGAGACATCTCCCCTACCTCTAGGTCCAGAATTCCACTCCAAATTCACATTGCAAATATAGGTTGTTGATACCACAAGAGTTATACTCTAATCCAAAAGGAGGGAATATGACTAGAGACTTCATGCTTTAACTCAATGGAAATACTTATTATGTGTTGAGACCAGAGACCCTGCATGCCACCAGTGTGGGGAAAGATGTTTTGGGAAAGGGTCTTCAAAAACCATACCTGGGCACTGTCCCATATGTACAGCAGCTGTTCCTGTATAGAACCTTCTTCACATCAACAACCAAAATACATAAAAATCAGCCCATAGATAAATGTTTACTGATGATTAGAAAAACAAAATTTTACCCACTACTCTGAATGAGAGATATTCAGCCCAAGCTCATTGAGAACCAGCAGGATGACTCAGTGGCTTAGATTTGTAGAAATGCTCTTAATGATTTTTACAATCGTTTCCTTAATAATGGGATCTTAATAAGCAGGTCGATGTTAAATTAATAACACGAAAGCTTTCTAAAAAGCATATTGAAACCTGATTTTAGTCCATTCACTCAGGCTTAACACCATACTATGGGTTTTTTTCCTCCTGATAGATATCATCCATTGGAAGGAAATATTTAAGCTTGGAGATGAAGTTCAAAACAGAAAATTAATAAGAAGGGAAAGTATCATTTTAACAACAGCCATGTAAAAGCAAGCTAGGTCCAGAGCTACTGTCTGAAACCATAGAAACCACTCACCAGCCTCACCCACATTTCATACAACGAATGATCACTGAGCTTGGGTAACATGCCAGATACTTTGTGACCTGCTGGAAAGTCAAAGAAGAATGAAATACCATCTCTATCCTTCTAGTGAACCTAAGCGTTCACTATCTGATTGGAGAAAACAAATATGTTAGTAAACACAACACAATATTGGTAATGTAAAAGTGAAGTACAGGGAATAGACCTTTAGAAGTGGGCTTCAAAGGGTGATCAGAGAAGAAAAGCAAGTCATGGAGAAAGAAGGGCAGGTAAACATTGGACTGTTAGGGGAGCATGAGAAGATGTGAGCAGCAAGACTATAGAACGTGAAAGGAAGGAGTGGGCGATGAAATTGCTTATTCTAAAAGCATCCAAACCCTTTGCCCCGTTTCTAGCCACTGGGATCCCATTCTCACCATCATGCTCTTTCAACCCCCCAAAAGTCATCTTCCACAGGAAATTCAAAGGTAACAAGCATGTTGTGATTTTTGTAAATATTACAGTAGCTTCTTCAGAGGCTGCGGGGAAGGATTTCAGAGTAAAAAATTCAGCAGTGTCTTTCTCCCCTACCCTCTTGTCCCTTCTCATCTCACCGCCCATCCTATATCACCTCATACCACCTCACCCTGGTCCAATTATGTGGAATTTCTCCATTCTTGCAGTGTTGGCACTTTCTAAAAACCGGAGCTTAACAGACAATGCTCAAACAAAGGTGACTCTCTCAAAGGAATTTTCTTACTATCTGCTATGAGAATCTAGGTTTCTTTCTCTGTTTATATTTCTAAAATATAGTTTTAATTGTCGTTGTTCAGTTTTTAAGATCTTCTGATGGCTCACTCTAGCTCAAAGGATAAACCCAAGCATTCAGGAGCCCCCAAAATCCACCTCAGCCTAAATCTGAGTGAGGAGCAGCCATGTGGCTTGCAAGATCTTAGTTCCCCGGGCAGGGATCAGACCTGTACCTCTTGCAGTGGAAGTGTGGAGTCTTATCCATTGGACCATCAGGGAAGTCCCCACCTCAGCCTAAAGGTTAGCCCTTATTTTCTTCCACACCCACCTAACCCCAGGTGCGTATCCATACCCCCACTGAAGCCCTCCTCATTTCCTAAACAGGGAGTATGTTTTTTCCCCTGCCTGGCTTTGCTCACATAGCCCTCTTTCATTCCCATTCCTCATTTACCCACTTGTCAACATTCTGATCATTGCTCAACAAATGTTTCCTTCTTGCTAAAGCTCAGTTTCTCGGTCTCACACCATTCACATTTTGTGCTGGATAATTCTTCATTGAGGGGGCTGTCCTGCACATTGTGAGATGCTAAAGCAGCATCTCCGGCCTCTACCCGCTAGATGCCAGTAGCAATCTTCACCCCCATCCCACCATCTGCAGTCGTGACAATTAAAAATATCTCCAGACGCTGTCAAATGTTCTCTGGGCTCCAAAATAGCCTCTGTTTGAGAACCCCTGCTCTTTGAATTTTTTTTTTCTGGTTACCCTTGATGAGAAATCACATTATCCCACTCTTTACTATACAACATTACTCTATTAAAACCTGTGCAACTAAAGCAATAAGAACAGAAATGATAATATTTAGGGAACTTCCCTGGTGGTCTTTTCATACTGTTCATGGGGTTTTCAAGGCAAGAATGCTGAAGTGTTTGCCATTCCCTTCTTCAGGAATTGATGCCTTTGAGTAGGAGAAGACTCTTTGAAGTCCCCTGGACTGCAAGGAGATCAAACCAGTCAATCCTAAAGGAAATCAATCCTGAATATTCATTGGAGGGGCTGATGCTGAAGCTGAAGCTCCAATACTTTGATCACCTGATACAAAGGGCCAACTCATTGGAAAAGACCCTGATGCTGGGAAAGATTGAAGGCAGGAGGAGAAGGGGATGACAGAGGACGAGATGTTTGGATGGCATCACTGACTCAATGGACATGAGTTTGAGCAAGCTTCGGGAGTTGGTGAAGGACAGGGAAGCCTGGCATGCTGCAGTCCATAGGGTCACAAAGAGCTGGACATGACTGAGCGACTGAACAACAGCAACAACCTGGTGGTCTGGTGGCTAAGACTCTGCACTCCTAATGCAAGGGCCTTGGTTTAATCTCTGGTCAGGGAACTGGGGCGCATATATCACAACTAAAGATCCTGAGTGCCACAACTAAAACCTGGCACAGCCAAATTAAATTAAGAAGGAAAAAAATGAACTGAGAAGAGGCATTATAAAAAAAATAATAAAAACATTTAGCACCATGTGTCTTTTGATTCTGGGGTTGATCTGATGTCTATGCCGATATCCCCTTTCATTGGGTTTCGTGACCTCTGTGAAAGCAGGATGCATCTTCCTGGTATCTCTAGGACTCAGTATAATGCTTTACTATAGTGCATTGTTGTTGTTCAGTCACTAAGTTGTGTCCAACTCTTTGCAACTGCATGGACTGTGGCACGCCAGACTTTTCTGTCCTTCGATATCTCCCAGTTTGCTCAAACTCATATCCATCGAGTCAGTGATCCATCCAAACATCTCATCCTCTGTTGCCCTCTTCTCCTCCTGCCTTCAATTTTTCCCAGCATCAGGGTCTTTTCCAATGAGTCAGCTCTTTGCCCCAGGTGGCCAAAGCATTAGAGCTTCAGCTTTAGCATCAGTCCTTCCAATGATTATTCAGGGCTGATTTTCTTTAGGATTGACTGGTTTGATCTCCTTGCTATCCAAAGGACACTCAAGAGTCTTCCCCAGCACTCCAATTTGAAAGCATTAATTCTTTGACTCTCAGGCTTCTTTATGGTCCAACTGTCACATGCATACATGACTACTGGAAAACCCATAACTTTGACTATACAGACCTTTGTTGGCAAAGTAATATCTCTGCTTTTCAATGTTCTACCTAGGTTTGTCATAGCTTTTCTTCTAAGGAGCAAGTATCTTTTAATCTCTTGACTGCAGCCACCATCTGCAGTGATTTTGGAGCCCAAGAAAATAGAATCTGTCACTGTTTCTACTTTTTCCCCTTCTACTTGCCATGAGGTGATGGGACTGGATGCCATGATCTTGTTTTTCACAGTTGAGTTTTAAGCCAGCTTTCCCACCCTCCTCTTTTACCTTCATCAAGAGGCTGTTAAGTGGTAATCGGGACATATTTGCAGACTTGATGTGATAAAGGCTGTAGTCCCTAACTAGCCGTTTGATAGACACATCAGTTGAAAGATTGAGAAGCTAATTATTCTCATGCTGTTTTGCAAAGTTCTGTCCATACCTAACAAGTTATAAGAAGTTTTACAAACAATGGATTCTGGAGAGTTTGGGGGATTTTTTGTTCGTTTGTTTGTTTTTATGTCTTCACATTTTGGAATGGTTTGTGATTGAATAAATGTTAATTTTCAGACTCAATTTTCGCTAACATAGTAATGTGGTTAATTTCAATGAAAATTTTAGTTTAAGTCCGTTTGCTGACTAAATGATTTTTCAAAGCTTAAGTGTAAATATAAAGTAGTGGGCCAAATCGTAAAACATAGTGCTTCAGTAAATGCCGGTAGAAAGCATTTCTGGATTGTTTCGTTTGTGTAGATTTCATTGTCCAAATTGCTTGAGGGTTCCTTGAGAGTAGGAGCACATCTGGCCTTTTGTCTCATAGCACTTGCTGAGTAAATTATTTTGAATTAATTAATTAATTGAATTAATTATAAATTTTCTAATGGGAAAAAAACAATCTATCAACCTAGAATATTCCAGGAACTAAGTTTAAAGTTGAGTTTTAAAAGTTGTGGAACGGTTTGGCAAATTTTCCAGCCCAGGGGTCCCCAACCTCTGGATCTAATGCCTGATAATTAGAGGTGCAGCTGATGTAATAATAATATAGACTGCACAATAAATGTAATGCCCTTGAATCATCTCAAAACCACTCCCCACCCCTCAGTCTGGAAAAATCGTCTTCCACAAAACTTGTCTTGGTGCCGAAATGGTTGGGGACCTTTGTTCTAGAGGCTTATCCCAGCATTCTTTTTCCTCTTTTTCCTGAGGGGACAAAGTTGAGATTTTTAACTGGGCCCTTTGTCATTCAAAATAAAATACTTGCCCCAAATTACATATTTCTGGATTTCTTTTACTTACTTTAAATGCACAGCTATTTTGAAGTTTTGTGTTTATATGCAGCTGCACCTATAATAACTAATACATATTCAATTGTAATTCAACAATACTTTTGAATAACTACTATGCATTAGTTCAGTTGTTCTCAGGAAAGAGAACACATTACAAAAACCACCAAATACAAATCTTCCTTTTGTACTTGAGACTTTCTGAATCAAAATTTATGTGATAGGCCTCTGACATTGAAAAAAATATATATATACACACATACACATATTCATCCACACTGTTATACATATTATAAATTAGCTAAATTAGATGGCATGAATAAAGATATTATTTATATATAATATATAGTAAGTAAATATGTATATGAATAGTTGTTCATAGTATTCTCTTTACTCTTTTATAAGGTTAATGGTAATGTTCCCTCTTTTATTCTTGATTTTAGTAATTTAAATCTTCTCTCATTTTCTCCTGATCAGTCTACCTAAAGGTCTGTCAACATTCTTGATCTTTGCAAGGAGCCAAATTTTCATTTATTTTTCTCATGTATATATACATATATACACACACACACACACACACATATACATGAACACATATGTGTGTATATATGTATATTTTTAATTCTCTAATATTTATTTTTCTTTCCTTCTACTTATTTTGGATTTAGTTTGCTCTTCATTTTTGAACCTCTTAAGAGAAAAGGTTAGGTTTTGATTTCAGGTCTTTCTTCATTTTTAACATAAGCTTTGATAGCTATAAATTTCCCTCTAAGTATTGCTTTAGCTACACAACAGATGTACTTTTTTAAAAGCCGTGCAGATAATTCTGATGTGCTAACTTGGTATTTTTTTGCCAACATAAATTTTTGTTTTTCCATCTCCCAGCAGGGTTGCTGACTGTGTGTCCACAAAGCTTTTCTTATAAAGCAAAATGTCTTGGTTTTGGTTTGATTTTGAGTCTGCTTGCAGCTCAAAGATTTGTTTTCAGAGACTGATCAAAAACGTAAGGGCATGTTTGTTTTCACTGATCTTGTCTGTGAAGTGAAGATTTAGGTTATATAGGACCTTCTTACAAAGCCCTTTTAGTTGGAATTTTCCTTCCCAGCTTGTATTTCTAGAGTTTATTCTTGGCAGCCCTGACACAATGTTTATGTCATCTGAGCAGAGGTCAGCTAATAGTGAGAGCTTCCTGTGCTACCATAAATCCTCTCCCCTGGCCTCTGTACTTTGTTATTTGCCTTTCTTTGTCCATAATTTGGCAGCATTATCACCCAGTCCACGTGACAAGTGACATCATTGCTATAATGAGAATTCCAAGCAGCACCACTGGATCTAAGCCCATCTGTGTGCTTGCTCCCACACTTGAGAAAACAAATTCCAAATTCATTCAGCATGCCGGTGCCATTTAGTCACTGTGACATATCCCAAATTTTGGACTCTATGCAAAAACCGATCTGTGCCCACAAAATTAATCATGGAACACATTTTATGACGTTTGACAACAACTTAAAAGGTTCTTATCTTTGGCAGGTGGCTCTGCCAATCTGCAAGTATGTGCACGACAAATTCTGAACAATATAGTGTGTGCCTGAAAATACATCGTGCAGGATGCATACCCTGGAGAGGGCCAGAGTGAGTCCAAACAATTCTGAAGTCTGTCTCACTGACACATAAGCCAGACTGATGTCTTGTGAAGGAAGGATGATGGCCTTAGGTACACATAGAACGCCAAAGAAAAGGCAACAGCTCATGTGCCAGTAAATGCTGAGAACATTGGCACAATTGCCTGTGTTGGCAGGACCAAGAGTGAGATGGCTAATTTAAGCGACAAGATCCTGGCAAACAGATTTATTTAGGGCAAGGGTGCGTCAGGAAGATGCCAGAAAAATGCATCAATCTGTGCCTTTACATGTACTGTAGAGTGATGATGAAACAACTGACATTAAAAAAAGTAAACCCTTACACTTTAATATAATCTGCAACTCATTCTAATAACAAGTAGGGTTTACCTTAGATTTCTGGTACTCTGAGATGGGGCTTTTGTGTTCTGAGCTAAGATCTGTGACCAAGAAAAATTCCCTTCTAAAGGTATTCTTGAAGAGATTTCCCCATATTGTGGTGTTTAATTGATTAGACCAAGTGTTTTCATATATTGTTTATTTAAAATGCAAGCTATTTCACATATGACACTTCACATTCACTTCAAATAAAGAAAGCCATTTGTCTAAAATTGTACTTTTCTGAAGTGTGTATTATAGAAACTCAGTTGGAAAAAGAAAGAAAACTGAGACTTTAATTGTACCTATAGAAGCCTGAATAGGTCCTTTTATGTAAGAGTAATATTTTACTCTGTAATAAGATGTAACTCTTTTAAATACGTATTCTATATAGTAGTGCCTGCTGCTAAGTCGCTTCAGTCATGTCCGACTCTGTGCAACCCCAGAGACAGCAGCCCACCAGGCTCCCCCATCCCTGGGATTCTCCAGGCAAGAACACTGGAGTGGGTTGCCATTGCCTTCCCCATTGCATGAAAGTTAAAAGTGAAAGTGAAGTCCCTCAGTCGTGTCCGACCTATTTGTATACAATTCAACAGGCAATGAAATAGTAAAACCTTCCACTGGGAGTGTCTGACCTCCTCATACTACTTTCTACTCTCCTAGGTTCCCCAGATGGCCTCCCATCCCCAATGTTCCCACCCACTCGTTTTCTCTTGATTGATGCTGTCTTAGTACATTCTTCTTGCAGTGTCTTAAGAAAGTTCTTACACCTACAATCTACTTAGGACTTTCATTTCTTATACAAACATGATATTTGCATAATTTAGCTTTCACTGGGATTTGTCTAGACTCAGACTTCCTATTCTAATTTGAGTGTTCCTCTTCATCTGTGAGACAGGAAGTAATGTGAGCAAGCAACAGGTGATGAAGAGTGCTTCCACAGGAGAGTAATTCTTGATTAGGAAGCTGGCTGATTTAATAATCTAGCAGAACCATAAGAACAAAAGCAGGTCTGCCTCCTTCGAGTTGCAGAACAGTGATCAGTCTTCTTTTCGGTAAAGTGAAGCAGTTGGAACTCTCTAGACCTCTCCTAACTCTAAATCTCAAAGGTATATGAATTAGGGAAGGATATTTTAGGAGAACTCGCCTCACATATTAACTGATCTTTTCATTTGTGTGTTGAATATAAATGTGTTAATTAATTTGAATCATAGTTTCTCCACTCAGAAGTAGCTTCTAATACTTTTTCTTCCTTACCTATGCTTCAAATAATTAGCAATCTGTAGTGTTCTGAGTCCCAATTCTTTAGAATGTGACTTTTTATTCTTTTCATCCGTTCTGAAAATTTTGAGGATCTTCTACTTATCCCTGGAATTCAGAAATTTTATAATGATTATATGTATTAAGAGATTACCAAGGGTAGGCAATCATTCGAAAGGAACAAAGCAAACAATCCACAATTCCAGTTCATAAGACTAGTTCCTATTCCTGCTAATCAGTGTGTGTGTATCTTTATGTGTGTATGTGTGTGTGTGCGCACATGCTCAGTCATGCCCTGCTCTTTGTGATCCCATGGACTGTAACCTGCCAGGCTCCTCTGTCCATGGGATTTTCCAGGCAAGAATACTGGAGCAGGTTGCCATTTCCTTCTGCAGAGGATCTTCCATACAGAGGGACTGAACCTGTGTCTCTTGCATCTCCTTCATTGGCAGGCAGATTCTTTACCACTAGTGCCGCCTGGAAAACCCCTGCCAATCAGAGTAGAACCTCACAATTCATGTGGCATGAGGTAAAGAGCTTAGAAGGGTATTTATTTCCTCAGAGGTGGAACACAATGAGCCCTTCACAAAAGACTGAACTGGTTCCATTTAACAAAGCTTAAAATTAAGCCTCAAAAAACAAAATTATTTTTAAGTGTCCCATCTACATTTCAAAACAAATCTCAAAAAATATTTACACAAATATAAAAATATCTAGCTCCCCCAAATGTAAAATTCACAATGGTTAGCCTTACTTATTTAGTGAGTTACCAATCATGCAAGAGGCAAGAAATTATGGGCTTCCTAGGTTTGGCTAGTGGAAAAAGAATCTGCCTGACAAAGCAGGAGATGCAACAGATGAGGGTTCAATCCCTGGGTCAGGAAGATCCCTGGAGGAGGGCATGGCAACCCACTCCAGTGTTCTTGTATGGAGAATCTCATGGACAGAAGGCTGTGGTCCACAGGACCACGAAGAGCTGGACACAACTGAAGCAACTTAGTATGCATGCATAAGCCATAATTAAGAGAAAAATCAATAGAAATAGCACAGATGACAGACTTATAGACAAAGACATTAAAACTGTCATTATAATTTTATTCTGTATGTTCAAGAAGCTAGAGGAAATATTGAGCATGTTAAGTGAGTACATGGAAAATGCACACACACACACACACACCCTAAATCAAACTGCTGAAGATAAAAAAGACAAATATCTGAGATGAAAAATGAGCTAGATGGGGTTAAGAGAATATTTTATGTTGAAAAAAAGGAAACAGAAACCCTGAAAAGCTAAAATGAACAGAGTATTAATGAGCTGTAAACAATGTCAGGCACGGGAATATACATGTAAATAGAGTTATCAAAGGAGAGGAGCTAGAGAATGGAAGAAAAGAAAATCTTTGATTGTCTGCATTTGTCTTTCTCCATATACCATATAGCATTCTTAGTGCCTAGCAAGGTGTCTGATAGACATTAAGCATTTAATAAACATTTGTTGAACATTGGTGACAACAACTAACAACAATAAATAAGAAATAAATATGTGAATACTTTTGCAGGCTATAAGGGCCATTAGGAACCAATAAGGAGAAGAGGATGGAGAAAGGGAAGCTTAGTAGAAGTGACATGTCTTCATAGCCCTGGAGGATGGGTTCAGTCTGAGGATGTATATAGCCTAGAGGGCCAGAGGAGATGGGGAAGGGTGATCCATTTAAGAAAATAGAAATGAAGACTTGGAAACAAGAAGAAACATGGTTTTGAATATTCCTCCTCTACTGGAGTGTCTACTCCATTTGAGGGATAAAGAGAAATTAGGTTAGACAGATGAGTTAGGCTCACAGTACACAAAGCTTTGGGCTTCCCAAGCAGTGCAGTAGTAAAGAATCTGCATGCCAACACAAGAGACACAAGAGACATGGGTTTGATTACTGGGTCCCAAGGATCCCCTGGAGTAGGAAATGGCAACTTGTCCCAGTATTCTTGCCTGGAAAATTTCGTGGACAGAAAAGCCTGGCAGGCTACAGTCCATGGGCCCGAAAAGAGTTGGACACGAATGAGCACACACACAACTTTAGAAACAGGAAACAAAGGTAGAAGCCACTGAAAAATTTCAAGGGGAAAACAAAAAGTGTGATGGCGGCATTCATGATGGACTAGAAGAAAATATTATGTTGAATGGAAACAGTGGATGGGGGCATCTAGGAAGTTGTTAAAACAATCCTGTCATGAACTGTTGAAAAGCTGTTTGTGAAAGCACCCAACTAACTGATTATCAGCATAGACTAGCACTCGAATAAATGTTAGTGGACTCTAAATATTGGGCAAATTAATATTTCACTTAAGGACTAAAGCTTTCTTGGTCAAGAAAATTTAAAGTGGCCCTAAGAATCTATAATGTATTCAGAATATTACTTAATTCCTAATTCGTCATTTTAGGGGCTTCCCTGGTGGCTCAGTGGTAAAGAATCCAACGGCCAATGCAGGAAGCTGCAGGTTCCATCCCTGGGTCGAGGAGATCCCCTGAAGAAATGGCAACCCACTCCAGTATTCTTGACTGGAAAATCCCATAGACAGAGGAGCCTGGTGGTCTAGCGTCCATGGAATTGCAAATAGTTGAACAGGACTGAGCAACTAACCACCACCCAATTTCATTGCTTAAGAATGTTAAGAACTCAGACACAGAACTTCTATGTAGGACAGAGGGATAAACTGAGGCCAAAAAAACGATAAGTGAGCACTCCAAGTTCACAGGGCCCTGAACAGTCAAGCTGGAACTAGAGGCCAAACTCTACCTTGTGAAACCAAGGGTTCCAAGGGAAAAGAATATGGCTCGAATCCCAGGAATGGGGCAAGAGTCGGGAAAGGGACTCTTTTAAACTATACCTGGCCGAGAGATTTCAAAATCTTAAGACTGCTGAAGTGCAGCACAAGACTGTCCTCGGAAGCCCACGACCCATACACTCTACCTCGGGAAGACTCACGAGGTCCAGAGCCACCTCTCGCGCTCTCGCGATACCTGCTCCCGGCTCCGCTAGGCCCCGCCCCTCCACCGCAGCCCCTCTGCCGTCACTTCCTGTGGGTCTGCAGGCAGAGGGAGAAGATGGCGGCCTTGGGGGAGCCCGTGCGACTGGAGAGGGGTGAGTGGGGCCGAGCCTGGGACCGACGTGGGCGGAGGAGGTAGGGGAGTGCCTTGTCGTCCAAGGGGGCGAGTGGGCCAAGCTCCGAGACCCCGAACCAGGCTTTCCCTCGCGCTGGCGCCTGTGGCCACCGATGTCGATGCGCCGGGCCCGGGGAGGGGGCTTGACGCTCTTGACTGATCCTGAGACCCCTTCTGTGCTCACACGGACTATCCCGGAGCACAGCATAGTTTACCACCACCTGTCTGCATTCGCAGACACACGCTGTACACGCGCTCCCTGGGTGGGCACGGCCTACTTTGCGTTCAGAGACGTGTCAAGCTGAGCAAATATCCCACGCCCAGTTCGGACAGGCTACACGCCCTGCCCGTATTGACGCGTTCATACACAGTGTTCCCGCCTTTACTCACCCAGCCTTGACACGCAGCGCGTTCCCACCAAACCCCCTCTCATTTATGCACAAATGCCATCATTACTTCCACCACAACCTCGCTTGTATACGTACTGGGGATATTTCCTGCCTGTGGTGCCCCTCCCGGGTACGGGGAAGGTGCTTTATAAACAATCCTTCTGCTGTGGTTCTGGAAAGAAGGTTGCATAACTAGAAGGAATAGTGATTGTAAATTACGGTAAAGTGCAGCATTATTCTTCATCACAAATCCTGTGATTGCTAACTGGTTGATTGCTTCCTTTTTAGAGCTGTCAAGGAAAATAAAACCTGTTCGCTAAGTAATTAAAAACCGAAAAGCCAGTGAAGTAAAAGACTATGAGCCTAAAAGCGTACTGTTGCAGTTTTTTAGCATTCCACTATTCCCCAAATTCTTTATTTCATATAATTTCAAGTATAATTTTGACACACCTGTATTAGAAATCATCAGTAAGAGTCAAAAAGTAAAACTAGACATTTTGAGTACTAGTAGTAAACAAAGTATAAGATGGAGATTGACAGTATCTTTAAATATTAACATTTGCATTTACAGTCTGAATATTTAAGTAGCTTCTGCTCTAAGAAGGGATACATTTTTAGAATTGAATTTTGGAGTCTTTCCTCATACCTTTACACAGACCCATGCACATTTAACATTATTTATTCCTTGTGGTATTCACTATTTGTAAGTCTCTTTACAAGTAATGTTTTCCTCCAGCCCACCAGACCATTAATTAAAGTATCATTTTGACAGAGCAGCAGCTTACTCTGGGAAGATTTGCTAAGTTAGGCCTAAGCCTGTGACATGTTCTTCCAAGCACAATGACACTGTGCTTTGTAGATGGAAACAGATTTGTCTGGTGTTAACTGAAGTAGGTGTTTTTCTTTGGAAACTAGTTGTAGAATTCTAACATGTTGGCAGTCTTTTGTATTGTTAAGTGCAGTACAAAGTGTGAAGCTTCACCTCTGGCATTTAGTTTTGGTAGTCATGGCTTTTTGTTTTTTCCTGTTTCAGAGTTCATTTCAGTTCCACAGTAAGAGTGCTCAGAACCTGAGGATAAGCTATTAGTGGATGTCATTTAGCAGGATAAGAAAGATTACATCCACTCTGATTCTTAGCATTCTGTTTAACAGATTCTATTAAGAAACTCTCCCAGCAATCCTATAGTATAAAATTAGTTCATATGATCAAGATCCTGAATGCCTTCAAAGACATTGAAACAAGATTTAGTGGAACACATTTGAGAACATACTGGGTACAGTTTAGGTTCGGTAAAGGATATTTTACTTTTTCAATTTTTTGTTAGTTGGAAATTTTCATATAGCTTGTATATTATAATTTTGTAGGTCAGAATATTTGATGAACCAGCACTCCCCATTCACCAGCTATTCTGATGGTGGGAGATGAGAATGGGGAAAGTTTTTTTCCCCTGCATTGGATTAACATCAGTTTAAGCTTCTATTACCTGAAATTGAAAAATCTACTTCTTTCTTCACTGCATTTATTCCCAATTTTCCAGCTGCAAACAAAGACAGCCATACTGGTTCTATAAAGAGAAAAGTTCAATCCTTTAGTATAATAGGAAATTTGGAATTTCTTCCACTTAAGACAAGAGGAGGGAAGGAACTTTAGAATAAGTACTCTAGTCCCCTGTGGTTAAAAAAATCAGGGGAGAAATAGTATGAAACATGACTGAATCTTGTAAAAGTTTCTTAATTTGTAAATCACTTCCTGATACTTCCCAATGAGAACTGCCTAACAGACTTAATATATTTCTATAAAAGTGTAGAACATCTTAATGTTTCTTATTAATTGGTGCTAATGTAACATTACATTTATGCTTGCCACATGCCAGGCTCTTACCATGTTTTTTTTTTGATTGGTCATGTAATTCTTATAAAGGAGATACTGTTATTTCCATTTTATAGTGGAAAACAGACACAAGGAGTTTAAGGTTACTTGCCCAAGATCACCCAGCTGTTACTGATACCAGACTCACAAACTAATTGCTTTGTATTTTGTAAACATGTATTTGACTGAGCTTGTCTTAATTAAAACACTGTGTGATGATCCTAAGTTGAAAGCAGACCAGTTAATTTTACTCATTTGTATCGTTGTTTTAAATTGCTGTTCCTGCCAGTAACTAACTGCACATGTTACTGAAGAGTTTTTGTATGTACATATACATTAAGTTTTCTTTTGGGAAATAGTGACTTCGTTAGCACATGGCGTTTTATACTGCTCAGCACTTTGGTTACTAATGATGGTAGGTAAATTTTTATTGACTAAGTAGCTTCTGATAATGCTGTCAGCTTTTCTCAAGTACTACAGTCTTCATGTGTCTGTCACATTTGAGCTCCAGTTCTTTCCTGTGATGTTTAGGACTTTATATTTGTTTTCCTGTGTCTCTTAAAGATACGGTTTTTCAGATTTTATGCATGTTCAACATCAGTTTTTCTTCCTAATCTGCTGTGAAATTTAATGTTCTTCTCAGGCTTTACATTCCCACCCTCCATACATGAACCCCCCCACACGCAAGTTCATACTCTTAGGCTTTTTTTTCCTCTGTGTTCTATATATTTCTTGTTAGCCATTGAGGAATAAATCCTAAATGCTGCACTGTTACAGAGGCATTTAGAGAAAATTATCTATTGGTGTGTGTTTAACTCTAGATATTTGTAGAGCAATTGAATTGTTGGAAAAACTGCAAAGAAGTGGCGAGGTACCACCACAGAAACTTCAGGCTCTACAAAGAGTCCTTCAGAGTGAATTCTGCAATGCTGTAAGAGAGGTAAGTAAATGGGATTAAAGTTGACAATAAACTTGTGTTATTTAGGGTAAGATAACATTCTCAAATTTGGGTTTGTAGTTTCTTAAAGTTAACTTTAGAACCCACCCCTCTCATTTTTGGAATTTCTAACAAAAAAACATGGTACAAAGATGCATAACTTTTTCTGAAATTTTGACACATTCATTAACTTTAAAAAGAACTCAAGCGTGTTATACTTTGAGATTTAACATCACAGTGATAACTGGGTTTTGCAGGTATATGAACATGTCTACGAGACTGTGGACATCAGTAGCAGTCCTGAAGTGAGAGCTAATGCAACTGCAAAGGTACATTTTTTTCATTTACTGAAAGTGAGAGGATGCATCACATATTAGAGATTTAAAATGTGAAGTTATTAGTTTCATAATACTAATTTTAAAAACTAACAAATAGTACCTTTCAAGTTACACTAAACTTGATTACTGAAAAGTAGGACTTTTTAATTGGCTTTACAAAACATATTTTATGCAGTCTAGATGATACATTAAAATATATTTACACACAAATAACATATATAATATGTGGTTGCTGTAAGTAATATATATATCATTATGTAAATATTCATCAAAATTCTGAGGTATGGATTATTAGTCTTATTTTATTGGTGAGGAAGCATCAAATTAGATTACTTGCTTCAAATCACACAAATAGTAAATGGTAGATCTGAGGTACTCCCCTATGTTGCCATTCACTTTCTCCTTAACCTTAACTCTGCAAATAGGAGGTTACCTCCTCAGAGCTACAGGTGGCAGGTTTTATATATTTTTCTGTACCAGTGTTTTCCTCAAATAATTCAAGCATTGGTCTCTGTTCATCATATGTGGTGGTGATGGTTCAGTCACTAAGTTGTGTCTGACTCTTTACAACCCCACGGATTACAGCATACCAGGCTTCTCTGTCCTCCTCTATCTCTCGGAGTTTACTCAGATTCATGTCCTTTGAAGCGATGATGCTCTCTAGTCATCTCATCGTACGTGGGTTAGAATAAGTTACTGTTAGTAGTAAGTGGCTTAGACTGAAACTAGTCATTAGCAGGTAACTATTCATTGATAGTTAACTGGTTCACAAAAGGCAATATTGGATTCTCTGTTGAGTCATGTGGGTATTGTTTGACAGAGTGGGAAAAAACAATTAAAACTTGGGTTTAATTCCTGACTTTCACAGCCTCCTGAACTTCTGAACCTTAGTTCCTTTATCTATAAAGTGAAGCCTCTTTAAGAGCTTAGAGTATTCAGCAAATCTTGATTTTCTCTCTTCCTTCCCCTGTTTCTCATACACCCTGATCTAATACACAAAAAAATAGTACCAGACTACTTAATTACATTTAAAAGCAAAATGAAACCCGAATTCTCAACTTTGTGTTAGAATTCCTCTGAATTAGTCTAAATTTGAAAGATGTGGCTCTGTATGTGTTAATATACAGTGCAAATAGTACAGCAGCCAGAATGCCTGCATAAAAGGACACCTGCCCACGTTCAGGTTACACACGTGGGTGGTGCCACCCCAGATCCCCCGAACATACCAGGCTGACCAGCCCCAAAGTCGGTGGCATGTGAGGAGAGGGGGTTCTCCTTGTTAGTGTGCACAGCATTCATCTTCCTGGCAAGGCCTGCTTGCCAAGCACTGCACAGAAGTTCTGGGCACGGGAAGGACCAGGAGTGACCTGAACAACCTCAGCACTTTCTGCATAATCCCAGAGTAAGCTTTCCAGTCGTCCTCTTAAAAACACCTTCTACTTAGCTTACCTTCACTGTCAGTGAATTTATGGACATTCAGACATCAAAAATACTTCAAAAGTGGTTTTTAATTTGATACTGATTTATAATTATCATCACTGTGATTCCACAGTGATAAGAAAACAGTCTTATGATTTCAGTACCTTTAGATAAACCATGAAATTTTGCTATTTTGTTTCATGTCCCTGGATATGTTTCAGTTGTTTACTGGTTTATAGTCTATGGGAACTTGAATAGAATTTATATTCTGCAATTGTGTGAAAATTGTATAAATCTTAATTATGTTGAATCTGTTCGTAGTGCTTTTCAGGTCTACTATCTCCTACTTTTCTATAATTGTATTAATTTTTGAGAGTTTGATATTGAAACTCCAACAAAAAATTTACTTAAAAAAATATGTAGTGGGACTGTGTGTAACTTGGTTCTGTATTTTTCAAATCTGCTGTAAATGTGTTACCATACCCTCATAATTTAAAAAAAGAGAAGAAGTGGTTTTTAAAAAGGGACATAAGAGTGAAGTAAACAAAGGTCCTATTTTTTAAATATGTGAAATTTTCTTTCAGGCTACTGTTGCTGCATTTGCTGCCAGTGAAGGGCATTCTCATCCTCGAGTTGTTGAGCTGCCAAAAACAGAAGAAGGCCTTGGATTCAATATTATGGGAGGCAAAGAACAAAACTCTCCAATCTATATCTCTCGAATAATTCCAGGTGGAATTGCTGATAGACATGGGGGCCTCAAGCGAGGAGATCAGCTCCTTTCTGTTAATGGAGTGGTAGGGATGCATTTTATTTCTACTTGACCACTTGGGGGTGTATTTGAGTTATAGAAACAGTCGTGCCTGACTCTGTGACCCCATGGACTGCAGCCTGTCATGCTCCTCTGTCCATGGGGATTCTCTAGGCAAGAATACTGGAGTGGGTGGCCATGCCCTCCTCCAGGGGATCTTCCCAACCCAGGGATTGAACCCGGGTCTCCTGCACTGCAGGCAGATTCTTTACCGTCTGAGCCACCAAGAAAGTCAGAAGATGCAGGGAAAGACCAAGCAGCTTTGTAGTTTAGAAATCCCTTGGAAGACTCTTAGGCACTGCTCTTTAGTGGAGTGATACTTTTTGAAGCACTTTGTGTATGTTTTGCTTCTTTCCGATGTAAATTAGCAGTGCTTAGTGTGGTTTTTATGAAGTTATTAAGCTCTTCAGTAGTTAAGGCAGTACATTGAATCGAAAGCCTCTCCTCGGTTTAACTTTATCAAATAGCAATTGCTTGATTTACTTCTGACCTAGTGAAATAATAGGGCATGTAGATTGGTATGCTAGGTATTTGTAACTTAAAAACCAGTTCCTGGACTGCAGACAGAATATGATTTAGCAGATAATTTTACACTAATTAAAATGACAAAGCAAGATTATTTCATAGGTCTATAGTTTGAAATGCCATAACATTAACATTTTTTTACTTGTGTGTGTTTTAAACGTTTTTCATTTTGAGTTACGTACAAAACCTAGATATTAATTGTGTTTGTGTCTGTGATTTGTTTTTTCGTAGAGTGTTGAAGGAGAGCATCATGAAAAAGCTGTAGAGCTGCTGAAAGCAGCGCAGGGAAAGGTTAAATTAGTAGTGCGGTATACACCCAAGGTCTTGGAAGAGATGGAGTCGCGCTTTGAAAAAATGCGATCAGCAAAACGCAGGCAACAGACCTAATGGCCGTTAAAACCTTTATATTCCATTTTGCTTTTAGCTAGAGAAGTTTTACTTGTGACCTACTGATGGCCACAATGCCAGTGATTGTAAAAACAACAACAAACTTCCCGTGAAATCCTCCTTGCCATTTTATAAATACCTATTTTAACATCATTTATGGTTCCAGAGATGCATACACTTTTTTCTGACAAGAATAAGTAAAAAGGTAGTGAGGGCAGTTCTGTCCTGCTGTTTTTACAGGCCTTTTTCAACAAATGCAGATTTTGTCATAAAGTTGTTATAGATTTTTAAAAATGCTTTTTTAATATTAAAATGTACTTTTACATTCTTAAATCTTTTTTTAGGAAAAAAGGTTTTCTTTATTTGCTTATTTAAAAAGAACAGTTCTCCATTCTTTTTCTTTTTAACCTGTAACATTTCTTTATGCTTTTCCAAGAAATTACACATAACAGTCTCAGCAGTTCATTACACTATGAATCCATTGTTAATATCACTGCTGCATTTTGTATTTGAAACACACACACAATATAATTAATGGTAAATTATAACTCAGCACAGTGGAAGTTTTTTACTTTTATTTAAACATAATATATAATGAATATTCGTTTGTACTGATTTATAAAAGTTTTTAAACACTGATACAATCATTGCTAAAATATGTATTCTTTCACAATATTTGAGCAGTGAGGCAAGAGAATGTAATTTGATTGTTTGCATTACTGATTACATCTTTCTGTTTATATTCAACTATATCATAAATTACAAATGCAAAAAAGGTTTAGGTTTCTTTTGCAAATTTTTTAATGCTATTCATTGTTATTTAAATATATCTTATTTTTCATCCTTCCATTCCTAGAGATGAGCCAGTTAGTTTGTGATGGGATATAGCAAAGGAGAAAAAATAATACTTATAACCTCGCCAGCCTCAAGAGTTATAGCTCAATTTAAAAAATTGATACTAAGTAAGAAAAAGATATGTTTTAAGATATATAGAAATTATGATGTGATGCATTTCATAAGAATCTGCATACACTTTGTCAGAATGAGTAAGAACTGATTCACATTAAAGTTGTTATGAGAATTCTGAGATACTTTCATTTGTCCACTGGATGTCACTGTTTTACTGAAAGGCAGCTATTAGTGGATGACTGTGACTGAGGTCTTTCTAAAGGCAGAAATTGAGAGTTAAGGTTCATGTTCAGACATAACATTTGGCTGGCTTTTACAAATTTTAAGTGACAGGTGCTAGAAAGAAAATAATGGATTGAAATATATAAGGACTTTACAATAATTATCAACCCTGTGTAAAGAGTGGGCATTTTGTGACATTCCTTCAGGAAGAATAGAAATGTGTATCTTTTTCTGCATGTTTGTGAGCACTGTGAGTCTTAAAAAGATTATTCCAGTTTTCAGTGATTTCAGAATAAAAGTCAATCAGCATTGTTATTTATCTTTTAGGTATTGAACACTGGATTGCATGGTTGAATGTGTTTTTAGTCCACTACAAAATGTGCTTGTTATTGATAGGATCATGTTGTTGAATTGTATATTTCCAAAATTAATTGATGTTTTTAAAATGTTGAGACCAAAGTAGGGTAGAAGAATTATGGACTTAATTTAAATGTAAAATTATTAGAGGTATTTGTTGTAGAGCTTTATATATTAAAGAGAGGTATTGGTGCATATAAAAACAGTAATATTATTGTTGTGCTTGTATTCTTGCATTACAGGGTAAATAAACCCTGAAGAAATCTTATTTTAGTATTGCTGCAGCTGCAGTAGCTTTTAAGGGTGTGTCAACATTTCATTATAAATTATAGCTTCCTGGTTCAGTATCTCAGCTGTTTCAGAACTTTCAGCCAAGTTAAATCTTTTTTGGTGTTGAAACTTAGTAAGTTGAGTAAGCTATTTTTTGTTTCTTCTACAGTAATCCACAATCTGTTCTTTGTGTGGGTTGGCACTTATTTATAATTTTTAAAATATGGATAGCTTAAAAGAGCCAAATACAGTAGTTTTGCTTGCTCCTGTTGAGCATGAGTAGCAGTAGTTTATTTTCCTTAATGCAGTTTTCATAGTATATCCCAGAATTTTAAATCATGACCATAGGAAAATGCAGTCATTCAGTGGCAAAGATGTATGATAGTGATTTAGTATAGTGAGGAAATGAGGGGAGTTTTCATCTTATAAACGTATGGTTTATGAACATAACTAAGACATAGTAAATAATAGATATTTGATTTGTAAATTATATCTTCCCTCCCCAGTTTCCATTTATTTTTTTGGTATTTCAAAATAAGTTGACTCAGTGATTCTCAACCTTAGCTGCATATTAGAACACCCTGCAGGCCTTCAAAAAAAATGATGACACTTGAGTCTTACCCCATCCAACTAAATTGCAGTCTCTGAGGTGGGGCCAGATGCTTATTTTGTCGAAGCTTTCCAACTGGTTCTAAAGGACACCTAGGGTTGAGGACCACTGTTTCCCCCTTTACGACATGCTCTAATTACACTGGACTCTGGAAATGTCAGAATAATTCAGTTTACAGCTGCTACTAAATGGCTACAAATGTAAGGGTCAGTTATATTTCTTAGTAATCTCTTTAGGAATAAAGGTACTTGGCATTCCTTATTGGGGAAGTAACTACAGCTTAACTTTTTCTTTCTTTTTTTAAATAAAATCTACCAGTAGTATAAATGGAAGTTTTTAATGTCTGTCACCTTTCTGCCCTCTTTGCCTTTAAAACTTTCAAAAATGTCTATTATTTGAGAAAGCATGTTTAAAAATTGTAGATGATATTTAATAATATTTTCATTGATAATTACGAACTGTCTTAATATGGCCATTTTATCCATTAGTATAACACTAGGTTATAGTGGCCTCATTCTTTGGGGTTTGATCATTCAGATGGGTTTTTTTTTTGTTTTTTTTTTTTTAATCGTTGTCTTCCTCTTCTAAATTTTTGAAAGTTACTTTGCTCAAGTACTTAAATAGTTTGGCTCAAGTACTTTGTTTACACTATAAGTGGATATTATAGCATTTAATAGAAGAAATGGCTATGGCTTATCTGAAAAGAATGTCAGCATGACTTGGTGTAGACTTACAAGACTATGTGTTGTGAATATTTTATTATGTGGAATGAGCATTGAAATATCAAGGACTCTGGTAATTGTGTTTCCTGAATAAATGTACGTTTATGAATTTTCTAACATATTTTGTTGTTCCTTCGCTAACAGTCTAGTTTTATACTTTTTATTGTCCAAAATGTCACTAATAGTGTTTCTTCAAAGGTTGTTGTAGTTCTATAATGATGAAATAGTGGAAAAGTGCTCGTTCATTAATTTTCAAGAACTTCCGGACTAATTTGTATATGGATATAGTTTTTAAAAGCATCAATAAACAATATGCTTCTATTTTAAGTTTGAAGTAAAGGAATATAGTAGCCAAAATAGATTTAACACTTTTTCAGTGGGTGACTTCATTTATCAATTCTGATTCTAAGGCTTACTAAATTTGTATTAGTTATATTTTGGTTCTTTGGATTTAAAAAAATATTGATGTAACTACACAATCATTGTGTTTCTGAAACATATATATACAATAACTTAAATGAGGCAAAAGCATACTCAGGTGGTTACTGGAATGAAACTTCAAATTCCTACATTTTGCTTTGCCTTTCCTAAAATATAACTGGAGAGAATAAAGATTCTGTTTTATTATTTCAAGAGGGCTGTCTGGCATGTGATTGAGAGCACAGAATCTAGAGCCTGACAACCCTGATTTGAATTGTAGATTCACCACGACTGTAACCTTCTGTGAGTTACCTTCTGTGGCTTAGTTCCTTCATCTGTCGTGTGTGGTGAGGATGCCTGTAAGTGTCATATCATGATCTGTAAAGCCCTTAGAAAACGGCCTGCATAGTAAGTGCTGTTTATGTTTGCTGTTACTTTTGTGTATGATAGCTTTAGGGTCTTATTAGCTAAAGGGAGACATTGTGGCCAAATAATTAAAATTAGCAAGTTCTTATTTTTTATTTTCGGTTGCTCTAGGTGTTCATTGCTTGCGTGCAGGCTTTATCTAGTTTCCAAGAACAGGGACTGCTCCTGGTTGCAGTGCGCAGGCTTCTCATTTCAGTGGCTTCTCTTGTGGAATGTGGGCTCTAGAGCACTGGCTCAGAAGTTGTGGTGCACGGGCTTAGTTCCTCCTCCGCATGTAGGACCAGGGATCCAAGGACCAGGACCAGGGATCAGGACCAGGACCTGATCAGACCAGGAATCAGGGTGCCAGACCAGGGATCAAACCTGTATGCCCTGCATTAGCATGTGGATTCTTAATCACTGGACCACCAGGGGAGTCCAGCAAGTTCTTATTTTTGATGCCTGGAAGACAGATAACTAACCTTTAAATTATGCTTGAAAGTAAACAAGATTTATAGGAATTTTCAGATTTCATTCTGATCAAAGAAACTCATGGAATTCTGAAATAAAGCGGAGTTTGGGGGATGTAGAGTTGAGGTCACATTCAGAATGAAACTTGTAAGAAAATAAGTCCCAGTAAGAGATTTGTTCAATCAGAAAAACAATTTGTAGGGAGATATGACCTGAAGATAATGGATTGCTGGAATGGGCCTCAGACAACACAAGGCATAATTCACCATAGTGAACTTTTTAAAGGCAGAAAAATACACAGGCAACCAAGGGTGCAGTGAAACACATTGTTAGCCCTCAGTTTCTTCAGAATTTCAGTAGACCAGAATACCGTTTTCTATAAATCTTTAAATTCTGCTTTTGTTCATTATCATTGGTTATTCTGCTTTTAATATGATGAAGTGGTGGCCCAGGTTTTTTTTTACATTTATTTCTTTGTTGGCAAAAAACCGGATGAAATCTTTAGGACTTACTTTATATACAGAGAAAAAAATAAATTCATACAGATTCCATTTGTCAGCTTTATTTTGATTTAAATATATTTTAAAAAGCACAAGCACTTCACACCAAGAAGTTGTGTGTAAGCTCTCCTGATTCTCATCAACTATAGAAAAGTGTGTTTTGGACACAGTCAAGATCTGATTTGGTCCTTTTAAAAGTTTAGGAGAGAAAGCTTGGAAGGATTCTAAGTCTCTCCAGAATTGTTCTAAACAATCAGATTATAAGATTTTGGCCTTTGGTGACACATGAGGTCCCTTTATGTGACAGTAACTGCATTTCATCAGAGAGTATGAAAACTCAAAAGCTCAAACCTTTGTTTTTATTTGGCAAGGAAGTGCGATCTGAAAGCATGAAATAGTCCTGGGAAAAGTTTTTATTTCTGGTATCTCTTACTTGATGTACATTGAACCCAGAGTTTAGATGCTAACTTTTGACTTTGTGTTATATTAAAGATTGAATTGTCTGTTTTCCCTACCCTCAAAATACACGTTAGCACCTTAACCCCTCAGAATGTGATTTTATTTGGAGATAGGGTCTTTAGAAATTATGAAAGTGTGATGATTGGGTGGGCCCAATTCCAGAATGGCTGGTGTCCTTATAAGGAAAGGAGAATCTGGACACACACAGGGAGAACACATGGGAAGATGAAGGCAGAGATTGGGGTGATAGCTCTATTAATACAGCAACTAACCACAGAAACAAGGAGAGGCATGAGCAGCTTATCTCCCTGAGCCTTAGAAGGAGCCGAGTCGGTGGATACCTTGATCTCGGACTCTAGCCTCCAAAACTGAAACAGTCAATTTCTTTAAGCCACCCAGTATGTATGTGGTCCTTGATTATGCAGCCCTAGAAAGCAGATACATAAGAACCCAGGTTCTGGTGGCATTGCTATTGAAAATGGGTGCTGAAGCAAAATGTGGCTTGTGTGTACAGTCAGAGAGTCTCAGTGGAAATGGTTTTGGTGAAGAAAGGGTAAGACTCCTGGCCTCTGGGAGCGAGGGAAGGGGTTCTCTGCTGTGGTTGAAATGCTTTCTTAAAACAACATCTGTAGTTGACTTCTGCCTCCAGTGGCCTCCTGGGCTCATAAGCCCCTCAGAACTTGAGTTTTTCCCCATTTTAGACTGCCAGTTATTGCATTAGCTGTATCTTTCTCAGTTCAAGGACTTTGCAGGAGTTTGCAGTGGCAAAATATTCAGCACTGAGAAGAGGCATTTCTGCATGGCCCTTGTTCTGATGGGAATGTGATGAGCTTTTGTCTCTGGCCAGGGGTGTTTCCCCACTCCAGTACTCTTGCCTGGAAAATCCCATGGACGGAGGAGCCTGGTAGTCTGCAGTCCATGGGGTCACGAAGAGTCAGACATGACAGAGCGACTTCCCTTTCACTTTTCACTTTCATGCATTGGAGAAGGAAATGGCAACCCACTCCAGTGTTCTTGCCTGGAGAATTTTAGGGACAGGGGAGCCTGGTGGGCTGCCGTCTATGGGGTCATACAGAGTTGGACGCCACTGAAGTGACTTAGCAGCAGCAGCAGGGGTGTTTCACCCGGTAAAGGTTTGTGCTGGCTGCTTATGCACACTTGATGCAAAGCATTATTTCAGTCATAATAGATTATGTTTTTTCCTTAAAACTTTCTGTTGTGCTTAGGATAAAATCTAGATCCCTTGCCATGATTTAAAAGGTCCTGCATAATCCATTCCCTCCTTCCTCAAATCGCATCCCAGCGTTCCAGTTGCTTTACTCCATACCAGTTCCCTCATTGGAAGGCTCACACTCTGGTTCTTCCGCTGGCTGGCTGCTCCTCATTCAGGTATAGGTTGGAGTCACCATCTGTTCCATCTAAAGGTAGGTTCCTCATCCTCTGCTAATAGGACAATACTTTGTTTCCTTGGTTATTATTATTGTTCAGTTGCTAAGTCGTGACCAACTCTTTGCAACCCCACAAACTATAGCCTGCCAGGCTCCTTTGTCCATGGAGTTCTCTAGGCAAGAATACTGGAGTGGGTTGCCATTTCCTCCTCCAGGGGATCTTCCTGGTCCAGGGATTGAACCCACCTCTCCTGCATTGGCCGGCGGGTTTTTTAACCACTCAGCCCACCTGAGAAGTCCTTCTTTGTTTATATTATGTGCTTAATTGTGCTTTCGCATTAAAGTTTAAGTTCCAGTGACAGCAAGAAGGATCACTACTGTCTTCACATTTGTTCCCCCATCACCTAGCACAGTATGGTGACTCGTATACCCTGCTGAATTGGCTTACTTTTCATAATTTTGCAAGTAGATAAAGAACTTACCCTAAGTGTTAGTCTCAGTTGTGCCCGACTCTTTGCGACCCTATGGACTGCAGCTCAGCAGGCTCCTCTGTCCATGAAATGTTCCAGGCAATGATACGGGAGTGGGTTGCCATTTCCTTCTCCAGGGGATCTTCCCAACCAAGGGATTGAACCCAGGTCTCCTGCACTGCAGGCAGATTCTTTACCAACTGAGCTACACATAAAAATGATAATACACGCATCAAGATAGGTGCACGTAACTTTCACAGAATCAGCTAAATCAAATAGTTTTTCCAAAATCATACAGTTAGTTATCAACACGGCCAAGATTCAATCTCAAATTTGTTTTCAAAGCCCATACTTTTCCCCCAGTGCCACAAGTGCAGTTACTGGTTTTTTCCTCTCCCGTATTCTATTTTGGCACAGCACACGGCATGCAGTATCTTGGTTCCCCAACCAGGGATTGAACTCCTGCCCCCGGCAGTAGAAACACAAGAGTCTTAACCACAAGACCACCAGGGAAGTCCCCTCCTTACATTCATTTTTAGAAAAAATGATTGAAGTGTAGTTGATTTACAGTGTTAATTTCTGCTGTACACCAAGTGATTCAGTCATGTTGCTACTGCTGCTAAGTCGCTTCAGTCATGTCCGACTCTTAGCGACCCCATGGACTGCAGCCCACCAGGCTCCTCCATCCATGGGATTTTCCAGGCAAGAGTACTGGAGTGGGGTGCCATTGCCCTCTCCAGATTAAGTCATACATATATGTAAAAATTCTTCATATTCTTTTCCATCATGTTTTATCACATATTGAATATAGTTCCTGTGCTATATGGTAGGATCTTGTTTACCCACTCTATTTGAGCCATGCAGCTAGCAGGATCTTAGTTTCCTAACCAACCAGGGATTGACTCTGGGGCCATGGCAGTGAAAGTGCAGAGTCCTGACCACTGGGACTGCCAGAGAATTCCCAATAGCTTTCTTTTTTTAATTGAAGTATAGTAATGTGGGCTTCCCTTGTGGTTCAGCTGGTAAAGAATCAACCTGCAATGTGGGAGACCTGGGTTCGATCCCTGGGTTGGGAAGATCCACTGGAGAAGGGAGAGGCTATACTCCAGTATACAGAATAGTATACAGAATACTCCAGTATTCTGGCCTGGAGAATTCCATGGACTATATATAGTCCATGAGGTCGCAAAGAATCGGATACAACTGAATGACTTAAAAAAAAAGTTAATGTACAATGTTGTGTTAGTTTCAGGTGTACAGCAAAGTGATTCAGTTATACATACATAGATATATATTTTTCTCTATTTCTTAGGTTTCTTGGTATTTTTCGTTTGCTGCTGCTAAGTCACTTCTGTCGTGTCCGACTCTGTACGACCCCATAGACGGCAGCCCATCAGGCTTCCCCGTCCCTAGGATTCTCCAGGCAAGAACTCTGGAGTGGGTTGCCATTTCCTTCTCCAGTGCATGAAAGGAAAAGTAAAAGTGAAGTCGCTCAGTCGTGTCCGACCCTCAGCGACCCCATGGACTGCAGCCTTCCAGGCTCCTCCGTCCATGGGATTTTCCAGGCAAGAGTACTGGAGTGGGGTGCCATTGCCTTCTCTGGTTTAGATGTTTTCTTTTTTGAGCTAGAATCCTGTGTCATACACACACATATACATAGGAACAAGAAAGCAACATACTTTTAGGTGGTAATGAGTGTTAAGAAGTCCAGGAGGGCAAGAAGGATGAAAGCCAAAGAGAAAAGACTCAGCAGCATGAAAATCACTCGAGGTTCAAAACCACTGATGCTACCATCCTTTCTCTCTGGGCTGTCCAAGGTGGGCTCAGAGACACGGACCCACCGTATCTAAGCAGCTAGTTTTTTTTCTTAATTTTCCTTGGAACCTCTTTACAGCACCAACCTCCATACAGTATTTCACATAATGCTTGCAATGACTGAGTACTAGTATCAATTTTTAAGCACCTACTCTGTGCTGATGATCCTTTTCTATAAATCACCCTTAACATACCCACTGACTCCCCACCATAGTTAGAATATAAATCTAAGCACCTCACCATAACACCCCCAGCCCATACTATATGGCTCCCTCTGAAGCCCTCCACTCTTTCCCCTCTCCACTTCGACTCTTCCCCTTTCTCCAACATGACAGGCCTTTACACTTGATGTTCTCTTGCCTGAAATCTGATAATGTTTTTGTCTATTTTGTCAGCCCACTACTTCCACAAAATCATAAACTTCTCGAGAGCAAGGCAAGCCTCTGTTTTGTTTCCTGCCATATGCTCAGACCAGTGCCTGGCATGTGGCAGACAATCAGTCCATCCTTGCTGAGAGAATGACATGAAAGAACACGGTGGTGCTATTGTACAGAAAGAGGACTGAAACGCCTCTCTGAAGAGATGATGTTTGAACCGAAACCTGAATGGTGTGAACTGAAGAAGTTACCCATGTGAATATCGGGGAAACTAGTGTTTTGATACGGCCCAGTAAAGAGTGTTTCTCTTCCCCTCTAGAGTTCTGAATGTGGGAGGAAATCAATGAATTGGTTGATGTGGGCCAAGATACCGCCTTTATTATTTATTTGTTTTTACTCCACATATTTATTGAATATCTTCTCTGTGCCAGTCATGTTCTTAGAGGGTAGGGGTGCAGTAGAGAAAAAAGACAAAGCCCTTGCCTCCAGGAGCCTACTTTCTGTTAAAGACAGGGCAGGCATACATACCTTAGGCTTAAGAAAATGTGCTCCTCAAATTTGCCACATCGAACCTCCTCATCTGGACCATGACTGATTTCTCATCATGCCCATTCTTCAGGGCCCTAGATACCATCCTCAGAAGGGCAGATATGAGATAGAAACACTTCTTCCTTCTTCCCAGACTTACCAGTCTCCCATGGTGTGAGTGCTTCCAAGAGAAGCAGTTAGAAGTAACCACTGAGATAGAGGTAAAACCTCGATATAAACATCTAAACACGTAAGTAATGTTGGAAACAGAATTAAAACACAAAGTTTCAAACCACATTAAGTCTTAAAAATTGAAAACATTGGCAAAATTGGAATTCTTAAAATCCAATGTGACATTTTATAATACGAATACTTTTCTTTTAAAACTGATAAAGGGAGTCAGTAACACACACGTCCCCCCTTTTTCCCCACCTCCTCCTGTAACTAGAACCTCACAGATTTATTAAACTCTACATAACCTTTTCCTCCTACCTTTTAATGTTCTACCACAAGGTGGCACCAACGTGTGCTGTTACTATGTAAGAATTTTCTAGTATTAATAGTTCTTGCTAACTAAAGATTAGTGAAGTGAAGAGCTCAGTCATATCCGACCTACCCCATGGACTGTAGCCCGGCTGGGTCCTCTGTCCATGGAATTTTCCAGGCAAGAGAACTGGGACCAGTTGCCATTTCCTACTCCAGGGGATCTTCCCAACCCAGGCATCAAACTCAGGTCTCCCACATTGCTGGTGAATTCTTTACCATTTGAGTCACCAGGGATCAGGTGTAAGTTTTAAAATGTACTCAACCTTTTCTTTAAAGCCCAAGATTAGTATTTCTATGTATTTTATGAAATTCAAAGCTTTGTAAATGTGGGAAAAAAACTTTCTAAACACATTCTAAAAGAAAAACAAACCTAAATAAGTTACATAGATACTATTCAGTATATAGGTTTCCAGGGGTGGGAGAGGAGTACAATTGATTCAGCATTGTTTTGATCCTTCTAAATATGAACAACTTTAGTTGGCTGGAAATTATTTTCAGCTTTACATCTTTTGATTATCTTCACTCAAATTCAAATACAATGTTTAATCAAAAGAAACGTTGTTTCAGGGACTTCCCTGGTGGTTCAGTGGTTAAGATTTCACACTTCAAATGCAGAGGGTATGGGTTCAATCCTGGGTTGGGGAACTAAGATCTCACATCCTGTGAGGTGTGGCCAAAAGATTTTTTTTTTAATTCATTTCAGAGGGACCTGGTAAGTTCCTTTAAATAAATAAAAAAACTGAGGTATTACGATTAACCTGCTTTGTATGACACTAAACTTTTTTTAATGTTCTCCTTTCCTTGCAAATTAAAAATACATTGTCAAGTCAAATATAGAGTGGAATGAGCAATTGACCTAGATATTAGCTCCAGTTCTGCCAGTGACTAGGTATGCTGCCTTTAGTAATTCAGTTATCTCTGGTAAATGAGATTTAACTGGTGATCTCCAGAGATCCTTCTGTTTCTGAGGATTTCACAAGTATCAAGAAGAAAGTTTGGCACAACATAAGACAGAACTTTCTAACAGCCAGAACCATCCAAAGATGGAGTCAGCCCCTAATGAGGATGTGAATATGCTGACCATGTGTGAGGTGTAGTTTGCTCAGTTGTGTCCAACTTTTTGTGACCCCATGGACTGCCAGGACTGCCAGGCTCCTCTAGGCAAGAATAGTGGAGTGGGTTGCCATGTCTCTGTCCAGGGGAATCTTCTGGAACCAGGGTCTTCTGGATTGTAGGTCGATCCTTTACTGTCTGAGCCAACAGGGAAGCCCTAATGCTGACTATAGACATATCCAGAAGAAGCAGAGATGCTGTTTAACATTTTTAAGCCTTAGGTGCTTAGACAGATCTTAAGGTCCTTTTTAAGCCTAAATTTATTAATTCTATAAGTTAAATTGAATTGTAAGCTGCTTGACAGTGGGACTCCAAATCATACCTTCTATTTTGAGGCTGCCAAGAAAATGCACCTTTCCAATCTCTGACTATAGGTTGACTAACTGACTAACAGTCCTGCTGGGAAGTTCTTCACCATAGTTCCCAGAGGCTGGTCCCAGTCAGTGACTCAGTGCAGCAGAAATACTAAGGCAGGAGGCACGGGACTCCTCTGATGGGTGAGTTTGTCTTAGGGTCTCCCCATTGGACGTACCAAGCTTTGATGAAACTGCACTGCTATCAGAGACTCATCCAACCACTTTTCCTTCCTTTCCTCTCTGACCTGGGGTCAAACTTGCATCATAAGATCTCAGGGCTCTAAGAGTCTCCCATACTTCCCTCCCCATGTTTCTTCACTAACATTTCCCCTCATGAATCTTTTGCATAAGCAATCCTATATGGGTGTCTGCTTCTCAAAGGACCAAAAGAATCCTGTAGCAGAGACTCATAAGTTTGGGTGGCAAATTACATCAGAAGCGGAACTTTTAAAATATTGAGACTCTCAGGCCCCATCCCAGACCTACTATTTTAGAATCAATGGAGGTGGAATTTGTATGTCTAAAGTCTTCTCCACTGACTTACCTGTGAATTGATCGAAACTGCTCAGTCCCCAAGAGAGTAGAGTCTGAGGTGTTAGATGTATGGTAACTATTCCTTGGGGAAAAATAAAAACTCCCCACAAAAGTCGAAAAGTTTGACAAGTTTGTGTTATTTTGGACTAAAAGGAACAAACTGGAAAAGTGAATATGATGTGTTTTCCTAACACCTCAAGGTCCTCCATTTTCTCTTTCATATTGAAAAATTTTAACTTTGCTCATATGTGTTCTGTGAACTGAATTCATATATTTTAACACTAACCTGAGGCAAAAAAAAAAAAAAAAGGAGTGTAATAAATAGTACCAGATTTTGTCAACCAGACCCCAAGAAAGCATTTTTGTCATCACCCTAACATCCAGCCCCCTCGATCCAGTCTCCACATCCTCCCTTGCTTTGCCTCTTTCCTCAGGTAATCCTGAGAATTATAGATGGTTGGCAATTTGTCTGAATTTTTAGAGCAATTGCCTCAGAATTTTTATTTTTGAAATTATATTAAAGACATTTTCAGAAACCTTGGGATTGTTAAAATTTTCATTCTGATTGCCACTCCTTTTAATTAGAAGAGAGTGATGGTAGCTGTTGTTAGACAAAAAGAAAGGAAATTACCTAAGATGTGTTTACCCAATTAGTCTTTTTTGAGACAGCATTAGGAGCCAGAACAGGAAAAGAAAGACAATCTACAGAATGTGAAGTATTCTTTCCACCTCTTCCCACAACTTCTCCTTGAGTCTACAGTCTCTTACTGCCTTCTTTCCTAGCTTTCTTTGCATGTATGTTCTTGTAGACAAGGAAGAGCTTTCAAGGATACACTTCAGCAGTAGAACTGTCTTCAACCCCACACCCCACCCCGAGTGCTGGTTTTCTATCCATGTCCTTTATGGGCTTCAGAGACTTTGCATGTAGTTCTTTGAAATAATTGTCTCATGTTACGGTCTTTCCAAAACGTTTAAAGTTCTATTTGGAATTTTGAGGGAGTGAAAAGGAACCACATTCTGTGTCTGAACTTTATGTTAAAACTTTGGCCGGAGCAAATGCTCAGCATGACTAGGTGATAATCTTCACAGTTTTCTACTCTGATTTTTCTCCCTTTACTTTTCTGTGATAAGGCCTGGCTGCTTTAATGCTCATTTAATTTTTTTTTTTTTGCCTCATTCTTTTTATCATTAGTAGATTATGTAGATTAGTAGATTGTAGATTAGTAGATTATTATCACATGGACCTCGGGATCTACAAGCAGTTGTGTAATTCAGAAATTGTTGCCGACTCTCATTCTCTTCTTGGGGTAGATTTGAAATGGAAATATAAGGAAAAGAAAATCAGAATTAGAAAGGGTTAAGAATATATATTAGGTATATTGTGTATAGGAAAATGTTTCTGATACTTGTCCTAATATTTTGAAGTTTAGGGTCAATACGGGTCTTTAGAAGTACTGAATAGGACATCTGACTGCAGGATATTTGACCAGGTCAAGAAACTTAAGAAATTTTGAGGTGATGTTTTGAAAAGGGCTGGTTTCAAGAATGGTCTTCAGTCACACCAGAAGCCTTACTGCCAGTCACCACGTGCCAAGGTCCATCAGTTCTACACAGGTGGCAGAGGAAAGAGGTCCCATAAGCCCAAGTTTGACCACTTGTATGGCTTAAAAAGATAGTTTTAATTTTTCAACAATTTGATATTTTTATTTTTTGTGTGTGATTCAAGATAATCATTGTAGTTTAAACTTATCCCTAAAAAATAGATGCTATTTCCTGTGCAAAACAGGACCACTCTAGAGACATTGAGATTCCAAAGAAAAGGACAAGTAAGTGAGACACTAAGACTGCAAGCCTCTGAGGCCCAGTGTGGGAGTTCCACCAGCCCAGAGCCCTGGATCCAGATGTGGAGGCAGCAGAGCATAGAAACAAGCATTTACCTTGAGGACTCAGTTGTTAGAGTAGGGACATAACAGTTGTCTGAGGGGTAGGGATTAGACTTGATATTCTTTCCTTATTTCCTGAAATCTATTATGTTTTGAAGTGTTTATGTATGTATCAGATCAGATCAGATCAGTCCCTCAGTCGTGTCCGACTCTGCGACCCCATGAATCTCAGCACGCCAGGCCTCCCTGTCCATCACCAACTCCTGGAGTTCACTGAGACTCACGTCCATCGAGTCAGTGATGCCATCCAGCCATCTCATCCTGTCGTCCCCTTCTCCTCTTGCCCCCAGTCCCTCCCAGCATCAGAGTCTTTTCCAATGAGTCAACTCTGCGCATGAGGTGGCCAAAGTACTGGAGTTTCAGCTTTAGCATCATTCCTTCCAGAGAAATCCCAGGGCTGATCTCCTTCAGAATGGACTGGTTGGATCTCCTTACAGTCCAAGGGACTCTCAAGAGTCTTCTCCAACACCACAGTTCAAAAGCATCAATTCTTCGGTGCTCAGCCTTCTTCACAGTCCAACTCTCACATCCATACATGACCACAGGAAAAACCATAGCCTTGACTAGACGAACCTTTGTTGGCAAAGTAATGTCTCTGCTTTTGAATATGCTATCTAGGTTGGTCATAACTTTCCTTCCAAGGAGTAAGCGTCTTTTAATTTCATGGCTGCAGTCACCATCTGCAGTGATTTTGGAGCCCAGAAAAATAAAGTCTGACACTGTTTCCACTGTTTCCCCATCTATTTCCCATGAAGTGATGGGACCGGATGCCATGATCTTCGTTTTCTGAATGTTGAGCTTTAAGCCAACTTTTTCACTCTCCTCTTTCACTCTCATCAAGAGGCTTTTTAGTTCCTCTTCACTTTCTGCCATAAGGGTGGTGTCATCTGCATATCTGAGGTTATTGATATTTCTCCCAGCAATCTTGATTCAAGCTTGTGTTTGTATATGTACATATAAAAACCCATAAATATGTATGTATAGATACATACATAATTTTAATAACATAAACAGCTTCGAGGGCTTCCCTGGTGGCTCAGCGATAATCTGCCTGCACTGCAGGAGTTGTGGGTTGGACCCCTGGATGAGGAAGATCCCCTGGAGAAGGAAATGGCAACCCACTCCAGTATTCTTGCCTGGAGAACCCCATGGACAGAGGAGCCTGGCGGGCTCAGTCCATGGGGTTGCAAAGAGTCGGACATGATTTAGCGACTAAACAACAGCAACGAAACAGCTTCAAACATCAGGTGGCGGGTCTGGCATGGATGCTTTCATAAAGTCAACAGCTATTATTCACCCATCATGTGACTGCATCAGGTCAATATTTGGAGTGTCTTTTGGATGGGAGGTACCATAAACCCTAAGCATCCAGGACGACTTGTACACCATTCATTCTAGAAAGAGAGGCATGTTTAAGCTTGCAATGGACTCTTAAGGGCTCCTGCAATATAATCTTCACCATGAGCTCACCACGGAGACCAGAAGTTTAAAAGTGCTTAATGTCAACAGGCAAGGAAAGACGGTTACATTTGAGGCGTGTCTTTCTGAATTTTACATAATCCTACAAATGGTTTTAAAAAATAATTAGATTTCAATAAAGGATTAGCACCTATAAAACAGGGTTGGGAAACTGTATGGCCCACGGGCCAGAACTAGTCCAACATGTGTTTTTGCCAAAAAAAAAAAAGGTTTTATTGGAACACAGCCACATTTATTTGCTTACATATCATTTATGATTGCTTTTGTGCTACAATGGCAGAGTTGAATAGTTATGACAGAGACCATGTGGTCCACAAGGCTCCAAATATTTACTGTCTGGCCCTAAACTAGAAAAACAAATATAAGCAACTCAACAGAAAACAAACAGGCAAAGGAAACAAATAGGCAGTATATGGAAGAGCACACCAAATGCCCAATAAATACATGAGAAGATGCAGTTGTAATCAGGGAAATTCAATTTAAACTACACTTTGATTTTATTTGGTGTGCATCAGGTTCACAAATATTTAAGTCTTAAAACATTAGTATTGGTAGGAAGTAGAGTAATGAGGTTTCTTATTCTCTGCTGAAGGAAGGACAAGTAAGTACAGTCACATTGGAAAGCCATTTGACATCCAATAATGGTGAGTGTGTGAGTGTACCTAAGCTGCTGCTGGTAAGTCACTTCAGTCATGTCCGACTCTGTGTGACTCCATAGACGGCAGCCCACCAGGCTCCCCCGTCCCTGGGATTCTCCAGGCAAGAACACTGGAGTGGGTTGCCATTTCCTTCTCCAATGCATGAAAGTGAAAAGTGAAAGTGAAGTCGCTCAGTCGTGTCTGACTCTTCACGACCCCATGGACTGCAGCCTACCAGGCTCCTCTGTCCATGGGATTTTCCAGGCAAGAGTACTGGAGTGGGGTGCCATCGCCTTCTCCTGTACCTAAGCTATGACCCAGAAATTCCACTCCTAGACA
This sequence comes from Bos mutus, assembly GCF_027580195.1. Classification (NCBI taxonomy): domain Eukaryota; kingdom Metazoa; phylum Chordata; class Mammalia; order Artiodactyla; family Bovidae; genus Bos; species Bos mutus. The sequence goes on from NC_091631.1 coordinate 24,048,178, forward strand.
CACACACATATATAAAGGAAAATACATTTTAGAGAATCTCTTGCATATATGAAAAAGGAGACTTGAACAAGAATATTCATGGTAGTAGTTTTAGAAAAAAACCCAAAAGTTTAAATAGAATGGACAAATAAATACTGAGTTATTTTTAAATGGAATACTATGTAGTAATGAAAATGAATTAACAATAGCACATAGTTCATGAACATGGACAAAGCTCACAGGTTGAAGAAAACAAGTTGCTGAAGAATACAGAATGATATTCTTTTTAGGGATGCACACATACAAAAAGCATGAAAATATGCATGGGCATTAATGATGAAGTTTAGGCAAGGGCTTACTTCCAGGGAAAGAAAGAAGGAAAGGAATATGATTGGGGAGGAGTACAAAGGGAACTTCAACTACATTTGTAACACTGTATTTCTTAAGCTGACTGCTGTGAACTTAGATTTTTTTCCTTTTGTCATTTGGAAGTATTTTATAAAAAGTGAAATTCTGTACATTCGAGGACTTTTAATTTAGTCGTTATAGCACTCCCAGAGAACCCTCACAATCTCTGTTTTTGTTTCCTTAATAGAGCAGCCTGCAGAAGCATACACTTGCATAGGTCTGTATTTGTAAGAATGGGTGAGAGGGTGAGTGGGACCAAAGTCCAGCTTGTCCACGAGTCAACACACCTTGTACCCTCTGCCCCAAAGCCCCAAGATGAGCATCACCAGGAAGGGACGCCTCCTTCGTTGCTCCACTTCCTCTTATCTAGCCTGTGGATGCTACCTATTTACTCATCCATGGCATGAAAAGCTAGAAAGAAGAACCAGTCTGCAGGCAGAGTCTCTATTAAATTTATCTCTTGTCTGTCATCAAATTTTGGTTCATCTAGATATCATTCCAGGTCCTTAAGGGTTATGGAAAAGCTGATCATTTTTCTCTAGTTATCTGGGATAGTATCTTAAAAATCAGGGTGTGTTTTTTTTCTCTCTTCGGGCATCTTATCCAAGAAGCGAAGACTAATTGGCCAGTTTAAAGCAAAGCATACATAATGTAGCAACTATATGAAACACTAAGACTGTAACATATCTTACCTCTTTTTTTCCTCTACCCATGTCCTTTGTTCCTAATATTTTCTCTTCTTAGACAAGCTGCAAATTTGAATCCTCCTTTCTTACCTTCTTCATCTCCTAGATAATAGAAATGTGTTCTTCAATAAAATCTATATCTCTCCCTTTTCCAAAATCCAAATCTCTCCTTTCACTTGAGTTCCCAGCCCTAAGATCTTATTCCTTGAAAGCAAAGGATAAAGTTCCCGACTTGACATGCATCAAAACGTTGATTTCGAGGCTTTAAAGCCTATTAAGATGTTTTGCAGTTTTAGTCAAGTTTTGCATGTGATTCTTATGCTTACTAAAGTTTAAAGAAAGGAAACGAGTTATTTGGCCAAAATAAGATCAATCAGTATAACATATTATTATTATAAAAAAAGAAGATAATGATATCTTGGCAAGAGAATTCTGTTGTAATGAAAGAGAAGTGTTAAAGGAATCAAAGAAACAAAATTAACAGTTTTCACTTGCTCCTGAGAGTTGCCAGCAAATAATGGAAGTGATTTAGACAATGGAATCCAGTTTAGAGAAGGCTCCAAGGGTACCATACAAGGAACCAGGAGCCCAGGAGCTGTTCTGTGATGATATTGGACAGAGCACAGTATCTGCAAGCTTCCGATTTTTTTTTTTTTTTTCCGATTTCTTATCCATAAAACCAGAGGGTTGTCCAGCTACCTTTAAATTCTCTTTCAAACCTACAACTATAGGAAACAGGTCGTTCCTAAAACTTAAATTCAAGGCATATCTGTATTTATTTGACTGTCAAGCATGTCAAACAAGAATTTATTGTTACTCATATGCCCAACTGGCATTATTTTAAAATCTGAATGTAAGGATGATGGAAAATTTTCATTTAAAATTTTCGGGTCTGTATCAACTTATTTCTAGTTTCTTTAATTTTACTTATATGACATGAGTAATCAACTTGATGAGAGTGAAAATTTTAACTCTGCCTACCTTAAAATATGTGTGGGAAATGTCTTCAAAATTGAGAAAAATAACTCAAAATCATAGTGGACAGCAAGAAAGGAGGTGCCTACAAAGCACTAGTTGGTACAAACAACAATAATAAAAAAAACCCCAAAAAACCAATAACGTGGGGTCTATTATGCCATAAAAGTCCAGAAGAGGAAGGAATACTGATAATAACACCAAAGTTGCTGCTGGCTTCTCAAGGGTAGTTACTAGCACTGTTTTGTCGTCTGGAAAAATTGTCCAGTGTTCAGAAACATCACTTCTGTTGACCCTAACAAGATTCCTGTGTTCCAGGGTTTTGAAGTAGGTGAGAAAATAGTCTGCGTCGAGGGTCACCAAAACTCCATATAGTGGATAGCTAATGCTAAGACTTAGCTACTCAGTGCATATCGAGATAGGTATAAAGACGTTAGGTGAAGGGAGAGGTTCGTGGGGGGTACACTGTTTTAATTTTAGTATATAGGTGAAACTTAAATATTTATGCCAGATTAAGAGAAGCCTGTTCCATCCTCTTTAAAATCTTTTCCCCATTGGTACAGCTCCCAGAGTCCTCACCATTTGGAGCAGCACAGTCATTTGAAACTTAACTGAACGCTGGAGGCAAGTTCTACTTTTCAGGTCGTCCAATTTAGGAGATCCAGTTTCTGCAGAGGGAAGAAAACAAGTGTGTGTATGGGGGGAAACCAGATTCTACGTCTTCAGATCCTTCTACCTTCGATCCACAACCTGCCACGCAAATCGAGCCAAGTCAGGGATTTCTGCCTAGAACTACCACCACCACCACCACCTTGTCACTCACGCCCGATACACACGCCCTTCTGGTCCACTCTCGGCCAATGGTGGCTCCTCTCCTCGCATAGTAATGAGCTAGAGACCTCCCCCGGCCAATGGCGCTCCGGGAGAGGGGTTAGTTTTGCATGTACCTAAGTGATTTGCATAACCCAGCGGCTGGGGGCTTGGGAACCCGAGCGTGCAACCCTAGAAGGGAAAAAGGACGGGAGGAGATCGAGCCGCGGCTGCGAGAAGAGCGAGAAAGAGCCTGGGTGTTTGTGCGAGAGCCGGGCGGGGGCTGGGGGGGCGAGGGGCCGGCATGGCTGAAGTCTGCGCTCCGCAACCTTGAAGAGCGGCTGCGGCGGGAGGCCGGGGACCAGGAGGCGGGTGCGATGGCAGAGCGCGGCCCCCGCAGCTGCGCCCGGCCGGGCCGGCTGGCCTGAGCCGCGGGAGGACCTGGGGCTGCCTCTGCGCTTCCATGGAGCAGCGGGAAGGGCGAAACTCCGGAGCGCCGCGTTCCTGCGCTGCTGCCGCGGACTGTTGAAGGAGCCGAGCCCGCGTGACTGCCGAGAGAGGAGAGCCCCCGGCCCAACCCGCAGGCCTGCCGCCCAGGGCGGCGGGGGGCGTCGGAGGGCGGCGGAGGCGCGCCGAGCGAGCGGCGCCGCGGGAGAGGCCGGCGCGGGTGGCGGCCGCAGCAATGCCGGGCCCGCTGGGGTTGCTCTGCTTCCTCGCCCTGGGGCTGCGCGGCTCAGCCGAGCCCAGCGGCGCGGCGCCGCCTCTCTGCGCGGCGCCCTGTAGCTGCGACGGAGACCGTCGGGTGGACTGCTCCGGGAAGGGGCTGACGGCCGTGCCCGAGGGGCTCAGCGCTTTCACCCAATTGCTGTGAGTCGGGCTGCGGGGGCGCCCGGGGTGAGGGCGCCGGGGGGCGGAGCCAGTGGCCGATCCCATCCCACCCCCACCCCCCGCAATGTGCCGAGGAGGGGGGGCGGGGAGGGGGCGCCGGCACCTCTTTGGCACTCACTCCAGCGCCACGGGCTTCCCCAGCTTTGCCAATCCGGGTCCGAGACCCGTGTAGCTTTTTTCCCCAGGCTTTAAGGGCACGATCATCAGCTCCCCCACACCCCCTAACTCTCAAGTGCATCTGGGGCCGAGGAGGAAAGAGGAATCTGGAAACGCTTGCCCTTGGCAACCTTTTCACGCGACTTTCTCTTCTCACCCGGGCCCCCTGCTCAGCTGGCAAGAGCTTTGCAGGCGTTAGGGGTGAGGGCGCCTCGAACTTGGCCCGAGTCTGAGACCGAGGAGGTTTTCGTGGGGAAGCACCTGGAGCCTCCCGAGTTCCAGCATGTGGGGAGAAGAAACACCTGTACGGTAGTCAGGGCCAGTGGCCTTCCTGTTTGGCTCTGTCCGGGGAGAGCAACCTGGCACCTGGGTCCGCTTGCACTCCGGACTCATCAGCCAGCGCCTGGGGTTCTGGAGCGCGCGGGGAAGCCAGGCCAAAACAAGGGAGAAGGAGGGGAAATTGCAGGTTTCTCTGAATGTATTAGTCTTCTTACCCAACAAGGCCTTTTAAAGAAGGAATGCTGACCTGAAGTACAGGATACTGGAGGAAAATGAAAGTACTAGAGCATAAACTCTGCCCGTCTCGAAAGGTAGCCGTTTTCTGTTGTTGCTTAACCAGGAGAACTTTCCTTTTGAGCTCCCCGAGGTTGGGGAAGTCGCTCAAATGGTTCTGACTTCCACAGACCCTCTCCACAAATGGGGACAGTCTCTGCTTTTAGACATTCGCTTCAGAGAAGAAGAATCTGAAATAGGTGCCGGAGGTGGCATTGGCAAATGGCCTCCGTAGAGAAAGAGTAGGATAATTGAGTGCCGGGCTTGGGGTAGGCTCCTGTTCCTCCTTGTGCTGTGTGGCCAGATTAAATCAAGGGCAGTGAAAGAACTGAGAGAGAAAGGGGTTCTGAAAGGCCTTGGGTAAAGGGAATTTCCTTTTACCTTATACCTCCTGAGGGGGATCTCTTAGACGTAGACAGTTGGAAAGAGCAGACCCCCATGGAGAATCCTCTCTATTCAGGCCAGAGTATTGCTGTCTCCAGGTGGGTGGTGGGAACTGTTCTGCTTGCCGTCTGCCAATGGGTTTTTTTTTTTTTTTTTTGAGTATTGTGGCCAGTTGCCTTGGAACCGGTGTCATTCTTTGGCCACCACCACTCCTTCTCTTTTTTTATCCCCCTCCTTTCAGCTTGAAGTTACATAATTGAAGTCATTTTCCTTCAATAAGGTGAAATTTAACTTTTCCATGAAAAATGTTAACTTTGCAGTGAGGAGCATTTTGCCTACAAAAGATACATTATGTGGAAAAGTTGGGGTGGGAGTGGGGAACCAGAAGGAAAGAAGACTAGGTAGAGGGGATGGGACTATTTTTTTCCCCAAGACCTCTTTAAACTTTTAGGGAATTCATTGCAGAAGAGGTGCCTTTCCCTGACAATTCTTTCAAGCCCCAGAGAGAAAAGCATACTTTTACTATTTTGACCAGTTGAAAAGAACTTGTGAGCAGATTCCTTGAGTTTTAATGACTAGTCTTGCCTGCTCTGTAAGGAAAAGGGCTGTTTTACCTTATTACCTAAAAAGCACAAAGAAATACAACATTTTTATGAGAGTGCACTCCTTGCTGTAGAGCATCAGACATCTTTCTTTAGAATTCACCAATGTCCTGTTTTTGACTTTGAGCCTTACACAAGTGACTGTGGATGGCTTGGGAAACATGAAGATAATTGGCACCAGTCCAGATCAGATTGCCTAAACTAGCATCATCGTAGCACTTTCTGAGCTGTGGTAGTGGGCACTTGTGTTACATTTTCTTCTTCACTTCGTGACCTGTAGAGTATTATACACCTGACAACTCCTTATTTCACCTGAATACTCTCCATTTCACCCTTAAAAGTATATGTTATATGACCAGTGCATGTAAAGGGCGTCACAAGGTCAGTATATTTGCATTTTGGAAAATCAGTGACTTCAAAAGCCACATTGGGGAGGGGTGGGTGCTATGATCTGCCCATTCAACAATTGATCTTACAAGACATCTTGAAATCACCCGTGGTCTGTTTGCAAGTACTTCTGATTTGCTGTCCCATCACAGCTTTGGTGAGCCTAAGCTACACACCAAGGGACTAGATCAAGGGTTCCCAAACTTTGATTGACTGATTTTCTAATTTCTGGAGCATGGGCACCAAGGCCTATTTAGTTATCTGTAAAATGGTAATCACAAAAATAGAAGTCAAAACGATGAGACTATAATTTTAAATCAGTTCTTGTGTTTTTTTGTCATTCATCAGTGGCATCTCACCTTCACCTCACTCAGGGGTGTACACATCCCATATTGGAGACTCTTGGTCGACAGAGCAGGGATTTTATTTTATTCAATGTGGAGCTGCACAGAGCCTGGTACCCAAGAAGCACTTTAAAAATGTTGCAGTGAATAAATAAGGACTTCAGGGCACACCAAGGGGCAGAATTGGGGATTGGAATTCAGCCCTCATTCCCACACGGGATTGCCAAACTCCACATTCTCAGCATTTAGCCTTTTGTCCAGATCTGAGAAGGCCCCAGAGTGAGGAGGCTACCTGCTTCTTCTCCTTCAGGCTCGTTTAAACTTGTTCAGTCTAACAGTGTCTATTTCCTGCCGAAAGCTGCTTTATCCAAGTCTAGGGGCAAAATCAGATCTAATCCTCAGTATTGTTGATGAGATTCTTGTGTTCACAGCATCGGCTGCACCTGTAGTGATTATTTATATTTCGCAGCAGCAGTTCCCCATCCTGTGTCACAGTGCAATGGCTTGTCACACTTCACCCTGACATGTTTGAAAGGAAGTGCTCTGACTAGTATTAAAATTCCAACGTGTATTTTTAATCAAAAAGATTCAAGGTTATTCCTCTATTAGATCTAATAAGGTCTGTCTTAATCACCTGTGTTCCAAGATTCTTGATGGGGAGATAAAGAGATGAAGTCACGGTGGAGGTGGGGAAGGGATTGTGAATGTATGTTCTCTGGTTTGTGTGGCCACAAAATTTGAGACCTGTAGGGACACAAATTTCCACATCCTAGGTTATATCTGGTGCATAGTTTTAGGATTATAAAGGCTGTTTCTGTGGCTTTGTGGAGAGGGTAGTGGGTTTGAGCTCTTGACCGTAATAGTTCTTACCATGCTACTCAGTAATTGGGTGGCCTTGAGCAAGTCATTCTACCTTTTTTTTCGGGAGGTGGGTGACAGTTTTTCATTGGAAAAATGAAGTCATTGGATTCCCTAGGTCCTATTTAGGCTGCTTGTAGCTTCCAGATGTTCTATGATTTTATAATCCTTTCACAATTTTAGGATGGCAAGGTGACTATAGCGTTCTGCTGCTTTCGTGAAAAGATCCCAGAAGGATCTGAATATCCTTCTAGTTGAAGTTGCACAAGCCTATTTATTGCCACTCACTCTGAGGAAGAGTTCTTTGTGTTTAGAAGTGTGTGTTAGGAAATTTGCCATGGAGACTTGTTGCAGAATGCCTGACTAGCTAAGGCGCTTTGCTGGGGTAGAATAGCCCCGCTTGTTTCCTGTCGGTATGGCTTCACACTTGGAAAATAAAATCACTCTGTTTCAGTAATTTGGATACTGTACAAAAAGTTACTCAACGTCCTCACTTCCATGTAATTAGTCATAATCTCTCCAGCCTTCACAGTGTGCGTACCCTGTACAGAGGCAGGTTAGCAAGCTTTCTATATAAAATTGATGGTTACCTGAGGGGCTTTGAAGGGTTTTAAAAAATAATCTGTTGTTTTTTCTTCTTTGGGAAGCATCATCTCAAATTCTTCCCTAAGGTGTACTTTTTTCATGATACCAAGCACCTTTCTTTTAACAGTATTATTTGAAAATATTTTCTTATGTTTCCTCTAATGTTAGTTGTATTCCCAGGTAGGTCAGTAATCAGTGGCTAAATGTTTATGCCTTTTTTGATGGTCAAGTCTTGATATCTTGGTGTCTGAATTACTCTCTGTAAATTTCATTGTTAGCTTATTTTCTGTGGGCTGTCTTTCTAGAGAAGTATTTGTGTTATATACCAGGCAACTTTGTTCTAAACAAGGGCAATATATGAACATCTTTAAGTACAGGTCCTTCATTCCACAAACTAGTGAACTGCTGGATTTTCTTTCAATTCAAGAGGAAAGAGCATTCTGCTGGGAATACAGAAAGCTGGTTTCCAGATCTGTCAATAAATCACACAGGTGACCTTGAGTGGTGACATACTTAACCCTTCAGGGCCTTGGTTTCTTCACCTGAGAATAAGGAAGTAAACAACTCTTACTGCCAAGAGTTTTCTTTCTGTTTGATTTGAGTTTTTCCCAATACGTTTGTCTGATCTCTCTCTTGTGTTAAGAGTAGTGTAGGTGTCTCAATCCTGAAATCTCTCCCCACCCCAGAACACTTCTCCAATTGTCCAACTCTACTGGAATGTGTCCATTGACTGGGAAACACACTGCCTCACAAGGCAACAATGTGCTGGGTGTGGTCTGAGTTGTACCCAGGGTTTAAACCAGTGACTCTCCTTCTGGGGCTCCTGAAGGCTTGTGGTAACCACTAATATTTTATGATTCTCAGCCCAACTCAATGCTAATGACAGTTATGGTATCACAAGCATTTAATGTCCAGGCACTTGGCTCTTACCATTAGAGTCATAAGGTAACATTTGACAACTTAATCTCTTAGGGAAGATCAAAGTTCTGTACTAGTAGGTGGATCCAGGCAAGTTTGGGCATTTTCTTGGCCTCTGTCAGGTTATCTCTCAAATTCTTATTTTAGTCATCTTTATAGTAGAAAGCACTGACAGCCTGCGAGTTTGGATTTTGGTCTTTGGTCTCCTTGGTTGTGCTTATTTATCCTTTTATTCCCGTTTTTCTTATCAAGAAGTAATGGATATTGGTGACTAATGGATCTCACTGCTTTCAGTCTCTCTAAATCTGTATAGATTGTCTAGCAAGTTGTAAGACTCTTTCAGTGACTCTGAAATTTTTCCAAGACTGTTTTTCACTTTTTCTCTTTAAAAAAAAGATATATTTCCATAAAAGCTCAGTATTTATCAGTATACCTGGGTTAAAAGTTAAACCCTCCCCAATGTGCCTTTAACTCTGGAAAATGTAACTAATGTAACTTGATAAGACAGCTTTTCTTTTCATTTTTTTTTTTAAACTAGAGATCAAGGTTTTGACTTTAGAAATGTATTATCTAGCTTGCTCTTTAATTGCCTCCTGCAGCCTTCAAGTTTTCGGCGATGCCAAAAGCTTGTTTTCCTATATAGACAAGGGTATGGCTAATTTTTTCCCTTTTTCCCCCCAGTTTTGTTCATTGAAGTGTAGTTTTTCGAAAGATTCATTGAGGATAATAAAATACTTTAGCTTTAAAGTCTGTCAGTGAAGAAAAAACAGTTAAGGCATTTAACAAATCAGTACTCTTACACAATAATTAATTTGTTTGCCTTCCCAGATATTTCTTTTGTGTTTCAACACTTGATGGGCAGACAGCAGGCCAGGTATCCGCTCTACTGTCTGAAATTGAATGAATTCAAAACTGAGTTTAGAAATGATTTTCTAGTTCATATACATTTAGTAACATCTCAACTTTCTAAAGACTTGAGCAAGTTACTACTCAAATACCCTCTTTAAATGGCAAGATGTGGTTATCTTGTAGTGTACTCTGAAATCACCCACCCATAGACAAATATTTGTTATTAAACTTTTTATATGGCTGGGACTGTTTTTAGCAAATGTATAGAAGTATTGTGCGTCCTGTACAGGCAGTTAAAACTCTGAATGGGTGGTTGTTTTTAGTCTCTAAAGTATGTTTTGATACCGTTACATATTTTACTAGTTAAAAGAGCATGCTAGCCTAGTCCCTCCACCCCTGCAGTAAGATTTGTCTTTTGGCATCTCTTATTTTAAATGCAAATGATTGGGGTTCAGGTATGTCCATCTAAGAGTATAATGAACATTAAAAACGTATATTTTGATAGTTCTCTTAGCTTTACTGTACTGAAAGATCTTGTGAGAAAAACATTGAACCACCCCTCTTGGCAGCTATGTTGGCCCATTAAGAATATAAGAATATCCTTGTAAGGAAATGTAAACCATAGATATTTTGGGAGGCAGCTGGACCAAGACGGTATACGTTTAGATCCCAGTCTGGTCTGCTGTCTGTGCTAGTGAGAAAACATGTAGTGGGAAAGCATATTTAATCTATTATGGGATAGTTAATGATACTTTATCCTTCATGTTTCATTTGTATTTAAGTATTCTGAATCAAGTAAAAAGTTAAGTAATCTCCTTGAGTTTTAGCTCCCCCCGCCTTTATTTTTACCCTAGGAGAATGTAGCTTTTTTTAAACAAAGTTTTAAATATAAAACTGACCATTAAAAGAATGGAAATGCACACTGACAGCAGAATATTTTTATTCTTTGAATCAGATTTCAGAGCCTGGGATCCAGAAAAATTGTAAGTTGGATTCTCCCCATTCCTGTATATTTTTAAAGTCTTCTGTGGGGAAATTTTCCTTCCCAGGTAGGGCAACATAACTTTGGCAAGGAGATGGCACCTTTCCCTTGGTGCTGTGGGAAGCATGACTGAGGAATGGGCCTAGGATTGCTTGGGACCCCACTTGTCCATTCCCTCCAGGGTCTGAGGACCCACATGGAGCTCTCAGTATAAGCCACAGTCACCCAGTACAAGTGGTGACATCTGACTGCCCTGAAGAGCTTGACTGGAGCTGTTTTCCTAGCGAGATAGACAGTTGGCCATCAGAAGTTTCACTCTGATTCACACTTCTTGTTTGGAAGTGCAAGGTAGGAGGTGTGGTTCCAAGTTGGCAGTCTTCTCTCTGAAACAGTGGAGATTGGGCTATGATGTTGATTAACTTCTGGCTTTACCTATTTACCTACCAGGTAAGCTTCATGCTAAAAGGCCCTCAGAGAAAGTATATAAATGATATGGATACTATGAGAAGGGCTTGGCAGACTAGATTTTTCTCAGGAGAGAGGAGACCTCCTTTTCAGGCTCTGCTTATCTCACATCAAGCATGTACAGAATTCTACAATTTGATCAGAGTTAAGAAAGGAATATTCAATGCATTTTAACATTTAGTATCATGTTTTAAAGCTTGATTTCCCTGGTGGCTCAGATGGTAAAGAATCTGCCTGCAAGGCAGGAGACCAAGGTTCAAACCCTGGGTTGAAAAGATCCCCCAGAGAAGGAAATGGCAACACACACCAGTATTCTTGCCTGGAGAATCCCATGGACGGAGGGGCCTGGTGAACTACAGCCCATGGAGTCTCCAAGAGTTGGTCATGACTGAGTGACTAGCGCTTTCACTTATTATAAAAACATTACATGTGGATTTACTAACTGGAACTTAGCAGTTTATTATAATCCCACTTCTCATCTATTCGGTGCTACTGCTAGTTCGTCTCGTTTGATTAGTGGTGTGTGTTTTAAAATCTTAATGTTTTCTTATCTTTGTAACAAAGAAAAACTTTTCAGGTTGGTCTTCTGCTCTCCTCAAGGTCATTTTGGATCCATGGTCTCATAATCCAGTTTTTTATGTCACTGTCTACTCTTCAGTGTTCTTTTTATGCACCTGTTTTTATGAACAAGACTTCAGAAATGGTTTAATTTTTGAAAGTGTGGTTTCCAGGAATCAAGACCTCTGAGATCCTCAATCTGCGCACTTGGGGAGATCACTTTTTTTTTTTTAAAGAATTAAAAAAAATTTTGGCCACACTGACTCTTAGTTGCTGTGTGGGCTGTCTTCATTTGCAGCAAGTGGAGGTAACTCTTGGCTTCTCTTGTTGCAGAGCACAGGCTCTAGGCATACATGCTCAGTAGTTGTAGAGCACAGGCTTAGCTGCTCTGCAGCATGCAGGCAGATTCTTTACTTCTGGAAGCTTCCCTGATATCCACCAGGGAAGTCCTGGGGATATCACTTAATCCCTTGGGCCATCGGCTTTTCCATCTGCAAAAGGAGTTCACTTGACTTCAAGGGTCATATGTAAGAAATTTCAGCATGACCTGTTTGAGTGACCGCAAGAGAATCCTTTGGACTGCAGGGAGATCCTAAAGGAAATAAGTCCTGAATATTCATTGGAAGTAGTGATGCTGAAGCTGAAACTCCAATACTTTGGCCACCTGATGTGAAGAACTGCTGCTGCTAAGTTGCTTCAGTCGTGTCCGACTCTGTGTGACCCCATAGACGGCAGCCCACCAGGCTCCCCCGTCCCTGGGATTCTCCAGGCAAGAACACTGGAGTGGGTTGCCATTTCCTTTTCCAATGCATGAAAGTGAAAAGTGAAAGTGAAGTCGCTCAGTCATGTCTGATTCTTAGTGACCCCATGGACTGCAGCCCACCAGGCTCCTCCCTCCATGGGATTTTCCAGGCAAGAGTACTGGAGTGGGGTGCCATTGCCTTCTCCAATGTGAAGAACTAACTCATTTGAAAAGACCCTGATGCTGGGAAAGATTGAAGGCAGGAGGAGAAGGGGATGACAGAGGATGAGATGGTTGGATGGCATCACTGACTCGGACGTGAGTTTGAGTAAACTCCGGGAGTTGGTAATGGACAGGGAGGCCTGGCGTGCTGCAGTCCATGGGGTTGCAAAGAGTCGGACACGACTGAGCAACTGAACTGAACTGAAGGACCCATTACATTATGTCATTTCTTTGGCGAGTGACTAAGCAGTTGTCTATGTGTGCTATCCCTTTAAGTCATTTAGATTTAGAATTCTAAACTCTGTTTCTCTGGTTCTTTGAATGTATATCAGGTTCATAGCCTGTTGGAAACTTCACAGTGAGCCTCATACTAATGGGAAAATGTCTCCTTGGCTAGCAGACTTTTCATTCAGAAAACTGTAAAGATCCTGGTGGAGAAAGGACAATGTGTATGTTTTTATCAAGATCCCTTCTTGTAGGTGGTGCTGCTCCCTTTGCAACAAGAAAGCCTAATGGTTGGAGGTTACAGTTTCTCTAGAGGAGAGAGCTCAGGGAAAATCATGCTTTCTTGCCTTAGTCTCTGGCTGGCCATTGCTTCCCTGAGATGGCTGGTCAAGTCAAAGGATGCTCTCCTAATAGGGGGACACCTTGTTTCTCCTCATAGTAAATGGGCAGGTAACCTGAGACAGTGTCAGTGTGATCTTTATTTATTTTTTAAATTTAATTAATTATTTTCTGGCTGTGCAGTCTTTGTTGCCGCATGAGGGTTTTCTCTAGTGGGGGCTGCTCTTCCTTGCGGTGCGTGGGTTTCTCGTTGTAGCGGCTTCTTATGTTGCAGAGCGCGGAGTCAGCAGTTGTGCTGTGCTGTGGGCTTAGTTGCTCCACAGCGTGTGGAATCCTCCCAGACCAGGGATCCAACCCGTGTCCCCTGCACTGGTAGGTGGATTCTTAACCATTTGACCACCAGGGGAGAAGATGTAATCTCTAGATACTCATTTTCTGCTTCCAGACTTTCGAACACTGAGGATTTTCATGCAGTAAATTTAAGAAACCTCATGCCAGTGAGTGCCCAGCAGTTTCTCATCACTTTCCATATTGGGGATGGATAAGATTTGTTCAGGTTTGACAGTTTAGCTGGGTTCTTGTCTCTTCATATCACTTTGTAACAATATGCAGATTATAAGATTACTTTCTCTTTTAAGTACTTTGATATTTTACTTGTTATTGGATACCTGTGTTTTGGTTTTTTTTTAATGTTTGAGACCAATGCTTGTGTTTTATGGATAAAGAAAAGCTTATTATCCTTGGAGTAATTTTAGAACTAAAATCCCTTCTTTAAAATCTTTCACACATTGCTCAAAAGTTATATGACATTCTTGGTAAGCACACTTAAATCTTTCTCAGAAACCTTAAAAACTTTTCTGGGTTTCAGTTTAGCTCTGATTTTTGAAAATGAATAGTAAAGCCAGAGCAGCAGCTAACACATGCAAAAGTGCTAAAAACCTATTTAGATTGGCTGAGGGTTTCAAATACAGTTGTGCATTTTCTACCCCAGTCTCTTTCTCTTAAAAAAAAAAAAAAAAATGTTTGAGATGTTTTTCCCATTACCATCTTGACATCTGCCTGGTTACACATGAATAGCTTGACCCAGTCCCTCAGCAGGGAGACTACCATGGCCTTGCTTTCAATAGCCATGTCACTGACAAAGAAAACATATGGAATATTTCATCCCTGCCCTTTGCAAACAGTCTGGGGCTGTGAGGGCATGCAGCAGAAGGCTTCATCCTTCATGGTAAGTTGGCAAGTTTGTGTGCTAACCACAGGCTCTGCTGTTAGCAATCAGACTGTGTTTCCCAAAGCCCCATTACATTCTGTGGAAAGCCAATCTCATGTTTTGGATAAATCAGTGTCTAATATTAGTTTGAATTAACTTTATATGACCAGCTTCCATAGTGGGGTTTTCTACTAGGTCAGTTATTTCACCAAAGGGAATTTGTGTGTGTATTTGGAATGTTTTAAGGCTGTTCTCCCAGGTTTGATATGTGGCGTCCGTTTGATGGATAGAATGATAGAATATGCCTTGAGGACTGTCGGCCTTGATGTTTATCTTCTTGTCAATCTGCAGAAGGAGGTCCATTGATCATTCTCCTGCTAGCCAAGGCCCACCACATTGACCTTTAAGGTTTCTGTCGCATAGCACCAGCTTCTACTGGGGACTTGGTTTCAGTTCAGCGAGCATTAACGGCTTTGCTTTGTGGCATCTAAATCCACAGTGTGGAGGCTTGTCGGCAGGTGTAGCAGGAGAGGGCCAAGAATGTGGAAAAGAGGGGTAAATCAACTGCTGTCTTTTTCAGGTCTTCTTCTGCATTAAAAGAATTTGCCCTTGGCACTACCCTGGCTGATGTGGCATTGCAGAAGAGGGGGTGGAAAAAAGCAGCACCCTATGACACCAAAGATGGGAAGATTCATGACTTTGGCAGAGGAAATAACGACATAGATTTCGTCAGGGTCCTTTCCAGCCCTTAAGTTACCCGAGCTTGAATTTCTAGTTCTATTGTTTCTTAGACGTGCTGGCTGGTTTTGTCAAGAGTGGATGACAGCTTGAAAAGGAAGTGAGTTTTATCCCTGTTTTATCCCTGAGAGAGGCAAATATTTAAATGTATACATCTCATCTAGAAGGTATTTCCTTTTAAAACATTTTTAAAATTTTATATTAAAGTATAGCCAATTAACAATGTTGTGATAGTTTCATGTGGACAGCAAAGGGACTCAGCTATGTAGAAGATATTTCTGATGGTTCTTGCTCTCATTACTGAACATTTGCTGTAAATCAACATGCTAAATAGACATTGCTGCCTTTCATGGTTTCTTATATGAATTCCTTTTGTAGTGCTTGATTATGATACATTTCCTTTAAATTTGGAAAGTTACATTTTAAGAAGTTCTTGGGAGTTTATATTTTAAAAACTTTTGGTTTTCCAATTATTCATGAATGAGTCTATTTGAGGTTCCCCTCACTTTCTGTTAGTGACTCTGTATGTTTATTCTAAAATAACTGGTGTTCTGTCTTCCTTCTTTGACTGCTTAACTGATCTTCATAACTATGAATTCATGGAGAAAACTCCCCTAAACCTCTCAATCTTAAAAGCTCACCCTTTCTAGTGTACAGGAATATAACCACCAACACTGTTCAGATCTAGAACATCCCCATCACCCCCCCTGTGCCCTTGGTAGTCAACCTGTCTCCCCACTTCTGGTCCCTGGCAACTGATGATCTCTTTTCTGCCTTGGGTCACATATTATTTTGCACTTACCAGAATGTAAGTCAGAGAAGGCAATGGCAACCCACTCCAGTACTCTTGCCTGGAAAATCCCATGGACGGAGGAGCCTGGTAGGCTGCAGTTCATGGGATCGTTGAGTCAGACATGACTGAGCGACTTCACTTTCCCTTTTCACTTTCATGCATTGGAGAAGGAAATGGCAACCCACTCGAGTGTTCTTGCTGGAGAATCCCAGGGATGGAGGAGCCTGGTGGGCTGCCGTCTATGGGGTCGCACAGAGTCGGACACGACTGAAGGGACTTAGCAGCAGTAGCAGCAGCAGAATGTAAGTGGTACATGGAAAGCAGCAGATTATAGTCTTGGGCCTGGCTTCTTTGACTTACCGTAATGCGTTTGAGATTCTACCATGTCGTTACCATCTTGTTGGGTTTCTATGTGTAATATTCCTTTTTATTGTCAAGGAGTATTCATTATATTTAGTAGAGTAGTGTGTTAGTCACTCAGTCATGTCTGACTGTTTGCAACTCCATGGACTATAGCCTGCCAGGCTCCTCTGTCCATGGAATTCTTCAAGCAAGAATACTGGAGTGAGTTGCCATTTTCTTCTCAAGGGGATCTTCCCGACCCAGGGATTGAACGTGTGTCTCCTGCATCGCAGGCAGATTCTTTTTCTTTTTTTTGCAGGCAGATTCTTTATCATCTGAGCCACCACAGCTTCCCTGGTATTCCGTTATATGGATGTACCACAATTCTTTTATCAATGCCACAGTTGAGGGACATCTGCTGTTTGTCCAGTTCTTGGCAATAACGAGAATAAAGCCATTATGAATATTTATATAAGGGTTTTGTATGAACATGTAGAGGTTTTCATTTTACTTGTATAAATACGTAGAAGTGAGCTCCTGGGGCATATGGTAAGTATATGTTAATAAGAGAATGTTGGTCTAGATTTTAATGTCTTAGAGGTTTGGTATCCCTAATTATGTAATTGGTATCCCTAATTACTACAACCCCGTGGACTGCAGCCCACCAGGCTCCTCTGTCCATGGGATTCTCCAGGCAAGAATACTGGAGTGGGTTGCCATTTCCTTCTCCAGGGAATTACTTATAGCCTCAATATTATTGTTAACATGGTATGTATGTGGCATTTGCAGAAGTTGCTAAAGATTGGTTATGTTTAAATGTCTGTGCTTTTACCAAAGTAGAATTCTCAGCCTTCTTTTTGATACCCAGCAGTTAACTGTGATACCCCAAGGATTCGTGTGGAAATGAGACCAAAGTGGAGCATTTTGCTGACAGTGAAAAAACTTTGCGTTATTAGTGCATTTGTGTTTGGCAAGTCTGATTCAAAAAAATGGAAATTTGGTAAAGAATTGCTAGGCCTTCTTGTGTCTTTGGCATGTTACACGTGGCATGGTTCCCATTTTATGGCTGAGCAAACGAAGTTGGAAAGGGTTAGGTAACTTGTGCTGACATCCCAGTTCGTGGGTGGTAGTTGGTGTTTGGTATTTACTTGTCCATCCTGTAGTTAACTTGGAGAGTTCACAGTTTCAGAAAAGGTAAAGGTTAAAATTTAAAAGAAATGGTGAGAAGCTACAGATTATTACAGGGGGAGAAAAACAGAATTGAAAATTAAGTATCCTCAAAAAGCATACACATGTACATGTGTACACGCAGTGGGAGACTGTCACTTGATTTAGGAGTAACTTATGTTCAGAAATCAATTCAGGACTTCCCTGGCAGGCCAGTGGTTAAGATTCCACACTTCACTGCAGTGGGCATGGGTTTGATCCCTGGTCAGGAAACTAAGATCCTACATGCCATGCAGCTTGGCCAAAAAAAGAAAAAAATCAATTTACCAGGTAAAATTATGTTTTATTCATAGCAGAATTAAAAAAAAAAAGTCTCCCTCACTTGGTCTCCTTGCTTTCTGTACATCTTTGTTTAAAAGCTTTCACATCGTTTTCTATGTTAATAGTGTTTTTCCATGTCAGGAAAATAAATATTAGTTGTGTGACTTTTGGCTTGGTTTTTTTTGTGTGGAATTCCCTCGAATGGTATATGAGGATCAAATCTGTCAGCATACTCACTTTTTGGTTTCTTAAGGAGAAACAAATTTCTGAATGTGCTTCTTTAAACCAAAGCCCTGAAGTAAATTAGAAAGCAAAGTGTGCAGTATGATGGTTTCCATATAGCTGCCCCCTTTCACTCACTGGAATTTCCTGCCTCTCCTGTTGAAGATGTTTTTATAGGGAAGTCAGCATAAAAGTGAATCACCCATGAGCCTTTTTTTCCCCCCTCAAGGCATTTCATGTAGTCAACTTGGTATTAATTTAGCTGGTACTCTTCAGTTGACTTGAACACCGTGTTTTTGGATTGTGAGCTGATGTTTATTAAGCTGTTAATATTTTACAGACTGAATGGGTTCCTGTTTGAATCTGTGTGCTCTTTCCTTTAACAGCAGGGCTGTTCACGACCGAATCTGTGACCACAGTTTTGATTTTGAATGTACCAGCCCCCAGCTCGGAGGGTCATTTACCTGGTAACACTGCAGGTGGTCTTCTGGAAGCATTTTGCAATTTTATTTCGCTGAAGTTGCATTCTTTGTCTTGAAGAGCTGCTTCATGGTCTGTCTTGCCATACAAATAAACCATTATCATCATCTTGTTATGAACATAGATGCTAAAAATAACAAATGTCATTGAATACCAGGCATTGGTGAAGCGCCTTTGCATGTATTATCCATTTAATACTCCTATCAGCCCTCTAAAGCACATGCTTTTATTTTCCATTTGATAGATGGAGAAACCCCTGGGGGCAGGGGGGAGGTGAGGGTGCACAGGTAATAAATAAGGTTTTGTGGATGAGATGCTGGATCTTGCTTTTTCAGACCAGGATTATTTGGTTGAGTGGGTTATATGGGACAGTGTCTTTTAGTCCTCTTCTTAGAGGTAGGCATTTATCTTTGTATGGTGGATATCATGAACTACTTGTTTTATAGATGAGGAGTTAGCTCTGGAGAGATTAAATCAGTTTGTTCTTGGCTTGAAGTGTTCTCAGCTTCTTAGAATGTAGATTCAGACCCTTCTAAATCTTAAAGGTCTCTGGTGCAACGGTCCTAAAAATCTTGTGTGTGTTATAAGCCACTCAGCACAGAGGCTGTATTTATATGTATTTATATGGCTCAGATAGTAAAGAATCCACCTACAGCGCAGGAGATGCAGGTTTGATCACTAGGTTGGAAAGATCCCCTGGAGAAGGAAATGGGAACTCACTCCAGTATTCTTGCCTGGGAAATCTCATGGACAGGAAGCCTGGCAGGCTACAGTCCATGGGGTGGCAAAGAGTCAGACAGGACTGAGCCACTAACACTTTCACTTTCACACACATATATGTATATTTACATACACATACATATATTTACATGTTTAAAGATCTTGTATCTATTTAGTATTTTTTCAGCATTTCAACTACATGAATCATAACCAAATTTTTGCTGATATTTTTCTCTCCTTCCCTCCTTTCTTGAAAGTTCACTTCTTTTAAGAACTGGTAGAAGACTGTTGGTCTCGTTGACGGTCTCCATTTAACCTGGAAGAAATCCAGTTGCATTTAGTTGTATGACTTGCCCAGAACCATTGGTAGCCTTCCAGTGTATGTTGACAAAACAAAGGAGAAGGAAGCATGTTATCAGAGTAGATGGTCTTTTCTTTGATTATGTAAATCTTTAATATTTAATGAGACTTTGACATGTTACCTGTGGCTTATGCTTGTCGGATGGTGAGATTTTCTGTGCTTCTCCCTTGTTTATTGTCCAGTCTCTCAGGGTCCAGTACTTGATTGAAATTGTAGGTGAGGTGAGTAAAACAGTTTTGTGTGAATAATTTTATCAGTTCAAACTATTTTCTGAGAGCTGTTAGTATTGGTATAATAGTTCATGAAATAAGCTCGAAAGTAATATTTACTTATTGGATTAATAAGTCATTGCTTTAAAAATTAATTTGTTCAGCATGTATTTCGTATTAAGAATTGTTCTTAGAGATGGAGACACAGATATTGTCAGACATATCTGACATATCTGACAATATCTGACAGTGTGCCTCTCTTCATGTAACTTAGCTGGCTTGGGCTGGGGTAGGGGTGGTGGTAGACAGTAAAAAAATAAACACAACGAACATATAAGATCAGCTAATATTAAGTACTATCAAGAAAAATAAAACAGGATGAAGGGGAATCACTATTTAAGAGTTGCAAGGGAAGCCTTGAATCCCAGAGTGATTAAGGTAATTACTGATTAAGAGAGTCAGTCAGTATCTGTTGGAATATGAACCCATCTTAAGCAATGGCAAAACTAGATTTTAAAAGTTCCTCCCCACCCCATAATTAGAATTTAGTTAAAACAGAAAAAGATGAGTGCATTGCGTGTATTTGCACATGCCATGATAAACTGGTATATCAATACAGGGGACTACTACACAGCAGTAAGATAGCCAGCTGTTGATACGTGCATAAGCATGGATAGTTCCCATGGGTGTTATGCTGGGCAAGAAAACCAGCCTCAAGGTTACATCTGCTGCATGATCCCATTTAAAACAGCCTAGAAATGACAAAATTTTAGAGTGATGGAGAATTGGTCAGTGGTGGCTAGGGTTAGAGGTAGGAGAACAGTGAGACTAAAGAGGTACAGTGATGGGGCCGTGATGGCAAAGAGAAGTCTTTATTTTATTTCATTTAGTTTTTAGCATAGGTGGAGTTGCCTCTGGGCTTCCCCAATGGCTCAAGCGGTAAAGAATCTGCCTGCAATGCAGGAGACACAGGCTTGATCCTTGGGTTAGGAAGGAGGAGGAAATGGCAACCCCTCAAGTATTCTTGCCTGGAAAACCCCACGGACAGAGGAGCCTGGCGGGCTACCGTCCATGGGGTCACAAAGAGTCAGACATGACTGAGCACGTAGCTGTGTCTAGTGCCCTAAAGTGAGGATTAGAGGTGAGAGCAGAGTTTTCCTTGAGAATATTTTTTATTGAACAGCCATAACATTATGGGAGGTTTTAATGTTTATTTTCCAAGTTTGTGGAATTGAAAGTGTCTATTTTCTGCAAGGAATTGAAAATATTTTGCCAGGAAAAATTGAAAGTATTCATTCTATCCAGGGCTTTGTTTCAAGTAGAGTAATATGCCCGTATTTTTGTTTTTATGTGGCGAGGGAGCAGTTCCTTATAGTGACTGCAGTGGTGATTATATAAATTCATACTTGTGGTTTAAAAAATGAGCGCATTTAAAAAGTTGTGGAATCTGAGTAGGGTCTGTCGTTTAAGATAATAGTGTTGTGAAAGTGAAAGTCGCTCAGTTGTGTCCAACTCTTTGCGACCCAGTAGACTGTAGCCTGCCAGACTCCTCTGATGTCCATGGATTCTCCAGGCCAGAACATGGAGTAGGTAGCCATTTCCTTCTCCAGGGGATCTTCCCAACCCAGGGATTGAACCCAGGTCTCCCGAATTGCAGGTGGTTTCTTTGCCATCTGAACCATCAGGGATGCCCAAATGGGACTTTTTGAGTTCTGAGATGTAGGACTTTCTGTGCTAGAAATCAAGATACTCTTCAGGCAAGAATACTGGGTTGCCATGCTCTCCTCTAGGGGATCTTCCCAACTGAGGGATGGAACCAAGGTCTCCTGCATTACAGGTGGATTCTTTTCCGTCTGAGCCAAGGGAAGCCCAAGAATACTGGAGTGATTAGCCTATCCCTTACTCCAAGGTATCTTCCCAACCTGCATTGCAGGCAGATTCTTTACCAGTTGAGCTACCAGGGAAGCCCACTATAGTGTTGTACTCAAGTAGATTTCCTGGTTTAGCTAATGTACTCTGGTCATGTAAGATGTTGCCATTGGGAAATCTGGGTGAAGGATGCATAGGAACCTCTGTACTATTTTCGCAACTTCTGGTGAGTCTTAAGATTATTTCCAACAATCTTAAGAATTACGACAACAACTGCACCAGATCAGTTTAAAATCTTGAGAAACCTTAGTAGAAATCTTGGTCTCCTCCCTCCTGATATAAGAAAACTGTCTCTGAGGTGACATAATAACCTGAGGTTGCAGAGCTGAAGTCTGAATCTAGACCTTTTAACTATCAGATCCACAGTATTGTGCTCCCTTTAGAGCTTAGCCAGTTTTAATTGCTGTCGAGCAGTTTCTGGATATGATGTGCCTGTCCTTCATGTTTCCCCCTAAATTTGTCTCCCCACTTTCCACCTTGCTTTGTGCGTGTGTTTGTGTGTGTGTGTGAATGCTCTTCTATGCCCTGCAGCATAGGAAATGTAATATATAAAGTATGCATTAGATTTATCACTTGGATGGTTTTAGCCATCTATTTGAATAAATCCCATATGCATCTCCTATTATGAAGGTCCTTCATTACTGAGCACTTGGTCCAGTCTAAGCATTGTGGGGAATCATGTTGGATTTCTGCCTGTGAATTAGTAGCTGAGTGGTGTTTTACTTCAGATGATTCAGTATATTTGCCTTAATTGCTGGATTAACCAATTTCTTGCCTCCCACAAAAAGCACACACATTTGTATAAAGAGAGGATAGATGAATGAAGTTTTTGGGACTAATTTTTGTGGTATTTAAGCAATAATAGTTTAGATTACCCACAACCTTAATTTCCTTTCATGAGTCCTATAGATGGGCTTTGTCACCATTTACACTTGATTACTTCATTGTTAACCCCAGTGATGTGATTTAGCTAGCAAAGGCTTAATTATTCCTTTCTGGCCTAGTGGAGAAATTTCCTTTCAATAACTGCCTCCACTGCCCTTTAGCCTCTTAAGCACTGAGTTTGTTCGAAACGACATGGTTGCTCAGCAAGCAATTCCAAGCTCAACAGTGCCTGGAGCTGTCTTTGGACCATAATTTATACCTTTGACATAGTGACTTAGGCCTCACTTCTTGTGTGATGTGCCTGGTGGATGCTCTTCATTAGAGCAGTGGTGCGATGCATTTGTCTGAAGTTGGAGGCAGAGAAGTTGATGACTACATGGCACTAAATAATTCTCTTGCAGCCTCTCTTTTTCAAGTTGACATTCTCTTATTTTAAGTGAGTGGTTGTGCCAACTTTGAAAATAAGATTAGACTCTTAAAAGCAAACTTGAGTGCTTTTAAGAAGTGTTTTGTGAGACAGTCATGTGTTGTAGTCACAGTATAGGGATCATTATGTAACAGGTCACTGTCAAGATGAGGCTCAGACCTTCAGGATGAAACCAAGAGGCTTGTGCAGGGTTGGCAAAGAGATGTCTTTGTTTAGTTTTTAATATAAGTTTAGTTACATCTAGGACCCTAAGGCATGGAATGGAGATGCATGAAAAATTTTCCACGGGAGTATTGTTATTATTTTTAATTTCATAGCAACAACAGATACGAAGTTCTGTTTGATTTCCCATGTGGAAGTTTGTGGAATTGAAAGTGTCTATTGGTTGCAAGGAATTGAAAATATTCTTCCAGGAGAAATAGTATTAATTCTACCTAGGACTTTGTTTCATGTAGAGTAATATGTCCATGTCTCTATAGACACTTAACAAGGCTTGAATGGTTTAATGTCACTTTGGTGTGGGGGGAGAGGGCAGCATGATGCTTCCCAGGTGGGGCAGTGGTAAAGAATCTGCCTGCAATGCAGGAGACACGGGAGGTGCGAATTTGAACCCTGGGTTGGGAAGATCCCCTCTCCAGTGTTCTTGCTGGGAGAATTCCATGAACAGAGGAGACTGGCAGGCTATAATCCATGGGGATGCAAAGAACTGGACATGACTGAGCAACTGAACATCACACAGTGGGCAGCGTAGTTTTAGAACTGCCCTCTCCAGGTCCCTGTCACCCAGCTTCAAAATTCTATCCCTTCCCATTTATGTAAACAATGTTAACTGCTCAGCTTTTCTCAGAGAAGTTCTCAAATAACAATGGTATCGTGGGCCTTTGGATATTTTACAATAAATTTGCTTGTATGCCAGTCTGTTTTGGGTAGGGCTACACTGTTAGAGAATATCACATGTATCTCACTAGTTAAAGATGTTTTTAAGGGAGGTTTATGTATCAATAAACAATTTTGGTTTCCATGCTTACAGGACATTTTTGCCTTAAATGATCAGTTGTTAGGAGAACCAACTCGTTTTTAACATAAGGAGTAAGTAGAAGGAATACTTGTTGTTCAGTCATTAAGTCATGTCTGACTCTTTGCACCCTGCTGGACTGCAAGTCTTCCCTGTCCTTCACTATCTCCTGGAGTTTGCCGAAAGTCATGTCCATTGAGTTGGTGATGCTATCCATCCATCTCTTTCTCTGTTGTCCCTTTCTCTTGCCCTCAAGCTTTCCTGCCTCAGGGTCTTTTCCAATGAATCAGCTCTTCACATCAGATGGCCAGAATATTGGAGCTTCAGCTTCAGCATCAGTCCTTCCAGTGAATATTTAGGGTTGATTTCCTTTAGGATTGACTGGTTTGATCTCCTTGGTATCCAAGGGACTTTCAGGAGTCTTCTCCAGCACCACAATTAAAAAGCATCAATTCTTCAGAAGGAATACTTACTGAATAGCTGATAAAGCCATTCCAATTGTTAAAAAATCTATCAGGAAGCATAGCAGAAAATTGAAGCCCTCCTGCAGTATAGTTTCTAGAGTTTTTTAAGAGTTTAAAATAGTTTAGACATTTGCCATTTGATTTCTCTTAGGTAGCATCTCAAGTAACAAAATTTTGCTCATAAATGATGTTTTCAAAATTTCACACGATAATTCAGATGGATTTCTGCTAAACTTTAATTATCCTGATACTATAATAAATTCAACAATATCGTTTTAAACTCTCAGGAATTATTAAGGATTATTTAAGCAGGCATTGATTATCGTACAGACAGCCAGTAAATACCTGGACAGTGTTAAGATGCTGGACACAACTTTCTCTTGGATGATGAAACTAAGACTTGACACAGTTTGATTTATTAGTAGAGATTCGTTAACCTGTGATCAGATATTGTCAACTAGGTTGAGTTTTCCCCCATAATTTGCATACTTCCATGGAAAAATAAGAGAAGCACCAAAATTAATTACTGTGGGTTGTTTTGAGTTTGCAGTATCCATGAGAGAGTGAAAAGAGATGTTGTGACCAAGGAAGGACTAGTGACCCTGCGTGCCTGGGGCTTGCTCCAGTGTTTGGTTTAAGGAGTTAATTTCTGTTTTTCAGTTATTACTCTCCTCTAAAGACAATGGGATACAGGAAATCTGCCTGACATTGTCACATGCAGGTATTTATTGGTAACTTTCATGCATTTATTCAGACTCTCATGAAGTTAGTGTCTTACGACAAAAGAAACTGGGTCGTGGGCAAATGTGTAGCAAAATCATTTTGTTTCCATAAACTTTTCAGCTAAATGACAACTAAAACACTGTTTTATTTTAATTTAACAGTGGTTTTTAATGAGCAATGATTTCACTAAAGTAGGTCTTCCTAGAATTGCAACATTTAAACAAGTGATTCTGTATTTAACAGTGAAGTCTTTGAAAAGAGCCTGACGGAAACAAGAATTTTGCTACGCATTTGTTCCTGACCCGAATTTTTAAATTTCATACCTAAGTAGTTTTGACTCTTCCAGGGCTCCAGAGAGCAGTGTCTATTGATTGTCTTGGGACAGGCTGTGGATCCGGAACCAGTGCACGTGCTGTATTAGCATGAAGATTAGTAAGAATTACAGGCTTCATTGAAATATGTGACATACAACATCCTTCTTCCTTCCTCCTCCCTTCGCAAAATGAGGTACATTGTTATACATAAGTCTCTTAAATACTGGATGATGTAATACATGCTCCACTGTTGAGAAAATTCGGGTCAGGCAAATATATTGTGAAAGCATTAGTATCAAAGAGATGTATCTCCAGATGCCTCATGCTCAGAATTGCTTATAAGCTCCATGAAGGTAGGAATCAAGTCTCACTCATCATCTCTTGAGCTCTTCCCTTGCCTGTGTTTGTGCCCAGTGTTTAGCATACTCTTCAATGTTGAATATGTTGAAAGACTGGGAAAGATTGCCTTTGGAAATCTGACATTTTGTTAGTAAATTAATACGCTTAGCAAAAGTTGATTCCATGAACATTGAGTGTGTGCGTATGCTTCCAACCATGCTACAGTTTTCTAGGGGGAGGGGAGAAAATAAGGATGATGTTTCCTGTTTTAATATTGACCAAGCTCCGGTGTGTGCCAGACATTCAGCAAACTTCACATCTGCAAGTTCACCTGATGATCATCACAACAGCTGTATGGAATGGTATTCTTTATCCCCGTTTTAAGCTCAGAACACTGAAGCACAAAATGGTTAAGTCACATGTTCAAGGTCATATGTTTTCTCATCTCTAACCGGGATTTGAACCCAGTAGTCTTACTGCAGAGCATGCGCCCTCCTCCACTCAGCCACGCTGGCTTGAGGATCAACCATGGGTGATCCGGTTTGGTGGTGAAGACATAAACACAAATAAAATACAGCGTGGGAGTGCCATGGGGGGCGGTGAACAAACGCGTGTGGGAGCGGAAAGCAAGGGAACTTGCTCTGCCTTGGGGAGCTGGAAGGCTTCGCAGGAGAGGTGACATTTGAGTTGGGTCATTTAGTCTTCTGTGGGGCAGCTGCCCGAGTTCTGCCCTGTTTGAAATAAGCACATTTACAAGAGAATAGTGGAGCACATTCGACTTGATGGATTGGATTGACAGTTTGGAAGTAACTCCCCAGAATGATGGCTTTGTTAGGTATTTGTTCTCTGAGAACCCTACCTGCCACTCCCCTTCAGTGAATTGTGGCAAGAAAGCTGTCACATTAAGCTGTCACTCAGGATATTTGTGAGAGGGGGAGGGAAGGGGAACAAATTATGGGCAGGACTAGGTACTTTGAGAACAGCCTCCAACCCGGAAAGATTATATTTCAGAGCATTTAAAAATGAACACAACGGCCTTTTTTTAAGTTGTGCAAGAAGAAAATTGAATAATGAAAAGTTAATTAGGCTATGGAGATTTTTAAAAAGCTAGACATTCTGATGCTTATCCACCATGATACGTGAAGCTTTGTTAAAGCCAGGATGGGGGTGCAAAATGAGAGCGAGAGAAAGGCAGAGATCAATTATAGAACTGCACAAAGTTCTTACCAAGATTGCTTAACTGTAAAAAGGTTTTATCTTTTTCTCTGTGATGTTTAAGGAGTTTGTAAGAAGCAGTTTCAATTCCAAGTTTTTGTCTCTGTTGTCTGGCTGTTCGCTTTAAGAATACCTCTTGAGTTTTGCTGTTTCTTTCAGTGTGTATATGTGAAGCTAATGAAAGGTTTGGGAGCCTAATCTAGATCTTTCTAAATGAGATCTGCTAACTGTTTTATTTCTGGAGAAATTGTTGCACAGCACTTCTCCTGCTTCAGCCCCTGCTTTCCACACATCCGCCCCCCCCACCCCCTCTAAACAGCCCCTCCTTCAGCCTCCGTTCCCCAAGCCTGCAATGCAAAGAACTTGCTTTGTTACTGATGATAATATTTAAGCTCTAAAATTTTAACAGTATTTCAGTTGCAAATAAATGGAAATTGTGTATTCTGTTTAATGTGTCTCAGAAAATCCCTGCTATTTTTTTTCTTTAAATACAAGAAAACAGGCGTGTAATGCCTCATTGAAAAAGGCCTGCAGGGGCGCTTTGTGCAGGTCTTAATTAAGGGCTTTGAAAGACCAAACAAAAGGAAAAAGGAAAATGCTACAGGGTTATTGTTATTCCACCCCATTGGCTCAGCTAGCTGACCATCCATTGGAGCATTTTGTCCATTTTGAAACTGAATGACACTTTTGTTCGTGATTAACAGAGGTGAAAGAAGCCAATTATTGGGCCGTCTTTTTCCATAGAGCAGCTGCTGTTGGATTTAACTGCAGGCAAATATGGCCTTTTACTACCACAAGGATGTTGTGATGACAGTTTATTTTTATAGAACTATGTGGTGGAAAACAAAATCTGTCTGACTCCTGTTATGAATATGCCCTGGAATTTATCGTGAAAGGGTGATTTTCATGTTCTAGCTGTTCCTCAGTTCTCTTTTAAAAAATAATATCTATGTGTATTTGTGTGTGTGTGTAATACATGTACATGTGTGTGCAGTTGCTCAGTCATGTCTGACTTTTTGTGACCTCATGGACTGTAGCCCATCAGGCTCATCTGTCCATGCGATTTTCCAGGCAAGAATACTGGAGTGTGTTGCCCAGCTTTTTTTTTAGGTATGAGATTCCAACATTAAAGTTATATAAGCTCTTTGTTAACATGTACATATGTAAGCTGCTTCAATTTTCCCTATTTTAATTTTAATACCTCCTCCCTCTCCCTTATTTGTTAAAGTTGTAGAGTAATTAGTGGAAGATGGAGTGATGTTGCCTGGGTCTCAAGCTGTTTTGATACATGAGCTACTTAAGTGGGGCACATGAAGAGACCACCTACTCATTGGTTTAAACTTCCAGGCTCTCTTACTTTCTGTAATAGGAATGTAACTTGGGAGGAATCTCCCATGAGCCTTGGTATTAAATGAACGTGTAATAATGGGGTAGAGCTAGGGGAGGGGCACAGGTGTCAGCACTCAGGATCCACTTTGCTCTAATACACTCTTAGATAATGGGGCGGGAGATGTGGCTTGGGGCACCAGGGTCAGCTCTGATTTCCTTCATTAAGACTCTAGGTCTTCATTTTTATCTTTTCAGGATCCTGGTGCACTGGACAAGTCACCATGTCCAGTCTCCCTAGGCAAGTTTCTTAAACTTGGTGAACTTCAGTTTATTCTTCTAGTTGGAGTTAACAATATCTATCTCTCAGAGTAGTTGTGAGAATGAAATGAGCTGAGCCTGTTATGTGTCTAGCACAGTGCCTGGTCCATAGGAAATGTGAAACTGAGTCTCCCTAAAACCCAGTCCCCCTGCTGAGTTTATGATTAAATTCTCTCTCCAAAACTTTATGCCCTTTCTTGTGCTGCCCTTGAATTGAGGAGTGTCAAAGAAAAGGGGCTCCAAAATCACTGCAGATGGTGACTGCAGCCATGAAATTAAAAGACGCTTCCTCCTTGGAAGAAAAGCTATGCCCAACCTAGACAGCATATTAAAAAGCAGAGACATAACTTTGCCAACAAAGGTCCGTCTAGTCAAGGCTATGGTTTTTCCTGTGGTCATGTATGGATGTGAGAGTTGGATTGTGAAGAAGGCTGAGTGTGGAAGAATTGATGCTTTTGAACTGTGGTGTTGGAGAAGACTCTTGAGAGTCCCTTGGACTGCAAGGAGATCCAACCAGTCCATTCTGAAGGAGATCAGCCCTGGGATTTCTTTGGAAGGAATGATGCTAAAGCTGAAACTCCAGTACTTTGGCCACCTCATGCGAAGAGTTGACTCATTGGAAAAGACTCTGATGCTGGGAGGGATTGGGGGCAGGAGGAGAAGTGGACGACAGAGGATGAGATGGCTGGATGGCATCACTGACTCGATGGACATGAGTTTGAGTAAGCTCCAGGAGTTGGTGATGGACAGGGAAACCTGATGTGCTGCAGTCCTTGGGGTTGCAGAGTCAGACACTACTGAGCGACTGAACTGAACTGAAAAAAAAAGTGGGGACTGAAAGTAAGCAGGACTCTGCCTGGCCTTCCTGGATACAAAAGCCCCTCCTTGTCCCCTGTTTCTTATTTGTAAGAAAAAGGCTTTAGTCTCCTAGGCCTTGCCTGAATTCCAAAGAACAGACTCAAGCAGTCACTATCAGGGAAGTGAGGGAGTGCAAAAGCAAAGGAAAAGAGATTAAATTAGAAAAGTAATGATAGCTTGAACAATTGTTCAGCAATAAAATAGAGTCCTAGTTCCTCCTCAAGGGATATACACAACAATCTGACCTCTATCTTTGAGTTGTTCTGTAGAAACTAGACTGTCACTCAGGCGGAGCATGTTGACTCTGTGCTGACCACAATCACTTAGGCAGCAGACTGGTTGGAACCAGAAGGTTGATGGTGAAGATTCCAAAAACATCACCACCCTGTTACCTTTTCACCGCCAAACTGTCAGAAGAAAGCTCACAAGCTGCAGCCTTCACTCCAAATATTGCTTTAAAAACCCTCCTGAAAGCCAGTGGGGAGTTTACGTCTTTTGAGCACCATCTGTCGTTCTCCTTGCATGGCGCCTTGCAATAAACTCTCTACTTTCCTTCACCACAACCTGGTGTCAGTAGACTGGCTTTGCTGCATGGCAGACCAGCAGACCCAAGTTTGGTTCAGTGATAAATGTTTGGTCTGTGTTAATTCTCTTTCCCTTTTTAGTTATGAGGAGTCACCTCATACCTAAATCTGAAGCCGAGGGGCTGGAGTTCAGTAACTTTGCTTTTTACCCAATGTGTTTTTTTCTTAGCAGATTTTCTAGTAGCAGAGGGTTGGGTTTTCAAGGATAATTTGATGAGCATAAATGGCTTCCTTCTGTAACGCTCTCTTAATCCTTGGTCTAGGGCAGAATCAGTGTGACTCCTCCCAGCTTTGTAAACCCATCTGGGAACATCCTGGAGTATTGACTCATTCTTTGAGAACGATTGTCATAATTCATTTAGAAGTCCTTTCAGGCCTGGCTCTGTCTTGCTCAGTAACCCTGGGAAAGTCACTTAACTTCTGTGCTTCTTTATTGGCAACATAGTGGTAATAACACTTAACTCACTTTCCACTTTGCAGGTTTGTTTGGAAGATGATTACCTCATAGGTGGTTCTGAAGAACTATGTAGAAATCACTATATTAAAATGGAAGGGTGAGGCCCCCCCCACATTGTACCACAGAATAAAATACAATTTTATGGCAATGTAGATAATCTGTGTAGCCACATGAGATTAAGTTTCATTTGGACAAGCTTTTTAATATTGAAGTTTGGTTTGAGGTCTGCTGGGGTGTTGGCATAGATTTTCATCCCCATGGGAGAGTAATTTTGCTGTGATTAGAGACTTCTCCGAAGAGGTGGTGTTGGGGCTGGGTCGTGTGTCTCTTCTTCCATGACTTGGTTCCCCATTCCTCTATTCCATTCTGAACCTTTGCCTCATGTTCTTTCTAGCTCTCCTTCTCAGATTGATACACTTTCCTATATCCTCAGCCTCTTCACTGGTTCTCTCCTGAGGACCCTGCTTGCCTGCAGCCTTTTGGTTAGATGCTGCTCATCTTCCCACACCATTAAGAGAGTAACATTGACGTTCTTGCCTGGACTGGAGGTCATCAGGCTTCCCTCTTCATTTACAATCTCTGTTTGTTGTGTGGTACATGACCTTCAGTTCTGAACCCTCCCTTAGGACTGTCATCAGCTGACTAATCTCTTGGCTCCCTCTAAAGAATTAGGTGGTAAGCTCAGGGTCTTCTCATTTCTGCTACCCCTATACTCTTCACGAGTCATCATTTATCCCACGTAGGCCTTCAACACCCTTGCCTCTCATTTCATTTCTCCCCATCAAAATGGTGAGCCCTGATCAGCTCCACTGTAGCCATTCCCTCCCATGGCCACAGCCTGGACCTTGCTAACACCCCAAGCTGCTAAATACCTCTTGACCATACCTGTTGTTACTATAATAGTTAGCTGAGTGTCTCCATGACTGTCACTACTCAGATTTTTCAACCTCATTAAGTTCTCAAGTTCCTGGATCCTTTTACTTTTTTATTCATCATTTGTTCATTTCTGGTTAGATTAAGGTCCACCACCCATTCCTTCAGTCTCTCTCTCTCTCCTCAACCTTCTTATCCTGTTGTCTTATCAAAGGTGACTTTTTGTTTAAAGAGAACAGTTTATTTAGTCGTCAATGCCTTTTTTTTTTTTTTATGTGTGTGTATGTGAAATACTTGCTGCTGCTGCTGCTGCTGCTAAGTCGCATCAGTTGTGTCTGACTCCGTGTGACCCCATAGACAGCAGCCCACCAGGTTCCCATCCCTGGGATTTTCCAGGCATGAACACTGGAGTGGATTGCCATTTCCTTCTCCAATGCATGAAAGTGAAAAGTGAAAGGGAAGTCGCTCGGTTGTGTCCGACCCTCAGTGACCCCATGGACTGCAGCCTACCAGGCTCCTCTGTCCATGGGATTTTCCAGGCAAGAGTACTGGAGTGGGGTGCCATTGCCTTCTCCAGTGAAATACCTAATAGGTCTCAAACTAAATACTTACCACATGAACCTCAGGGCGATAGAAAGCGACTCATCATTTGAGGAGCTGGTTAATTATTAGAGGCTCACTGCTCGGATGGAATGGCTTGATGGAGAAGGAGCTCTCCATTGTGATACTGTGTGGTCTTACTCAGATGTCAGAACTGCTCTGAGTTCTTTTTGCCTCATCTGCTACTTGGCTATGTGATCCCCAACTTTTTTTCCAGCCCCTCACAGGTATGATACTAAATACATTACCTGTAATGTAATTCACATGACTTGATAAAAAAAAAAAAAAAAAAAAAAAACTAATTTATTCTAACCATTTCCTGAGCTGTATCTCTCGAGGTAAGTCAGGTGACTGCTCTGGGCCTCAGTTTCACCATTTTAAAAAAGGGATACCATCCCAGCTTTGTCTGCCTCACAAGGTTGTTGTGAAATTTAAATGATATAAAAGTTAAGATCCAGGCATTGGTTCTTAGTGGTGCTACTTAAATGTGTGTTTGAATCACCAGAAGGGTCAGTAAAACTCAGATAGCTGGGCTGCACTCCCAAACTTTCCCATTCAGCAGACGTTGGGTGTAGCCCAATAATTTGCATTTCTAATTCATCCCTAGAAGACTCTTGAGAGTCCCTTGGACTGCAAGGAGATCCAGCCAGTCCATTCTAAAGGAGATCAATCCTGGGTGTTCTTTGGAAGGAATGATGCTAAAGCTGAAACTCCAGTACTTTGGCCACCTCATGTGAAGAGTTAGTTGGTGATGGACAGGGAGGCCTGGCGTGCTGCGATTCATGGGGTCGCAAAGAGTCAGACACAACTGACTGACTGAACTGAACTGAACTGAATTCATCCCTGGGTGGTGCTGATCCTGAGAGCACACTGGGAGAACCACTGCTTTCAGGCACTCTAGATACGTGAGAGGTTTGCCTTCTTACCCTTCCAAACTGGGCTTCCCAGGTGGCACTGAAGAATGGTCCACCTGCCAATGTAGGAGATGTTAGAGACATGGTTTCGATCCCTGGGTCGGGAAGATCCCTTAGAGGAGGCCATGGCAACCCACTCCAGTATTCTTGCCTGGAGAATCCCATGAACAGAGGAGTCTGGAGGGCTGCAGTCCATGGGGTCACAAAGAGTTGGGCACAACTGAAGCGACTTCGTAGGCACACACACACCCCCTTCCAAACTGTTTGTGTAGGTATGTCTGACCATAGAAATAGTTAAAAATCAGGACAAGTCTAAGGGTCTTTGTGGGAACAAAGGTACAAAATAATTGGAATTCAGCCTCTTGCTGAGCATCTTTGACCAACTACTGTTGTCTGGTGTGCAAGTATGTAAAACTCCATTTCTCCAGGAATTAACTCAGGGCAATGACTGTAAAAAGCACCCATTATGGAGATACATTGGTTTGAATGGGTGCTCTGAGGCACCACTTTGAAACTTTTTTCAACACTAGAAAACAGCAGTGTGTCGAGGATCTATCCACCACACGTGGCTAATGATGATTTCTTTTCAAAATAGCAATTTATTTTAAAAAATTGGCCAAGACCTTATGGTGTCTTGGCTATTTTTAAGGAAGAAACTACTAAGATGCAAAATCAGTTTTAAACTAAAGAGGAGCGTGTGTATATTTGGACGGACTGACATGTTTACGTTGGTTGCCTGGTGCAGCCACAAAAGTGGCAGTTTGCGCTCTGGGCCAAGCGTTTCATTTTTGCCATCCCCCAGATTTTAGATCCATCCCAACTTTTTAATGGCTTGTGTTGCTGTCTAAATATTGGGTAGAAATAGCGGAAGAACCAAAATAAAGCATGGGGGGGATTATTTGAAATTAAAACTAGTTAGTAATCAAACCAAACAGACAGATGTGTGCCAAGTTTTTTAATGTCACCCGACTTTCACCCCGTCAGCCTCCTTTCAACACCCCGCCTCACCCACCCCCTTCTTCTGCTTGCCCTGCACAGCCAAGCAGGAAGTCCATCATACAGATACAGGATTTGCAAACACATGCTATGTAGGCCTGGAGTTACTTACAGGAATGTGATTTGCATGATAACATTATGAGCAAACAATATTAAGTTAACACCTGTGACAAGGGCAAATGCTTCTCTAGCGATTTTCACGACAGTATTGTAAACTGTAATTATGAAAATTGCAGGGCTCTTAGAAAACATCTTTACTGCTCTCATGATTTATTTTCCTGAGATTTTTCTGTTTGTTTGTTTCTTTTCCCATATATATGATGAAAAACTATGGTGGAAAAACAATGCAGTAAATGTTTTAATTATAAAGTGCCTTCACCTTCTACCAAACCGAAGGACATTCCCATTCTTATAGGATAAATTTCCTGGATAAGTAAATGGTTTTAGAACATTTCTTAAAATAATTTGTTAGGGCCCGATAGTTGTGTGTGTGTACTTTATTTTTTTATTTTTATTGAAGTATAGTTGATTTACAATATTGTGTTAGTTTCAGGGTGTGTGTGTGTTTTAAGCCTTAGACGGTGTAGTGATTATGGAGACAGGGTTTTGGAGACAAGCTGTCTGGGTGTTCAAATCCTGGCTTGATACCTGGACAGTTGCATTGCCAATTCTGGAAAGTGAGTATAGTCATGGTTCCTGCTTCTTAGGATCGTTGTGAGAATAAGGTGTCCAAATCATTTGTTACAGCTCCTGGCACTAAATGCCAGCTCTTTTTATCATTGGAAGTAGTGTTGATTAGTAGAAGTGGTATTTGGTCAAAGCATATTATCTAAAAACGGTGATACTGTTATTAGAATTTGACCCTTGAAAAACTGACCACTTAAAAACTACTTAAAAGTTGTAAGTAGTCAGAAAGTTCATCGGAGGTAATGGTGTTGGTTCCCCATGGCCTCTGTGACAAATTGCATGGTGAAATATGAAAGCTAGGGGTAGTGCTCTGATTTTTAAGTAAGTCTTTTAGTCAGCTTAAAGCAGTGGTCCCCAACTGAGGACCAGGTACTGGTTTTGTGGAAGGCATTTTTTCTACAGATGGGGTGAGGGGGCTGGTTTGAGGATGATTCAAAACTATTAAATTTATTGTGCATTTTATTTCTGTTATTGTTACATCAACACCTCAGGTCATCAGGCATTAGATCTTGAAGGTTGGGAATCTCTGTCTTAAAGGACCATCTTTTATTCTATGATTACATCCTTTTGGCTTATTTTGTTATTAAATGCCCCCATATCCTTATAATAGATGTTTTGTAGATAGTTGCGTGGGTTTTAAGGGGTAGGGTTGGAAGTTCTGCTGATTTCAGGTACCAAAATTCTAAGAGTTGAATTCATGGTAGGCATCCTTTCTTGTGTCTTTGACAGATGGTCTTCTAGCCATTGCCCAAGATCTCCAGCAACAATGCAATGCCTTCTCTAACTGAGCAGCTCTAAAGGACACTGAGCAGTGTCCTTTTATGTTGTATGTTGTGATATTCTCTGCCTCACAGATGTGGTATAATGGAAAGACTGAAGGCTTCTACTCCAAATTTTATTTTACCTTGGGTACGTAAGGCCAGAGTTGTTATGAATATTACAAGGGGACACAACACTAAGCCTATGTAAGACAACTTGAAATTTTCTTTCTTCCTTCCTTTCCCATCTATTGCATCTGTTCATTGTACCTACTTTGCCCATCTACATCTTCTCTGATCTCCATGAGAGCTCTTCATTTCCTCACTTCATGATCATCTTCTCCAGACCCAGATAGCCTGTATTTTCTGTGGCTCCCCTAGTCAGAGTTTTGAGGCCCCTCACCATCCCAGCCTTCAGTTTTGGAGGCAGGCTGCATGAAGTCTCTGTATTTAGCTCATGCATTCCACCTGGGCATCTTAGTATACGCAGAGTTAATAGTAGTAATCCTCAAGTTCACTCGGCCTCTATAGTTTTCAAAATGCTTTTGTGCCTCCCCAGCCTTGTGGAGGCAGATGCCTTCCCATTTGCCCGTGAGGAACCCCGGAGCCTTTCTAAGAACAAACGGACATCATTTAATTTTAGAGTTGAGAAGGCTTTGCATACCATGTCAGCCTCACACCCAGAAGAGAAATTGGAAAGGCAGAAGAGTTGAGGGACTTGTCTTGGGCCACGTGGCCAGTGTTTGGTGATGGCCCTTGGGAACTGGGTTCCATTTTTAATCTGGTTTTGGTCCAGACACTGTGCTGCCTCTGTGCTCTGCAGTGGTGCAGAGAAGTGTTAAATAAAACAGGGCTTCTTAGCACAAGGAATTTACAAGTGATCAGTTTGGTCTTTCTGTTTAGTTTCTTACAGAATTTCCTGCAGCTGAGACAATGATGGGTACAGACTTTGGGAAGGAGGTCTACACTGAGTGGGATTGTTCAGGAAGGGTATTTTATAGGCGACCTTGCTGAAAATTAGAGTAGGTTGTAGGAGAAGAGAGTAGAAGTGTGTCCCGTGATGCACATTACTGCAGCATTTCTTAAAATATCTGTGGTGGGAGGCCAGTTTTGTTCTTTACATTTCCACCAATCCAGTGTGGCTCAATACTTTTGTAAAATATAATAATGATTAACTTTTAGAAAAATTGCGAATCCCTTGGCAGTCCAGTGGTTAGGACTGCACTTTCATTGCCAAGGATGTGCGTTCAGTCCCTGGCTGGGGACCTGAAATTCCACAAGCTGCGCGCACAAGCTGCATGGAGCAGAAAAAAGAAAAAAAAAGTAGAATGGAAAAATACAAACCTGAAGTTGTTATTGTTTGATTGAAGGCATGAAATTACTTTGTCAAGTTGCTCCAAGGTGAACTTGAATAATCTGTGGTCTCACTGTGTCTCGCTGACAGGTTACACGCTGGCCCCATGTTTTGAGAAGCACTGTCTCCTGTGGACAGAAGTGGGAAGGTTTAGTCTGCAGTGGCGGGGAGGGGATGGGGCTCAGGGGTCTGAGCAGGGAGGACATAATCAGAACAGGTGTGTGTAGGTGAAACGTGGGAAGAAAAAGAAGGTGAAGGTGGTGTTAGCTGATAGACAGTCTCAACTTCCAGTGGGCGGAGGAGAGTTTAAACTTGGCACCATGGGGAACAGGGAGCTCCTGCAAGTTCTTGAGCAAGGATGCTGGCTTGTCAGTGGTCCACTGAATGATGCTCTTGGATATTCTCAGTGACTAAGATACTTGCTGCTCTGTAAGTAAGCTGTGTGTGCCTGTAAAACTCCTTTGATGCCTGCCAGTTAATCTTTCATGTTTTCTGGTTTTCTTTGTCTTCCTCTGTTTATATGATCTGAAGAGCAAACATGGGCTGCTTTTGCAGGATCTTCCTTCTTGAATTTTGCCTTCCGACTTTCTCCAGGGGACACTTTTATCTAGAGTAGATCAACTACTTTTCTTCTCTCCAAATATTGTTGCTTTACGGCCTCTGTGCAGCTGCATTCAATTGTTATAAAATTCAAATTTTCTACCAGAAAAATTTTTAATTTTTTAGGCAAATACTGTTGGCCCTCCCAATCCATGGATCCCACATCCACGGATTCAACCAAACACTAATCTTGTACCATGTTTATGGTTGAAGTTGGTTGAATCTGCAGATGCAGAGGGGTCAGACTCAGGGATGTGAGCTTCTGTGGATTTTGGTGTCCACCATGGGTCAAGGAACCAACCCCTTGGATACCAAGGTACTGCTGTACTTGTTTTGTTTCTGAGCAACTTGAACACACAGTCAGAAGTGGGGGCTGGGGAGAGAGTGTGGAGGTGGAAAAGTCTCTGTGGGAGAGATACTTAGGGAACAGTAGAGATAGCCCATCTTAAGTAGGATCGGTGCTCCTGGTACGTGGAATGTCTTTTTATCTTTTGTCTATGAGAGAGGGGCAGTGCTAAACTACCATGGCCACGAGCTTGCTAAAGTCCAAGGCCTGGTAACTGGCAGAGTGTGATGTGTATGTGAGTATGGAGTGCTTTTTGTACAACAGGCATGAGCTCAGCACTTTAAATGTATTACTTTATGTGCTTCTCCCAGCAGCCTTCTGAGGTAGGCGCCTTATTCATTGTTTTTTAGATGAGAAGCTGAAGCACAGAAGTTGATGAAGTTTGTTGAAGTTCATACAGCTAATACATGGTGGAGCCTGGATTTGAACCCTAGCAGCTAAGAGTCGGACACGACTGTGCGACTTCACTTTCACTTTTCACTTTCATGCATTGGAGAAGGAAATGGCAACCCACTCCAGTGTTCTTGCCTGGAGAATCCCAGGGATGAGGGAGCCTGGTGGGCTGCCGTCTGTGGGGTTGCATAGAGTCGGACACGACTGAAGTGACTTAGCAGCAGCAGCAGCCTTGTTGCAAAGCTGTTAATAGCTTTTTACCCATTATGTTTGACTGCCTGAAACTGGTATGCTCCTACAATGTGGCCAGAATGCTCTGAGGATTGGTCACCTTGCCTGGTTTAGTCAGATCTACAAAGAGATAATCGTTGTATCCTGAGTGCTAAGAAATATGGGGGGAAATACAGAAGGAAGCAGAAGGAAGAGGTATCTGAGCTAAGCCAGTGTCTTTGGGGGGTTGAATAACAATAGACTTCCTACCTTGAAATCCCCACAATGCGTTAGGTCCTAGACTAGGAATTAAAAGATTGGTGGTGACCAAGACAGACTAGATCTTTGCCCTTATAAATGTTCATTTCTGGTGAGGAAGACCGTGACTACCTAAGCAGGCCCCATAGTATCCTGTACTGCAGTGGCTCTCACATTTGAATGTGCATCACAGTCTCCAGAGAGCTTGGTAACATCTCTGGAGTGTCTGATTAGTAGGTCTGGAGTGGAACCCGAGAATGTGCCTGTCCGTCAGATTCCTAAGTGATACTGGGCCACGCTTGGAGGACTCCGGGTTGAGTGCTGGGGCCGGCTTATGGTAAGTGCTATGTGAGAGTCATAAAAAATAATTGAAAGGATTTCTCCAGGTGGTCCAGTGGTTAAAACTGCCTTCCAAAACAGGGGGCGCAGATTCCATCCTTGGTTGGGGAATTAAGATTCCACATGCCACGTGTTGTGGCCAAAATAGAATAAATGAAAAGATAAAGAATGAGATTATTTAAATGGTAAGAGCTAAAGAGAAAATAAACTGGGTGGTGACAGAGTGAACTGGGATCCACTGTCACGGGCTAAAGGTTGACCTTTGAGATGAACCCAGAAGATGAGATTAAGCCTGCCCTGAGGGGAGCTGGGAAAGTGCCTTGGACTGGTAAACAGAAAGGAGCTTGGGTGAGCTGGGGGCAGAGGGTTGAATCTTTTGGGATGAGCTTGGGGAGGATCCAGGGGACAAGTCATGTAGGGCTCTGTAAGGAGACAAGTGGCATAAACTGTTTCCTTGCTTAGGCTGCTAAGTTGCAGGTTGAATTGGAAAAAGAGAAGCATGG
Source organism: Bos mutus (assembly GCF_027580195.1). NCBI lineage: Eukaryota > Metazoa > Chordata > Mammalia > Artiodactyla > Bovidae > Bos > Bos mutus. The sequence continues at coordinate 24,087,343 of NC_091631.1, forward strand.
AGGCAAGGAGACCAGATTGGAGGCTGCTGCAGTGGTCCGTGAGGGATGGGGGTGGCTTCAATGAGGGTGGGGAAGAAACAGCTAGGAGCTAGAGGAATGTGTCTTGTTTTTGTGTCTGGTGGTTTATCACAGCAATGGATGCTCATTGCAGAGTCCCATGAAACAGTTAAATTATATCTTACATGTGCTGTTTGAGAAAGCAGAGAAGGACAGGGTATATTTTAAAAAGTCATCGTCAAAAGTTGTTTGAATGCTGGCATCCCCTCCCCCAAATGCCCTGTCCTCCCCACGGGCAGACCCTCAGCTATCTGGACAGCTATCAGGACAGCTCATTCTCTGAGATCTCTGGTACAGCTATATTCATGTGGAGTATAATCTGTATGTGTGTGTCATTGCTTAATTGTTGGCATGTAGTGACTCAACTGGTAATTTAAATTAATAGACTGTGCATATAAGCAGACTATTGTTCTTCTTAGATCTCGATGGAGCTTTGATTGGCACTTAAGTGATGGTGTATTTGAATTAATTACTGTAGCTGAGAAAGAGCTGGGAAAACACACGAGGGAAGAGAAGTGTAGTTGTGAGGT